>NC_088405.1:22197677-22535802 GCF_034236695.1 Oncorhynchus nerka | reverse complement strand
ACAAACAGAGACAGGCAGGCAGACCGGCAGAGACAGGCATACAGACAGACAAAACAGAGACCGGCAGAGACAGACAGAGAGACCGGCAGAGACAGACAGAGAGACCGGCAGAGACAGACAGAGAGGCCGGCAGAGACAGACAGAGAGGCCGGCAGAGACAGACAGAGAGGCCGGCAGAGACAGACAGAGAGGCCGGCAGAGACAGACAGAGAGACCGGCAGAGACAGACAGAGAGACCGGCAGAGACAGACAGAGAGGCCGGCAGAGACAGACAGAGAGGCCGGCAGAGACAGACAGAGAGGCCGGCAGAGACAGACAGAGAGGCCGGCAGAGACAGACAGAGAGGCCGGCAGAGACAGACAGAGAGGCCGGCAGAGACAGACAGAGAGGCCGGCAGAGACAGACAGAGAGGCCGGCAGAGACAGACAGAGAGACCGGCAGAGACAGACAGAGAGTCAGACAAGAGAACCTGGCAGACAGACACTCTACCAAGCTAATATCACTCACCAGGTCTGTGTCTGGACCTCATAGCGATACAGTTCATCCACCAGGCCATACTTGTTGGCAGGCAGGGCCTTGTAGCCCCCGTGGACGTAAACACACCTGCTGGAGCTGTCATACACACTGCTGTGGCCATAGCCACCCTGGACGATGGCACCATTGGTCTCAGGGACCTGCCAGGAGTTTGTCCCTGTGTGACAGAGGCAAAAGAGAAGTGCATCTTAGTGTGAGTTGGCCAACATGATTGGATCAGCTTTGAGACATACAGTGCGGAGAATAAGTGTGCATGCTTGTGAGTGTGTCAAATGAGTGTGTGTATATAAGGCTGCCTCTGGGAGACAGACAGAGCCAGCGGGAGAGAGCACTTAAAGTCCCCTTGTGAGAGATGAAGGGAGGGATGGAGAGAGGAGGAGGCCACGGAACATGTGGATACACTGAGATGTATCCACAACTGGCAGACTCAAGTCCGCCCGAATGAAGAGACTCAAGTCCGTCCGAATGTGATGAAATATCACAATATCCATAGTGCTCTAAATAAAACTAATTACAGGATGAATATGGTTTGATCACACACAGAGAGACAGAGAGAGACGGAGCGATATGAGGGAGGGGGATGAGGGGAGAGGGATGAGTAGAACTCATTAATCATGTCTTCTCCCAGACGGTCCGGCCTAGGTGCCAGCTACTCTTAATGATGAGAGAGAGGTGAGAAGAGAAAAGACAGAGAGGGTGAGACAGTGAGAGAGCATGCGTGCATGAGGACCACATTGGAAACACATTTTTTTATTAATACTTGTAAGTGCTATCCTCTGGGTCCACATTACACATTTTCTGGTATATGTCTCTTACCCAAATCAATTACATTCACAGACTAGTACCCACTTATTTTACCCTGAGCACTAAGTGTACCCTAGAGTATCCAAGACTGTAGATGTTCCAACTCTCTCCACGGGCTTTAATGTGGCTGAACTGGGCTGCAGTGAGCTGTCCTGCCGTGGAGTCTCCTACAGGCTAAAATGCCTTGTAATGCAGGCATTCACCTGATCGTAACCCCTCAAAACACTGTACTGCAACGCCATCTACTGGTATGAAAAGCCTAGGGGTTCCACAGTGGTCACAAGCTCTGGTCAAAGAACCTTGGCCAACAGCATTCAAGAGGACAACCTTAAAGGCTCTGTGAATAGACAGTAGGTGTGTTTACCATCAAAACAATAAGATTATAACAGAGTACTATGCAGGTGTGGGCACACCCAGGGGGCCTTTAATGGAAATAGGAGTGCTGTGGCTAAACATGAAAGATCATGGGCCTTCCATTAAGAGATGAGTGACAGCGACACCCAATGATGACCCCAGCAACAATGTTTTCGTCACTAAGCACCATGAAATGAATACAACGTTGCTGCGGGCATCTATGGTTGTTGCTGTCACTTTGCCTATTTTGGAAGGCTCGAAATCTGCCACTGGGTTGTAGGAATGTCAAATCTGAATTCATTGATGTGGATTACTCATCATGGCTGAAAACCCCACGACCCATCCATCTAGCCACTGTTGGACCTACTGATGTTGTACTCCTGCACTTTGCTGATGTAGCTGTAGACAGGGGAGTAGCCGAAGAGAACCACCATGACCACATCCCCATTGGTCAGTTCAGCCAGGTGGGCGGAATGACCCTCCACGGCGTAGGGCTGTCCCTGGACCAGGCTGCTGGGGTTCTTCAGGGACCAAGTACGACTAGGGATGTTGAAGACCCACAGCTCGTCTGTCACGTTGCCTGAACCAGCCTCCAGCTTCCCCCCGTACATGTAGATGTCGTCCTGAGGGGGGAAAATATCAGCGGCATGAGATGACAGAGGGTTAGGGATTGTGGTTGTATAAAAACACACAAGATTAAAGAGGTTTCTATCCACGACTGCCCTCGACAGAATGTCTGCTCTCTGTGTGTTCAGTATGAAAAGAAGGTGAGACACACCGCATTCCTCAGTGTGCATGCCATGCTTGCGTGTGTGTGTGTGTGTGTGTGTGTGTGTGTGTGTGTGTGTGTGTGTGTGTATTATTGAGCTGTACGGCCATGAGCTTCTCCAGAGTGTATCATCCCTGGACCCCAATCACGACAGAGACAGACAGGGTATAGCTGTGAACACCAACAATCATTGAGAAAGGCTGCTGCTATAACCCTCTCATACCGAGGTCAACTACTGGCTTCTCCCCATACACTGAATCACATGATACTACAGATAACAATCAACTACCTTTACCTGACAGTAACTTTAATATGCTACTAAAACCTTTTCAGGCATCTTGGTACTTCAGCTGTAGGGTTCTAATGCAGCTATATAATACAGTCATTATCGCTATGGCATCCTGTTTTTACAGGGCAGATTACTACTGTACAGCAACGCTCCATTTCATAAACATAGAGCAACATACTGTAAAGTACCTAGAGGAGCTCTGCCCACACAGGAACAACTGGAACATCCTGGCACAGGTAACAGTGTCGCTACACCGCAGGGGGCCAATTATACCGTCTCCCAGGCCACGGACACATCCACAAGGGACCCAACAACCTTAAGAGCCTCAATGTATTTTCTGTTAAGGAAATCTGGTTCCCTCCTTCTACATTACCTCAGCACGCACTGCCAACCCCAACGGAATCGCTCTCAAAATCCCCGAACCCCAGAACTAAAATATTGCGTAGTTGCATCAGTTGCTCAATACAGTTCTGGGGGAGATGTTAGGAGAAATATACCAACTCTATGCAAGTTTCAGGCTCGTCTATGGGCCAAATGTCCCCTCCCCTTCCGAAATTCAGGAAGACAAGAACACCTGTGAAATCAGGATTTGTCCAAATGATCAGTGACAAACCAAAATGGCATACCGGAACAAGGTTTCTCATTAGTCATCGCATCCCCAGTCTGTTGACACATGCTATGATACCATTTTTTAACCTGCCTCTGTCCATGACAGATTAATCTCACACACACACAGTCTGAGTACTGTAGTAGAAGCAGTTGGGAGGGAGAGGTGTGCAGAAAACACGCAGCCCAACACGCAGCCCAACACACAGCCCAACACACAGCCCAACACACAGCCCAACACACTTAATTAGTAAACACATCTGGCTGCAGGATGGTTTGACCACCACACCACCAGCGAAGCAGCAACCCCCACGCTTCAGTTCCCCAACGTGTTCCTCGGATGCTACACCTCCGACTAAGAGGGAGCTCTTATTGAAGGTGGCTTTTTCAGATTCGTGAATACAAAATGTGAATACAAAGCAGGGGATATTATATAAACGCTATGATCTGAATGCATGCGTAAAGACGAGCTATTGCTTCTGTCGGTATATTAAAATCAGAAATGGGCGGGCAATGGGCTGTATTCCTAGCAGCAACACACACCGTAATCTCTCAATCCTTAGAGGAGAGAGAGAGGAATAACATATCCCAGGGTTGGGTTACAGACTTGAGGTGAATAATGTGTGTGGAGGAGAGAGAGTAGGGGAGTGTGTGTGTGGTATGTGTGGTATGTGTGTGGTGGTGTGGTATGCGTGATGTGTAGTGTGTGTGTGGTGGTGGTATGTGGCGTGGGTGTGGTGGTGTGGTGTGCGTGATGTGTAGTGTGTGTGTGGTATGTGTGTGGTGGTGTGGTGTGCGTGATGTGTAGTGTGTGTGTGGTGGTGGTGTGTGGCGTGGGTGTGGTGGTGTGGTGTGCGTGATGTGTAGTGTGTGTGTGGTATGTGTGGTATGTGTGTGGTGGTGTGGTGTGCGTGATGTGTAGTGTGTGTGTGGTGGTGGTGTGTGGCGTGGGTGTGTGGTCCCATCCCTGACCCTGGAAGTCTATTCTCTCATGTTCCCGTTTCCAGGTTTGTTGGCTTGATGTGTGTGCTGCACTAGCTCAGCATAAGCCTTACATTAAAAACCTCAGAGTAGGTGTTCATTTATATGCTAATTGTGGATTCCTCCTTTACGTATGTGGGGCTGGTGGCTGAGGAACGGCGGCCAAACAAGGCGCTTCCCACTTACAGAGAAACTGAACAGAGAGAAGGAGCTGGGTTTTATAACAGAGTGAAGGAGCTGGGTTTTATAACAGGGTGAAGGAGCTGGGTTTTATAACAGAGTGAAGGAGCTGGGTTTTATAACAGGGTGAAGGAGCTGGGTTTTATAACAGAGTGAAGGAGCTGGGTTTTATAACAGAGTGAAGGAGCTGGGTTTTATAACAGGGTGAAGGAGCTGGGTTTTATAACAGAGTGAAGGAGCTGGGTTTTATAACAGGGTGAAGGAGCTGGGTTTTATAACAGGGTGAAGGAGCTGGGTTTTATAACAGGGTGAAGGAGCTGGGTTTTATAACAGAGTGAAGGAGCTGGGTTTTATAACAGAGTGAAGGAGCTGGGTTTTATAACAGAGTGAAGGAGCTGGGTTTTATAACAGAGTGAAGGAGCTGGGTTTTATAACAGGGTGAAGGAGCTGGGTTTTATAACAGGGTGAAGGAGCTGGGTTTTATAACAGAGTGAAGGAGCTGGGTTTTATAACAGGGTGAAGGAGCTGGGTTTTATAACAGGGTGAAGGAACTGGGTTTTATAACAGAGTGAAGGGGCTGGGTTTTATAACAGAGTGAAGGAGCTGGGTTTTATAACAGGGTGAAGGAGCTGGGTTTTATAACAGAGTGAAGGAGCTGGGTTTTATAACAGAGGGGAAGTTACACAGGTACAACTATAATATCTCTGTTCTGACCAGGGTTTCCGTTGGGCATTTGACCAGCAGCATTTTAATTTACTGGACATTTACCGGACCCATATGCATTGGGTGTGTAATCAGGTTAGTGCTTTCACCCACGGTTCTCAGAATGACAGGAATCCCAATTAGATGATGGTAATTCATATTAACAGAAGATGCAAGTGGAGGAGGAAATTATGCCCACTTTGAAGATGTTAGAATAACTGTCCACATTTAGTTTTCCTCAGCCAACAAGACGAGAAACTAACAGCAAAATCACTAGCCTTTGTCAATCTACTATCCCCCATAGTAGACAAGTTTACCTATTCTATTGGTCAGCTTGTCGAGAAATACACTTTAAAAAGCAATGAGTCTCATGCAACAGATCAGAATGCTTAGCTTAAAACTATTTTTTCACATAAGTACAACAATGTGCACAAGGTAGCACGGCTACACACGAATGTTTGTTCCATAATGCAATTAGCAAGAAAACACTGTTGTCAAAGAAATGTATTTAAAGAGGGGAGATCTAATATGCAATGAAATAAAGTTTATATAACATAATCGCCTCCACAGATATGGTCTGATTTTGGCAGGCTACTTTGTAGCAAAGGTAGAACATGCCTCATAATATGTAGTAAAACATTCAGGTTTCCAACCATTAAAGTACATGTTTTCTCAATGCATACTGCCTCATTGCAAAGGGGTGTGTGATGCGCTGATGAAGCCTGCCTTCCGTTAACTTTGTGTTTTTTTGTTTGAGATGCTGTAGCAACAGAGGCTAAAAGCATTTTTTAACTTTTCTATTTTTAGATTGGCCAAAAGCCGGCTATTACCGGCTAACGGAAACCCTGGTTCTGACCAAATGAACAGTATACACAGTACCCCCTGTAGTCAGGCCCCACTAGTGTTATTTACTGCTGCTCTTCAATTATTTGTTATTCTTATTTCTTACTTTTTGGGGGGTATTTTCTTAAAATTGCATTGTTGGTTAAGGGCTTGTAAGCATTTCACTGTTGTATTCGGTGCATGTGACTGATAGAATTTGATACAGTAGGAACGTTTCTTCCATTTCCTGAAAGGTTTGAGTTTCTGATGAACTGACACCTGGAGACACCAGTGGTACACCACTGTGAACGGTACAGAAACACTTGATGGGCTAAGTGTGTTCACATCAATCAAAGCAAGCATGGAACATGTGAAAGATAGGGTATAGGGAAAAGGTGGGCACACAGCCATGGCTGTCCACACATGCTGCACATACAAACACTCATAATACATGTATGCATGGACACACACATACGGACACACACATACACGGACACACACACACGGACACACACATATACGGACACACACACACACGGACACACACACACACGGACACACACATACACGGACACACACATACACGGACACACACATACACGGACACACACACACACACACAAGGCAGAAGAGTGAATGCAGCTGTCTGGAAGTTCAGCATGTTCACTGTATAGTAGCTAAGGTAATCCTCACAACACGGACTAAATTAAAGGTTCCCATTTAAATGTAGGTCCCTCTGAGAGAGAATGTCACTTGTAAAGGGGATTTCTGAATGTAATCCCAGGATAAACTACAGACAGGCATCTCAATTAGAAAAGACCTTGGTGTGTATCATTTCATCTACTATTTCATTTCTGATCAAAAACGCTGCATTAGAGAATAAAACCTTATCATAAAACCTTTAGACAATAAGTCCTTTCACGTGCCCCTTCAAAAAGAGAACGGTTCTGTAGTGAACTGATAAAATGAAAATGTCACAGCATGAGTCAGTGGTCAGGTCAGAGATAAGGGGTTAGTGGTCAGGTCAGAGATAAGGGGTTAGTGGTCAGGTCAGAGATAAGGGGTTAGCGGTCAGGTCAGAGATAAGGGGTTAGCGGTCAGGTCAGAGATAAGGGGTTAGCGGTCAGGTCAGAGATAAGGGGTTAGTGGTCAGGTCAGAGATAAGGGGTTAGTGGTCAGGTCAGAGATAAGGGGTTAGTGGTCAGGTCAGAGATAAGGGGTTAGTGGTCAGGTCAGAGATAAGGGGTTAGTGGTCAGGTCAGAGATAAGGGGTTAGTGGTCAGGTCAGAGATAAGGGGTTAGTGGTCAGGTCAGAGATAAGGGGTTAGTGGTCAGGTCAGAGATAAGGGGTTAGCAGTCAGGTCAGAGATAAGGGGTTAGCAGTCAGGTCAGAGATAAGGGGTTAGCAGTCAGAGATAAGGGGTTAGTGGTCAGGTCAGAGATAAGGGGTTAGCGGTCAGGTCAGAGATAAGGGGTTAGCAGTCAGGTCAGAGATAAGGGGTTAGCAGTCAGAGATAAGGGGTTAGCAGTCAGAGATAAGGGGTTAGTGGTCAGGTCAGAGATAAGGGGTTAGCAGTCAGGTCAGAGATAAGGGGTTAGCAGTCAGAGATGGGTTAGCAGGAGATAAGGGGTTAGCGGTCAGGTCAGAGATAGTGGTCAGGTCAGAGATAAGGGGTTAGCAGTCAGGTCAGAGATAAGGGGTTAGCAGTCAGGTCAGAGATAAGGGGTTAGCAGTCAGGTCAGAGATAAGGGGTTAGCAGTCAGGTCAGAGATAAGGGGTTAGCAGTCAGGTCAGAGATAAGGGGTTAGTGGTCAGGTCAGAGATAAGGGGTTAGCGGTCAGGTCAGAGATAAGGGGTTAGCGGTCAGGTCAGAGATAAGGGGTTAGCGGTCAGGTCAGAGATAAGGGGTTAGCGGTCAGGTCAGAGATAAGGCGTTAGCAGTCAGGTCAGAGATAAGGGGTTAGCAGTCAGGTCAGAGATAAGGGGTTAGCAGTCAGGTCAGAGATAAAGGGTTAGCAGTCAGGTCAGAGATAGGGGGTTAGCGGTCAGGTCAGAGATAAGGGGTTAGCGGTCAGAGATAAGGGGTTAGCAGTCAGGTCAGAGATAAGGGGTTAGCAGTCAGGTCAGAGATAAGGGGTTAGCAGTCAGGTCAGAGATAAGGGGTTAGCAGTCAGGTCAGAGATAAGGGGTTAGCAGTCAGGTCAGAGATAAGGGGTTAGCAGTCAGGTCAGAGATAAGGGGTTAGCAGTCAGGTCAGAGATAAGGGGTTAGCGGTCAGGTCAGAGATAAGGGGTTAGCAGTCAGGTCAGAGATAAGATGCTTGCTCATCACCCAAATCCATCTGAAGTCATGACTGTGTTACTCTACAATAAAAATATAAACCCCTGGCATGTCCCAAACACAGACTGCAGCTTAGCCTAGTTCTAAAGGTATGTTAGTACGTAGAACCTTTAACATTTGCAGTATTCCTTACAAGACAAAACCATTAGTGAGGTCTTCCATGGGGTACCATTTTAAAGTTTTGTAAACTGCAAGTAATGAAGTGAGAGTCGTTCCAAAATAAACTTCTCAGCCTTTCAAGCTATAAACTCTGAGCCATAAAATACTACTTCCATTTAACTCATGTAAACAAAGCCGGATCCCCTTAGGTCACTAACCATAGTAAGACATCTAATAGAAAATCCATTTGTCCCTCTTCATGAAAGCGACCAAAACACTTAAGAGCTTAGCAGTAAAGAAAGAGTTTTAAGTCACACACACGCCAGAGGCAGACTTTCTATTTAACAGGGTTATTCAGATAGACTTCTATAGTTTCAAGGGAAGAAGAGAAAGAGCAAACAGATCAGATGTAGTCGTCATGCTTGTTTCCCCTGGTGAGCCGAAGAGTCAGTTAGCCAGAGCAAAGCCTGTAGCCCTGCTGCTCTCTGACCAACCCTGAGGGCCCCACATCCATCTTACTGCCATGTTATCGCTACTCAGACCCAGAGAGGCAATCCTCTTAACTCCCTCACCCAACAGACAGAGAGAGAGAGGAAAGAGAGAAAATATATGTGAAGTAGAGAGAAACCCCCAGAGAAACAGAAAGAGCCAGATAAGAGAGAGCCCTGTCTACATGTACAGAGCCATGTCTACATGTACAGAACCCTGTCTACATGTACAGAATCCTGTCTACATGTACAGAATCCTGTCTACATGTATAGAACCCTGTCTACATGTATAGAACTCTGTCTACATGTACAGAACCCTGTCTACATGTATATAACCCTGTCTACATGTACAGAACCCTGTCTACATGTACAGAGCCATGTCTACATGTACAGAGCCCTGTATAGTACCAGTGGATGACAAAAAGCTAAATGGAACACATCCACCATGCTAGTGGGCTGTGGCCATTATCTGCCTTACCTGGTAGAGAGCCAGAGAATGGCCGTATCTCTGCAGAGGACCACTATTGATCGGCACCACGTCCCAAGTGCTGCTTTCCAGGTTATAACTGCAGGGGGGAAGAGAGACAGTCAGGCCTGAGCTGTACAGAATATACACAACAAAGAAATGAATGGAGAGAGTGGAGGGAGAAGAAAGAGATGGACAGAGTGGAGGGAAAGAGAGAAAATGACAGAGAGAGACAAAAAGAGAAATAATTTGAAAACAAGTCCTATTTTGATAAACTCCCATAACGATTAGGTGAAATACCCATGTGCCATCACAGCAGAAAGATTTGTGTTCCTGTTGCCACAAGGGAAACCAGTAAAGAACAAGCACCACTGCAAATACAAGCCATATTTATGTTTATTTATTTTCCATTTTGTACATCGTTGCAACATAGCCATAATATGACATTTGTGAATGTGGCTTTGGCAATGTAAACATATGTTCCCATGCCAAAAAAGCCCTTTGAATTGAGAGAGAGAGGAAGAGCAAAAGACAGGAAGGAGGCAAATATAGAGGTGGTAAGTAGACATTAACTACGTTTCCATCCACAGTTTTTATGCGAGTGAATTCATACTGTACAAAACAAATCACGACAGCTGTGACGGTAACAGGAAATTACTGTATAATTTTATAAATGCCGACAGATCACTTCCTCGTTCTACCGGGTGGGATCTTTTTTTGCATTGGTAAAATTAATTATGCGAAAAATGGTGGTGGAAACGACTTTATGCGCAAATATGAATATAAAAACCATCATATCGAAGTAAACTTGGAGTCACGTGATGAAATGGTTGTGGTCCTCCCATTACGACTCGGGAAAGCATGCAGGTTATTAGGCTACAGATTAAGTAAATGATGAACTTCACAGGGTGGTGAAAGTGCATAATGAGCTTGATGCTCGTTTCCAATAAATATCCAGAGTCTTATTCTGGTGACATGACGATCGATGCTTGACTGCCTTTCGAAAAAATAAAAATATTCTCCATAATAATCTCATCATTTAGACCAACCTACCGGCACCACCTACCTGCACTATATTGGCAAGCTGTTGGCTAGAGCACCACGTGTCAAGACCAGAGTCGGCACATTTACTATTTAACGCAACAATTTTTGTAGAATTCAGTAGAATTGAAAATGCGATGGAAACACAATGAACATTTGTATTCAGTACATGAAAACTTAAGCGAAAAACTACATTTAGTGTGCACTACGTCATCACACACTGATGTTAATCTGCAACAAGTCAGTTTGGTGAGAAAATGCGTATATTTCCTTTAGGCAGATTTGAGAATACTTGCATGACAATCTGTCGCCAACTGGATGGAAACCTAGCTACAGAGACGAAGAGACAGACAGATATTTCAGGCCTCTCTTCAGTCAGTGCCTTACTTGAGCACCATGTGGAAGGAGCTGTAGTTGAAGCTGTATCCTCCGATGACCCACATGAGTTTCCCATGGACCACAGCCTTATGGGAGGCCCTGCCCAGGGACTGGCTGAAGGGCTTGACGTTAGACATCACCCAGTAAGACTCGGTGGATGGCACTGACAGAGCACAGTCTGGACCTGGAGAGGACCACACAACAAACTTAGAAATGCATGAGAGTATGTGAGGTGCGTTTGTAGCAAAATACTCTCTTCAACAACTATTTAATACATCTGACTAAACATGGTCCCACATCACCATCTGCTGGCGAAGAGCGAGACAACGCAGCTTATGTCATGATGATGGGGACAGCCATGACGGTGATGAACTCACATGGCTACCAGGACCCCACCACCCAGAGGCCGACTGGTGGCAGAACCATTAGTGGGTTTAATAAAGAAGGTCTCACTCTGATTCATCAAACCCCATTATGAGAAAGATCCCATGATACTGGCCCCTGTTGTCCCCTATTAGAGTGGAGGAAAGCCAGTGGACAGGGGATGTCTTAAGGTGAACACACCAATTTGTAAGTCGCTCTGGATAAGAGCGTCTGCTAAATGACTTAAATGTAAATGTAAATGGAATGGGGGGCTGTGATGAGGTCTATGGGCCAGGACCCTGTCTAGCCCAATACATCAGTGGAGAAAACCTCATTGGGGAAATGACCAGTGACCAGCAACTCAGTGTCAGAGCATAGGAGTGGCACCATGCTGGACAGTCCTGTCTCATTGAGAGGTGCTTGGTTGGCTCTACCCTGGACAGTCCCATCTCATTGAGAGGTGCTTAGTTGGCTCTACCCTGGACAGTCCCATCTCATTGAGAGGTGCTGGACAGTCCCATCTCATTGAGAGGTGCTTGGTTGGCTCTACCCTGGACAGTCCCATCTCATTGAGAGGTGCTTAGTTGGCTCTACCCTGGACAGTCCCATCTCATTGAGAGGTGCTTGGTTGGCTCTACCCTGGACAGTCCCATCTCATTGAGAGGTGCTTAGTTGGCTCTACCCTGGACAGTCCCATCTCATTGAGAGGTGCTTAGTTGGCTCTACCCTGGACAGTCCCATCTCATTGAGAGGAGCTTGGGTGGCTCTACCCTGGACAGTCCCATCTCATTGAGAGGAGCTTGGGTGGCTCTACCCTGGACAGTCCCATCTCATTGAGAGGAGCTTGGGTGGCTCTACCCTGGACAGTCCCATCTCATTGACAGGAGCTTGGTTGGCTCTACCCTGGACAGTCCCATCTCATTGACAGGAGCTTGGTTGGCTCTACCCTGGACAGTCCCATCTCATTGAGAGGTGCTTAGTTGGCTCTACCCTGGACAGTCCCATCTCATTGACAGGCGCTTGGGTGGTTCTACCCTGCAGTTCCGTCTCATTGAGAGGTCTTTGGGTGGTTCTACCCTGCTGGACAGTTCCGTCTCATTGAGAGGTGACTGGGTGGTTCTACCCTGCAGGACAGTTCCGTCTCATTGAGAGGTGACTGGGTGGTTCTACCCTGCTAGAGAGGTGACTGGGTGGTTCTACCCTGCAGTTCCGTCTCATTGAGAGGTCTTTGGGTGGTTCTACCCTGCTGGACAGTTCCGTCTCATTGAGAGGTGACTGGGTGGTTCTACCCTGCAGGACAGTTCCGTCTCATTGAGAGGTGACTGGGTGGTTCTACCCTGCTAGACAGTTCCGTCTCATTGAGAGGTGCTTGGGTGGTTCTACCCTGCAGTTCCGTCTCATTGAGAGGTCTTTGGGTGGTTCTACCCTGCTGGACAGTTCCGTCTCATTGAGAGGTGACTGGGTGGTTCTACCCTGCAGGACAGTTCCGTCTCATTGAGAGGTGACTGGGTGGTTCTACCCTGCTAGACAGTTCCGTCTCATTGAGAGGTGTTTGGGTGGTTCTACCCTGCAGGACAGTTCCGTCTCATTGAGAGGTGACTGGGTGGTTCTACCCTGCTAGACAGTTCCGTCTCATTGAGAGGTGACTGGGTGGTTCTACCCTGCTAGACAGTTCCGTCTCATTGAGAGGTGACTGGGTGGTTCTACCCTGCTAGACAGTTCCGTCTCATTGAGAGGTGACTGGGTGGTTCTAACCTGCTAGACAGTTCCGTCTCATTGAGAGGTGACTGGGTGGTTCTACCCTGCTAGACAGTTCCGTCTCATTGAGAGGCGCTTGGGTGGTTCTACCCTGCTGGAATGTTCTGTCTTATTGAGAGGTGCTTAGGTGGTTCTACCCTGCTAGACAGTTCCGTCTCATTGAGAGGTTCTTGGGTGGTTCTACCCTGCTAGACAGTTCCGTCTCATTGAGAGGTGCTTGGGTGGTTCTACCCTGCTAGACAGTTCCGTCTCATTGAGAGGTTCTTAAGTGGTTCTACCCTGCTGGACAGTTCCGTCTCATTGAGAGGCGTTTGGGTGGTTCTACTGTAAATAAGACATGTTAATACATCCCCATACAGTATTAAGGAACAGTAGAGATCAAGTCAATGCATGGTTATACTAAGAGGATACCCAGACCAGCGACCCACCAGGTGTAAGAACAAAACCTCCAGCACCACTAGATGGCAGACATGGAACATAAGAGCTCCTCTTGGTCAACAGACAAGCAAGTGTATTTAGTGTAGCCTGTATGAAAACGGACAGGATGGGTCATTTTAAATAAGATCGTGCAGAAACCGATGGTCTTCCACCTTCATCTCAAGATTAGATTGTTAGAGCATGAAAAAGGCTCCAACTACCAAGCTGTCAAAACAGTGTTCGCTATTATCTAACAGGCTACAAGCATCCTACAACATGACCTCATTCCCTTCATCTAAACTAAGACTGTCCTATCTGCTGAGCACTTCAGATGTCAGCTTGTATTACTGTAATATATGAAACATGGTCTCTGTGCCTCTCTCTTCACAGTTCTCATTTCAGCCAGAAGATGGCAGTGGGACTCAATCTACAAGAACAAAAATAACTTAGCTTTGTCTTTGAAGAATGAATGAACCCTATGAACCAACATGGAGATACCACACCACAACATTGTGAAAACTTTGACACATTATAACCATAGCCCTAGTCGGACCTTGCCAGCTGTCGTTGCAGACACAGCTCTTCTCCCCAGTAAGGTCACAGTAGCCCTGGTCGGGGCTGCCACAGTTGTTCCTGCAGTAGGGGATGTCACAGGCCTCGCCCTTCCAGTACTTCTCACACTCGCAGTACACCCGGCTGGCGATGGAGTTCCCTGTGCTGCACTTCCCATGACTGGAGCAGTTATTGGGGCACGAGTTGACCCTATAGACCCAGAATGGAGAGATGGTGAATTAGATGAGTGAAAGCATGAGACCATGGCAGGGATGGGGAAGTACATTTGGAAAGGTTATCATTTATCATAAATAAGAATTTGCTCTTAATTCACTTACTTGTATCAATAAATGTTGAATAAAAATAAATAAATAATTGAGGAAAAACAAATAGCTGAAAGAATGATTGATTGACAGAGGTGATTGACTTGTAATTGGGGTATGTGTTTTCAGGGAGCAGAACAGACACAGGGTGAGATACAGAGCAATGGAGAGAGAATTAAAGAGATGTGCAGACAAAATAATAGAGAAAGAGGGAAGGTAGACAGAAACAGAAGGAGGTCAAGGATCCAGGGTAATACATGGGCTTTTCAGCAACAGGGGGACTATAATGTTTACCGCTGTGACAAGAGTGTTGCTATGGCAACACCTTTATGGCCACATGGTGTGTGTCTGTGCTGGAGGCCTCGAGGCTGAGCTTGACTTATTTGAAAGCTCATCTTTCTCTTTGGCTGCTGCTTTCTGAGACAACCCAATGAATTCATTTTCAGAATCACACACACACGTATCTCCTATGTTAAGGGGTGTCATCTTCTCAGCTGTAATGCCAATTCCCAGCTACTCTTGTGACAGACATTGTAGACCCTAGTCTCCAGGGTCTACAATGTGGCCTAGAGAGTCTGAAGTTGTATGTGTGCAGTAGTGCTGAGCGATTAACCGAAATGTTGGTTATTTATTTTCAGTTTTCTAAACAACTTAATTGAAAAACATCATTTCAATTATTTGAATTCCATTACGTATTTTTTTTTCTTCTGTGAGCTCAATGCGCAAATTGCAGTTTTTCTAGAGATAAATCTGCTCATGCCTGAACTGTGCAATGTAGTAGGGAGTCAATGTTCTACATAGTTTAGAAGAGAAAACATGATAATTGACTACAATGACCATAATCCATTGCGTGGCTACTTGTCCTGTCTGTTTCTTTTAAGCTTACTACATAAGAGACAGCAAAATGCACGATCAAGAGAAGATACTTCGCGAAGAAACTGCTCTCAATATATCTCTCAGACCGCATAGGCAGCAGCTCTATAGAGATGAGATGATGACTAGGAATGAAATAATAAAGTAATAAAATATTACATTTGTTTTATTTGATGAAAGTGAAATAAATGATGGTTAATAAGAGATAAGCAGTAATGGGCAGTCACTACCATGATGGAACTGTTATTTTAAATGTAAAACGTTACCTTTATTTAACGAGGCATGTCAGTTAAGACTTGTCTGCTACTGAGCCAGAGACTTCCCTATTGGTCATATATGGTATAGGTGAGGATTTTGACTGTGAATGTAGTGTGTATGGGGATGGGGCTACTCACGAGTAGGAGATGTGGAATCCAGTCAGGTTGTAGGCAGCGTCACTGAAAAAGTGCAACAGTGCATATCCAGAGGTGGCTACCACTTCCGGAACAGTCTCATTCCCTCTCGTTTCCGGGACAACGAGACCGCTGTGGGAGAAAAAGAAAAATACATTACGCGCACGCAACGCACGCACACACACACACGCTCGTTAAGCTCCAAAGCTTGCTGGATAAATGATCGCCCTTTGCTTGACTGCTGAGCTGGTTTGCTGTCACCATGAAAACCCCCCCTCCCGTCCTCCCTCCTTACATCATCGGGAGAAAGTGACTCCTTCCTCTCCTCGGGATCGATCCCTCCATTGCATGGAGGATCAAACTCAGGCCTGCACTGCACAGCTCAATCAAGGTCATCAAAGAGGGAGGAGAAATCCGCTCCCCACCAGGAAGACTACAACCAGGTTCAACACAAAGACCACAGAGCCAATACTGATGGACCAGGGGAGAGTCCATATGGAAGAACCCGCAGTGGAAGGAATTACATTAGGGACCTATTCTTCAAAGGGGGAAGGAGGGTGGCTGGGTGGGTGGAGAATACTACTTCTAAATACTTGAGAGGAGGAACACCTAAGAGCTACACGGAACTAAAATATAAACGCAACCATTTCAAAGGTTTTACTGAGTTACCATTCATATAAGAAAATCAGTGAAATCAGTGAAATAAAGTCATTAGGCTCTCACGTCGGGAAGTGTAGACATGCATCCGTTGGTCACGGACACCTTTAAAAAAGGTAAGGGTGTGGATCAGAAACCAGTAAGTATCTGGTGTGACCACCATTTGCCTCATGCAGCGCGATATCTCCTTTGCATAGTTGATCAGGTTGTTGTTCTTAGTAGCCTGTGATGTTGTCCCACTCCTCTTCAATGGCTGTACGAAGTTGATGGATATTGGCAGGAACTGGAACACGCTGTCGGACAGGTCGATCCAGAGCATCCCAAACATGCTCAATGGGTGACATGTCTGATGAGTATGCAGGCCATGGAAGAACATTTTCAGCTTCCACGAATTGTGTAGATCCTTGCGACCATGCTGTAAGATGAGATGATGGCAGTGGATGAATGGCACAACAATGGGCCTCGGGATCTCGTCACGGTATCCCTGTGCATTCAAATTGCCGTCGATAAAATGCAATTGCGCTCGTTGTCCGTAGCTCATGCCTGCCTATACAGTAACCCAACCGCCACCATGGGCACTCTGTTGACAACGTTGACACCAGAAAACCGCTCGCCCACACTACGCCATGCACACTATCTGCCCAGTACGGTTGATACCAGGATTCATCTGTGATGAGCAGACTTCTCCAGCGTCCCAGTGGCCATCGAAGGTGAGCATTTGCCCACTGAAGTCGGTGAGGACGACAAACATTCAGATGAGCTTCCCCGGTTATTGCAGAAATTCTTTGGTTGTGCAAACCCACAGTTTCATCAGCTGTCCAAACCCACAGTTTCATCAGTTGTCCAGGTGGCTGGTTTCAGACAATCCCGCAGGTGAAGAAGCCGGATGTGGAGGTCTTGGGCTGGCGTGGTTACATGTGGTCCGAGGTTGAGGCCGGTTGGATGTACTGCCAGATTCTCTAAAATGACGTTGAAGGTGGCTTATGGTAGAGAAATTAACAATCAATTCTCTGGTATCAGCTCTGGTGGACATTCCTCCAGTCAGCATGCCAATTGCACACTCCCTCAAAACTTGAGACATCTGTGGAATTGTGTTGTGTGAAAACTGCACATTTTAGATTGGCCTTTTATTGTCCCCAGCACAAGGTGCACCTGTGTAATGATCATGCTGTTTAAATCAGCTTCTTGATATGCCACACCTATCAGGAGGATGGATTATCTTGGCAAAGATGAAATGCTCACAAACAGGGATGTTAAATCTGTGCACATTTGAAAGAAATAAGCTTTTTGTCCATATGGAACATTTCTGGGATGTTTTATTTCAGCTCATGAAACATCGGACCAACACTTTACATGTTGCGTTCATATTTTTACTCAGTGTAAATGCAGAATATTAATCCATTGATTCATGGATAACACCCACTCATTACCTATAATGGAAAGAGAGAGAACAATTCCTCTTCAGCTAGCCAGTATTCTGAATCATCACTGTGTGGATTCTATTTAGCGGCATGTGATCCGCCCAGCTAGGTTTGAGGTATACAGTATTTGGTGTTCGTGCATGCACAGTTGACTGCATACTAGAGAGTACACACGTATGTACATGCATACAGCATGATGACCTCACCTGAATACTGCAACCAGAGGTGCATAGATGGAGTCTCCATCGTAGATGTACATGTGGTCCCAGCTACATTCCGTGGCAAAATGGTTGAAGCGCAACCTGAGCACAGCGTTTGGGCTGGGGGACAGAACATAGAGCATGGTTTAAAATGGGTAGCTATTGGGCTGCAGTAGTAACTACAACACTGCCCACGATGATCAGGAGTCTTTACATTAGACAAAGAGTTTAACACGAAGACTGCTGAACAATAACAAATCAGTCTAAGAATGAATACATACTGTACAGAATATAGATAGAAGAGGGTATGAACAGAGATAGGAGGGAGGAAAGGAAAGAGAGCAAGAGCTACTTACTAGCCCTCGATCAGCCAGGTGCACTTAGTCTTGTACTTGTAGTTGATAGGTCCATCTGTGAGGGAACCTGATGGCTCTGTTAACCTGGCAAAGAGTGAAAAGCAACAATTAAAACATGGAGAAAGATAGATGGGGGAGGGTATAGCAGTGTTTCCCCTATATTAATTTAGCAGCGGTGGCCCACCACTGCTAAATATTTGCAACCACTCCAAAAAATGTTAATATGCTGATGTGCTTTTAAACACCTATACCAGTATAAATCCACTTGTTCAAGCTAAAAGACGATGGCCAGAGCTTACCAACAATTTTGCACAACAATATAAGTCAATAAGTTATCATTTTAGTCAAAGTATGAAGTATTTGTGCTTCAAGTGACAAATTTGAATGTGTGACTTTGGGTGTTTTCGTGAGTCTTACGTGTCTTTTCCTATGAGATGACCAATTCTTTTCAGCCTACATTTTGTTTCAGGGCTGGGTTTTATTTCAATGTTAACACCCACCAGCATGGCAATGTTTATTAAGCAGTAACAACTGCTGGAACTTCTTCCTATTTGCGAGTCGTCTGAGAGCCAAACAGCTTTTCTCTGTAGCCTACACTTGGGATTCCACTAGATAAAACAGCCAGATATTGTCAAAATTGGCTATATATCGTACAAATTCCTGAAAACAAAAATGAGCTTTGATCTTACTTTAAGGTTAGGGTTAGGCCAGCATTTCCCAAACTCGGTCCTCAAAGCTTGATGATTAGTTAATTATTTCAATCAGCGTGTAGCGTGTGTAGTGCTAGGGCAAAAACCAAAACGTGCACTTCTTGGGGTCCCATTGACATAGTTTGAGAAACACTAGGTTAGGCTAAGGTTAGCAGTCTGGTTAGGCTAAATGTGAGTCAGGTTTAAAATCAGATTTTAAGAGAAAGTAGAAATAGACCGGGTTTATTACTTTGTGGCTGTGTTAATTAGTGACCACCCTACACTTGGGCGCCTTACTATAGAGTAAATTAAAATAGGGGGGGGGGGTGTTTTTGCACTTTTTACCAGCAAAATATCCCAATCTACTTGTCAAGTTTCACTTATTTTTGAGCTAGTCTGCATAAAAATAAAATGTGACAATTTTATAAAAATCGTAAAATTGCGTGGTATGATTACATTTTAGAACCCCGCTCCCCCCGTCACCCCAAGATGAATGGTTTTGACCACTAACGTTTTAGGCAAATTAGTTTTGCACGGCCTGATGCAGGGTTTGCTCATTTTCAACCATTCCATTGATCCTAAATAGAAATCTCCACCCTCACAGGGCACCTTGCCATGCAAAAAAACATGCACATTAATTTAATAAAACACTCCAACCCATTTACTAGTTAGGCCATCCATACAACCAGAGGTTATATTATTTCTTTTTTTATGGTGGATTCGCGGCTGCAATTTAGACAACACATTGATATATAGCTGCACAATTTAGACAACGCTAGTTAGCTTGCAGAAATGAAGAGAGAACAACGAATATAGCTATTTTGATCATGTCCGTGTGCATGTCCAAATATTAATAACGTCTGGAATCTGACACGGTTTCACTGGAATTATCAAAACGGCAGTGGTGTACAGTACTCAAGTAAAAATACTTTTTGGGGTATCTGTACTTTCCTACTTATATTTTTGCCAACTTTTACTTTACTACATTCCTAATGAAAATAATGTACTTTTTACTCCACACATTTTCCCTGACACCCAAAAGTACTCGTTACATTTTGACATGAAAACGGTCAAAATCACGCACTTATCAAGAGAACATCCCTGGTCATCTCTACTGCCTCTGATCTGGCGGACTCACGAAACACAAATGCTTCGTTTGTAAATGATGTCTGTGTGAGTGTCGGAGTGTGCCTCTGGCTATCCGTCAAAAAAAGAAAGACAATTGTCCCGTCTGGTTTGCTTAATATACGGAATTTGAAATGGTTTATACTTGTACTTTTGATACTTCAGTACATTTTAAAAGTTCCATTTACTTTTGATACTTAAGTACATTTAAAACCAAATACTTTTAGACTTTTGCACACAGTATTTTACTGGGTGACTTTTACTTGAGTCATTTTCTATTAAGTTATCTTTACATTTACTCAGGTATGACAATTGAGTACTTTTTCTCCCACTGTCAAATGGCAAGAGTCAGACAACGTCAACAACTGGTATAGGCTTAGCTGAGACTCATTTCTTGACAGGTATGTTGCTAGTCTTTTTCTGAAATAATTATTATGACAGTCTTAATTATTATAGTAGTCTGAAATGGTGCTGACATAACCATAGCTAGCTAATTAAAGTTATCATGCTAGCTAGTTACACTGACACCTGTCAGTCAGTGGCCTAAATGTTGTTATTTCTCTACTACACCACAATGTTCCCACTCCCAATTCCTGAATATGTATTAGCAGCATGCGTCAGTCTTTGAGCAGGTGCTTCTACACCTGCATTGCTTGCTGTTTGGGGTTTTAGGCTGGGTTTCTGTACAGCACTTTGAGATATCAGCTGATGTACGAAGGGCTATATAAATCAATTTGATTTGAAACCTAAACGTGAATTTCCGCTCTAGGACAGGAATTACTCGAAATAGGTGCGGCAACTTCCTCTGAGGCGGGGCTTTAAATGGACAGTGCGAGATTTTGTGAATTAAGCCTTTTTTCTACTTACCCATATAGTCAGATGAACTCATCGATACCATTTTATGTCTCTGCATGCAGTATGTAGGAAGTGGCTAACTAGCGTCTGTATGTGTGTGCATTGGCGTTCTCTAAATGTGGCCACATTGACAGCCTTCCTCATCTCAAATGGGGAATTGAGGGACAGATATGTGTCTGCTTTAAGGGGTCCTTAACTGAAAAAGAATCCCAACGTCCATCTCAACCAATTACACTGAAACCACAAGTGTTATAGGAAATCATTAGCTCTCCCATTCAGAAAGCATCGGTCTTGTTTACTGGACAACACCTCCATCTACAGCCACACAGAGACTATTATACCATGCTATTCTCTGGTCACCCTGACGTAATGGGACAAAATGGAAGACTACTGAAGGAGAGTCAGGAGCTGATGTCTTCAGGATATTGACATGGGGTAAACAAAGCACAAGTCACCATTATCTGATATATTATTGTCACTGCTGGGAGCCTGGGACACTGTGGTCACACTGGCACCCAGCCACATCACTTCCTGGTATCAGCCTTGACAACAAACCCTCCAACAACACTGTGTCTGTGTCTGTGTGTGTGTTTTACTATCCTTGTAGGGACCAGAAGTAAAACAAGGAACATTTCGCTGGTCCCCACAAGGAAGAAGGCTATTTTTAGGTCTTAGGGTTAGAATTAGGGTTTGGGGATTAAGGTCAAGTTTAGGGCTAGGTTAAGGGTTAGGGTAAATAGGATTTTGAATGAGAATCAATTGTTTGGTCGCTTCAAGGAGAGTAAAACAAACACCTCTGTGTGCGTGTGTGACGGGGGGCAGCGACTGTCTCTTAGTCACACATCAGCAGTGACCTTATGCCACATGTCATGTAGATGACAACAATGACCTTTCAACAACCTTAATGCACAGAAGAATGCATTAAGAGAAGTGCTCTGGAATCATGCAGGGCAACTCCAGTCCTCTGTGGCCTGATTGGTGTCTCTTATGCCCAGGGCACCAGCGAACACACCTGACTCCAATAATCAACTAATCTTGATCTTCCGTTTAAAATGCAATTAGTTTAATTAGCTGTGTTTGCTAGGGATGGGGGAAAGGTATGACACCACTCCGGCCCCCGAGGAGTTGCCCATCCCTGATGCAGAGAGTAC
Source organism: Oncorhynchus nerka (assembly GCF_034236695.1). NCBI lineage: Eukaryota > Metazoa > Chordata > Actinopteri > Salmoniformes > Salmonidae > Oncorhynchus > Oncorhynchus nerka. The sequence continues at coordinate 22,513,816 of NC_088405.1, read as the reverse complement.
ATTCAGCATGGAACCAAGTCAACCAACTCACTACCAGGTGGAACTAAGTGACAGATGGGAATATAACACGGAATTGACTTATTATTATTAATAATACATCATTTTTAGAGGCATCTCCAGGGAATTAAAAGGAGGGAGAGTCAGACAGACAGAGAGTCAGGTAGACCCAGACAGACAGAGAGAGAGTCAGAGACAGTCAGACAGACAGAGAGTCAGGTAGACCCAGACAGACAGAGAGAGAGTCAGAGACAGTCAGACAGAGAGAGAGAGTCAGACAGAGAGACAGAGTGAGTCAAACAGAAAGACAGAGACAGACCGAGAGAGAGTCAGACAGAAAGACAGAGAGAGGGTCAGACAGAGAGACCGACTACACTAGCAAAAAAACAAACTAAGCTGCATTGCGTTGCGTTGCTTTGCTTTGCGTGTCTGAGCTGGGAGCTAAGTGCTGATTACAGACAGTATAACCCATCTGGCATTCAGGACAACCAGGTCAGGGCCTGTGGCAGGGTTAGGCAGGGGAACACACACACAGAGAAAGAGAGACAGACAGACACAAAGACAGACAGACACAAAGACAGTATGCAGAGGCTGTCTGAGCCAGGCCAAGACAAACAACGCTACATTACACCACTCATGACCGGAGTTGGATCAGGGCCCTAGAGGGCCGAACGTGATGCCTCCATGTGATTAAAACAGACAGATTGCAGCCCAACCTGACTCCTAGGAGGCATGCTTCCAAATACCACCAATATAGAAGGGGAACCGGGTTGGCTACGTCCGGTGCAGGAAAACATGAACACGGCCATGTGAGTGAGTCACCAGGTTATGTTTGCGTCTCTCTCTCGTTCTAGCTCTCTTTCGCTCTCGTTATCATCTCTCTCTCTCTCTCTCTCAATCTCGCATTAATCCCAGGGATTGGAATATAAATATTCATCTGAAAGGCAAGAGCTCAGATTGCCGTACTACACAGCTCTTACCCATTCAAGCGGACTTCAACCAACAAGCTCATATTTTCAGATGAAAATCTTATCCGATTGGTCCAATGTCAGTCTGTGGGAGAGAGATATTGTGTAGGTGTGTGTTTTCTACTCGGAGCCTGGGAGGAATATATTACTGACCACCTGCAGCCATGCCGGAGACATCAAAAGGTCCAATACATCCTGTCTTCCATGCAGGATACAGACTGTGACGAGTAGAATGACAAATCTAACAGTAAATGAATAGGCCTGTGTTCTTTCCTCCGGTGTTAAACCTGGACAAGCACATGGACGGTTTCATCCATCATTTCATAAAGAGCCTTTGAAGGACCGTCTTTTTAGACTTCAGCGATGCGCCAGTCTGACCACATATCGCCAAGAGTGGTCTGAACGCTGTGAGCATCAAACGCTCAAACGCTACTAGAAGTAGACTCGGGCCTCAACTGTGGGCGGAGCGTGCAGGTCCATTCATTTATTTTGCCAACCCTTAGAAAACTAGAGCCACTCAAAATGCACACGCAAAACTGCATGACACCGTGAACAGCGAGATGCACAGTGAGGTAGCTTTAGAAGACTAGGCCAGCAGCACACTGTTTAGCAGGGTCCAGTATGACCAACATCATCCCACTGGGCAGAAACTGGTTGAAGCAACACCATTTTCTTTCACCAAAAAATGTAATGTGATGACTTTGAATCAACGTGGACAACTGATTGAAATTGAAAGTCAATGTAAGAGAAATTCCTATTTTTTTCACCCAATGTTCAATCCAAATCCAGTGACATGACATTTGTTGTTGAATTCACGCTAGTTGACAACTCAACCAACATTTGAATCAAAATCAGACATTGAATGACGTCTGTTCCCAGTGAGACAGCACTCTCGCTCTCCCACCCAACACAGGGAGACGAGCTTTAAACAAATTGCTCCTGCTCCTTTTGGAATTCCACAAGAGCAGACGCAGTAAAAGGCAGACAGGAGTGGAGGTATGGAAGGCGAGTAAACCGTTTTCAAATATTAATCTCCTCTGAGTGAATAATTGATCATGTGTAGCAGACAGATGTACAGTGGCCTGAGCAGTGAATCCCTTGACACGTAAGACTAGAAACGCCTGTCCCTCAGGTAGTATAGGCAAAAAAAGAAACTCTCTCTCTACAACACACATCTTAATGCCCAGACAACTAACTAACTCTCTCTCTCTGCATGTATTGCAGAAGAGGACAGGGAAGGACAAGACATAGTCTATCATAGCCCTCTAAAATAGTGAAACCCCAGCAATTACAGTGGGGCAAAAAAGTATTTAGTCAGCCACCAATTGTGCAAGTTCTCCCACTTAAAAAGATGAGAGGGCTGTAATTTTCATCATAGGTACACTTCAACCATGACAGACAAAATGAGGGAAAAAAATCCAGAAAATCACATTGTAGGATTTTTTATGAATTTATTTGCAAATTATGGTGGAAAATAAGTATTTGGTCAATAACAAAAGTTTATCTCAATACTTTGTTATATACCCTTTGTGGGCAATGACAGAGGTCAAATGTTTTCTGTACGTCTTCATAAGGTTTTCACACACTGTTGTTGGTATTTTGGCCCATTCCTCCATGCAGATCTCCTCTAGAGCAGTGATGTTTTGGGGCTGTTGCTGGGCAACACGGACTTTCAACTCCCTCCAAAGATTTTCTATGGGGTTGAGATCTGGAGACTGGCTAGGCCACTCCAGGACCTTGAAATGCTTACGAAGCCACTCCTCCGTTGCCCGGGCGGTGTGTTTGGGATCGTTGTCATGCTGAAAGACCCAGCCACGTTTCATCTTCAATGCCCTTGCTGATGGAAGGAGGTTTTCACTCAAAATCTCACTATGTTTTTGTTTTTTTTGTTTGTTTTTTTAACCTTTATTTTACTAGGCAAGTCAGTTAAGAACAAATTCTTATTTTCAATGACGGCCTAGGAACAGTGGGTTAACTGCCTGTTCAGGGGCAGAACGACAGATTTGTACCTTGTCAGCTCGGGGATTTGAACTTGCAACCTTTCGGTTACTAGTCCAACGCTCTAACCACTAGGCTACCCATTCATTCTTTCCTTTACACGGATCAGTCATCCTGGTCCCTTTGCAGAAAAACAGCCCAAAAGCATGATGTTTCCACCCCCATGCTTCACAGTAGGTATGGTGTTCTTTGGATGCAACTCAGCATTCTTTGTCCTCCAAACACGACGAGTTGAGTTTTTACCAAAAATTTCTATTTTGGTTTCATCTGACCATATGACATTCTCCCAATCTTCTTCTGGATCATCCAAATGCTCTCTAGCAAACTTCAGACGGGCCTGGACATGTACTGGCTTAAGCAGGGGGACACGTCTCGCACTGCAGGATTTGAGTCCCTGGCGGCGTAGTGTGTTACTGATGGTAGGCTTTGTTACTTTGGTCCCAGCTCTCTGCAGGTCATTCACTAGGGCCCCCCGTGTGGTTCTGGGATTTTTGCTCACCATTCTTATGATCATTTTGACTCCCCGGGGTGAGATCTTGTGTGGAGCCCCAGATCGAGGGAGATTATCAGTGGTCTTGTATGTCTTCCATTTCCTAATAATTGTTCCCACAGTTGATTTCTTCAAACCAAGCTGCTTACCTATTGCAGATTCAGTCTTCCCAGCCTGGTGCAGGTATACAATTTAGTTTCTGGTGTCCTTTGACAGCTCTTTGGTCTTGGCCATAGTGGAGTTTGGAGTGTGACTGTTTGAGGTTGTGGACAGGTGTCTTTTATACTGATAACAAGTTCAAACAAGTGCCATTAATACAGGAAACGAGTGGAGGACAGAGGAGCCTCTTAAAGAAGAAGTTACAGGTCTGTGAGAGCCAGAAATCTTGCTTGTTTGTAGGTGACCAAATACTTATTATCCACCATAATTAGCGTATAAATTCATTAAAAATCCTACAATGTGATTTTCTGGATTTTATTTTTCTCATTTTGTCTGTCATAGTTGAAGTGTACCTATGATGAAAATTACAGGCCTGTCTCGTCTTTTTAAGTGGGAGAACTTGCACAATTGGTGGTTGACTAAATACTTTTTTGCCCCACTGTATATATGCTGATCTATCTGACCTCTAGTCAACACAACTCTAGTCCAATATGAAAGGCACTGTTCATTGGAGAAAAGCATCCTGCGGAAGAACTATCCTGGTTCCTCCTACAACATCCTGTGACCTCACAGTTCTTTCACACCCAACTCTCTGCTCTCGCTGAGTCAGACTGCCTTCTCTCCTACTTTCCTAACTGAACAAACTTAGCAATGTTTTCATGATGAGCACATTTCCATCTACAGTACTCATCCTCTGCTTACAACCAACACATACAGCCGGAAGTAAAGGAGTCTGAGCAGTCTCATGTTTCTTCTCTCGTGGGCTGTGTTCAGGGTCCTGAGCACTCCTGTCCCTCTCAAAGAGCTCTCACTGACCTGTCTGTCTGCTAGGAGCAGATCAAAGCCTTGCTCCCACTCTGCACAAGGGCTCTCAATCAAATTCAATGAGTCGAGAGAGACTGCATGGGAGAAGAGGAGAGAAGTGGTGAACAGGACCAGTCAGATACACTCTAGCACCTGGCTGTAGGAAGGAGGTTAAGGGTATCAGAGAGAGACCCCTGAATGCTGATACAATCTAGACCTAGTCTGATCAGATGGAGGAAGTGCAGGTCCACAGTCCAGTTTCAAGTGAGGAAAATATACAGAGAATAAAGTGTCAAATGAGACTATGTGGGAGGTTTTTGTTCTTTTGATTTCTGCAAGCAGTAACTGGAGAGGTTTACTCTATGGAAAAACAGGAGCAACCATTCCTTAGATGAATTAAATTCTTCAAATTTCTCTGTAAACAATGAATACAGAGAACTGATAGGCAGATGCACATAGTTACATATTTGGTGACTCTGCAATCATCATGAGGTGTCAATAAAGCACACAGTCATGTGCCCCTCTATTGTTCGACCAATAACAACACTCCAAACTCAGGATAACAGAAAATGCGTTCTTCAACATAAAGAGAGGGCCCAAGATTGTGAAAACATTCACACAAAGCACAAGGGTAAGTATAAGCATACACACACACAAACACAGCTCTAGCATAGTGGACAAAGAGCTTAGTGACAGTTCCCAGTCAGCTGACAGTGACCTCATCTCTCAAGTGTTACACAATGTCCTCAATACACTGTTAAAGACAACTGTTTTCTTTGGGGACAGAGCAGGACCACTCCCTCACTGTAGCGTAACCTTTAAAGAGATGTGGTACTGTAGCTGCATACGATGCACACAAAACACCCATCTCCCCCAGGCTATTGCAGCCCTGCGAATAGACAATGATAAATGAATCATTTACCCAATGGGTGACTGCTGCCTTGTTCCCTCATACACACAGGTACAGGCGCAGTGGTCCTTTGGCTGTCTGCTAGTGGGGGATGGACAGAACTGTTATCACGCTCCCGCTGACAGGGACAATGTGTGTGTACATACTGTATGATAAATCAGCATTGTAAGAGGGTGAAGATTGAGGGAGGATATTATCATAATCACTGCATGATTTTGAGTGTGTGCGCGAGTGTGTGAGCATGTGTGTGTGTGTGTCTCTCAGAGTGAAAACAATGGGGAGAAGAATAACCCGGTGTAAATAACCTTGACCATCCTTTATTAGGAACAAAAATCATGAAGGATAGAGTAAATGGGACTGTAAGAAAAGAGATTGATGTTTGTACGTCTCCAACACCTCTTCACGGTCCAGCAGCGTCACACCAGCAATTCATTCATCGGCAGACCCCGGGAACAGAAATCACATCGCTTTTACATTCTTTTCTAAAATAAGGTCAGGCTAAAGTTAATAGAATCGTATCTAACCAGCCCCTCCAAACACCCTCTGCCTTGAACCAATACCCTTGTATGTCAGTGTGAAATCTCAGAGAAACCCAATTGAGTGTTGTGGAAAGCATGAAGCACATGATGCAGTCAAACATAGGTACTGCATTTCGTCAAATGAAAGCTTGTGAATATTCAAAACAAGTTTATGGTATAAAAAAAGAAAGACAGGCTGCAGAATGGTCACAGATCTGCAGGAAAATATAGTATGTCTAGAGCAGATGAATAATCATCACAACATTACATTTCTAAATTGCGTCGGTACATTTTGAAGTCGCAGAGATCTCAATAAACAAAACAATCAATTGACACAACGAAAGAAACCGCGGGAACAAGTGGCACGTGCTTCTCCAGCAACCACGAGAGTACGCGCATGTACAGAACGCGCCGCATGTACAGAACGCGCGTGTGAACGAGCGGAGCTCTGAAAAGTGGTAACCAATACATCAAAGTTGGCACTCAAAATAAATTCACCACATACTGAAGGAATATAGACTGGAGTTACGCAGATAACTCAGCGACATCATAGCAATATGGATAGCAATGATCTGCGTTTATACAACATTCAAATCTCAAGAAAAACAGGGGCAAGTCTTAGCCAAATTAATTTTGAAGCATTCGAGGGAGCAGGGCTTGAACATGAGCGGGAATGTGATGCGCACAGGCATGCCTGTCGCCAATACGCACGCACACACACATACACGTATAAACATGAAAAAGGTGTTTGATACACATGAGAACACAATTAATTCTCTTCTGAGCTTCCAGCCTCTAAGACGTTGCAGTGTTATTCATATATTCACAATATAAAAATAGCCCTCCCTGCATTTCCTCTGAAGAACACCATTCCTGGACACTAGTATGTAATACTGTACTTGCTGACAGAGAAAACAAGTTCCTTGTAAAAGCAGGTGATTAGTGAATCTTATCTCATCGCCAGAGGTTTTTCTGTGGGACTTTCTAGAATGTCACGCATGACACTAAAACCATGGTTTTCTCAGAAATCGTATGATCAAATAGCTATCTGAATCTATGGGTTCCTAGACAGTGTGCTTTTCCGAAAACACCTCCATCACTCTCTTATAAGAACATATGAGTGTTCAGCTGAACAAGTTCACATCCTCCTCCATTCTGGCAACATCACTACACCCACAAGCCTCTGATTCAATGATAGCTGACATCAGATTTCCACAGCAAACTTCAAACCTTCACCTGTGTAAAGTGGATAAAAACTAACTGCAACCCTATATAGCCTCTGCTCAGGTGGAAATATGGCATGTGGGGTACCACCACCCAAACCAGAGTAGCCCTCTCTTATCTGGACAGTGAAATCTAAACTAAGCACCAGACAATCACAGGCTTTCCAGGATCCCGTAAATCCCATCTGATCCAGTGTGTGAAGGGTTGGTGTCAGCGGTGGGATCCATGGCTGACAGGGATGAGATGAGGCTCATCCCACAGGCCTCACTTTCCTCATTAATATTACCAATATGTCCAACTGCCAGAGAAAAGAACAAGGCTGAGATGCTGCTGAATCCAATTACCAACAAAGTGAAAAACATTCAGAAGAAGTGGAAGTAGAATACAGCTTGAGAATAGAAAACTAAAACCGAAAGCTTTGCAGTGGTGATTAGTGGGTAAAATTCCTCAGTGGCAGAGTGGTTCAGACTGTGCATGAGACAACAAATATGTTTATAGTGATATACTGTATAGTCACAACACGGCAAATAGGTTGTAAATGAACTGAAAGCCAAATTATATAGAGGCTAATGCGTTTTTTCTTTTTCTTGTGTGTGTGTGTGTGTGTGTGCGTGCGTGTGTGTGTTTGCATTAGTGTGAGTGAGACAGAGCCCACCAGACTTTAAATGCTGCTCTACCAATTCACTGATGATGCAGGAGTGATTGTGAAGACATAAACAATGCAGTAATATAAAGCGCTACAATAACAACACACACATAATCCAGAAAAATGAACACAAGTTATATATTTTGCCTTTATTTAACAAGGCATGTCAGTTAAGAACAAATACTTATTTACAATGATGGCCTTAACTGCCTTGTTCAGGGGCAGAACAACAGATTTTTACCTTGTCAGCTCAGGGATTCGATCCAGCAACCTTTCGGTTACTGGCCCAACACTCTAACCACTAGGCTACCTGCCGCCCCAGGTAGGGTGTGTGAGTGTGTGTGTGATGACGTTGGATGGTCTGTGTGAGAGCAGAAATAGACCATTCATTATAGTACTACTACTATTATTACCCACAGTTTACACCCAGCCCACAGTGGAACAATTACATAGGAAGGTCTAACTTAAAAGCCTTGTGTAGTTTAACAGTATTTTAACGACCCTGGGTTTATAAGCGCGGAAATCAACTATGCCGCACGAGCATGCTTTTACGGCACAGTAATTAAACATAGTGTAATAACCTATAGTTTCTTGGACTCTATGTATCATTACCAAAAATGTGCAAATAGACTTGCAAACTTGAGGAATATGCTCCAAAATGCAGTGTGGTTCCACAAGGAAGAGATGAGTGGCGGAGACTGAGAGGAACGAGGACAGCAGTGCAGCCTAGGTTACAAGACGTGTGTAGGCCTAATGAATGACAAGCACAGAATATTAGATTTGTGTTTTGTAAGTGATGATTCATTGCATTTATCAAATGGCACTGTATGGATGTTGGAATTATTTTAGAGTGGAGTAGCCTAATAGTTGGAATAGTAACTGAAGTCTGGACACTGAATGTAGGCCTCACAATAGCCTATTCTAATATTAACTCCTGCAGAATTAAGTGTTCCTCGAAGTAAAATTATAGACCAAACTTGACCAAAATTTTGTCTCGGGAAGAGAAGTATAGAAATTTGATTTCTTTCTTTCAGCATATTCTCAGGGCTCCTGAGTGGCGCAGCGGTGTAAAGGCACTGCATCTCAGTGCTAGAGGCGTCACTACAGACACCCTCGTTCGAATCCAGGCTGTATCACTACCGACCGTGATTGGGAGTCCCATAGGGCGGCGCACAGTTGGCCCAGCATCGTCCGGGTTTGGCTGTCATTGTAAATAAGAATTTTTTCTTAAGTAACGTACTTGCCTAGTTAAATAAAAGTTGTTGTTTTTTATTCTATATTTTGAGAGAATGGTAATGCGAGTTTAGGGACCTGTTGTGTAGCCTAAATTGCCATTTCTTTCAGTGACATTAAAAGCTGACAGTATTTCATTTTCAACCACATAATATTTGCATCCAAGACTAACTGAAATACTATCAGAAACATGCTGGATCATTTTCAAAGCTTTTCATTTCCTTCCTTAAATGTCATTTGGAAATCTCCCTGGTCCCTAAACGTCCTCGCTCTGTGAGAGAAGCAGAAATGAAAGAGAACTTTTGTTCTCGATGTCAACTCGGTTATTGATGATGCATTGGATTTATGGATTTATGACATTCTGGCGAGCAAGCTTTATTTAATATTCTAGACGAGCATCAAGTAATGACAGGAGAGTAGCTGCATCAAGTAATGACAGAAGAGAAGCCGCATCAAGTAATGACAGGAGAGAAGCCGCATCAAGTAATGACAGGAGAGAAGCCGCATCAAGTAATGACAGACGAGAAGCCGCATCAAGTAATGACAGACGAGAAGCCGCATCAAGTAATGACAGACGAGAAGCCGCATCAAGTAATGACAGGAGAGAATCCGCATCAAGTAATGACAGGAGAGAATCCGCATCAAGTAATGACAGGAGAGAATCCGCATCAAGTAATGACAGGAGAGAATCCGCATCAAGTAATGACAGGAGAGAATCCGCATCAAGTAATGACAGGAGAGAATCCGCATCAAGTAATGACAGGAGAGAAGCCGCATCAAGTAATGACAGGAGAGAATCCGCATCAAGTAATGACAGGAGAGAAGCCGCATCAAGTAATGACAGGAGAGAATCCGCATCAAGTAATGACAGGAGAGAAGCCGCATCAAGTAATGACAGGAGAGAAGCCGCATCAAGTAATGACAGGAGAGAAGCCTCACCAAGTAATGACAGGAGAGAAGCTTCACCAAGTAATGACAGAAGAGAAGCTGCATCAAGTAATGACAGAAGAGAAGCTGCATCAAGTAATGACAGGTGAGAAGCTTCACCAAGTAATGACAGGAGAGAAGCCGCATCAAGTAATGACAGGAGAGAATCCGCATCAAGTAATGACAGGAGAGAAGCCGCATCAAGTAATGACAGGAGAGAAGCCGCATCAAGTAATGACAGGAGAGAAGCCGCATCAAGTAATGACAGGAGAGAAGCCTCACCAAGTAATGACAGGAGAGAAGCTTCACCAAGTAATGACAGAAGAGAAGCTGCATCAAGTAATGACAGAAGAGAAGCTGCATCAAGTAATGACAGGTGAGAAGCTTCACCAAGTAATGACAGGAGAGAAGCTGCATCAAGTAATGACAGGAGAGAAGCTGCATCAAGTAATGACAGGAGAGAAGCTGCATCAAGTAATGACAGAAGAGAAGCTGCATCAAGTAATGACAGAAGAGAAGCTGCATCAAGTAATGACAGAAGAGAAGCTGCATCAAGTAATGACAGAAGAGAAGCTGCATGTATCTACTAATTATAGTCAAGTTGACAAATAAATAGCCTGTTTATGCTATGTTCAAAAGGTAGGCTAATACATTTAAAGTTAACAAACAAATCTTTACTATTAGGCCCATAAAGATCCTATTAAATGAATATGGATTACATAGGTCTACATAATTATATGATTAGGCATATAGACTTGTTATTTATTTCTTGAAGTGCGTGCACACGAGGTCCCTGTACCGGAAGGATATTACAGTGCCTTCAAAAGTTCACACCTCTTGAATTTTTCCACATTTAGTTGTGTTACAGCCAGAATTTGTCATCACTGGCCTACACACACACACACACAATACCCTATAATGTCAAAGGGCAATTGTGTTGTTCAAAAATGTTTCCAAATTAATGAAAAATGAAAAGCTGAAATGGCTTCAGTCAAGAAGTATTCAACCCTTTTGTTATGGCCTAAATAAATTCAGGAGTAAAACTCTGCTTAACACGTCACATAATAAGTTGCATGGACTCACTCTGTGTGCAATAATATTGTTTAACAAGATTCTTTAATGACTACCTCATCTCTGTACCATACATACAAATATTTGTTAGGTCCCTCAGTCAAGCAGTGAATTTCAAACACAGATTCAACCACAAATACCAGGGAGGTTTTCCAATGCCTCGCAAAGAAGGGCACCTATCGGTAGAAAATAAAAGCAGACATTCCATATTTTCAAGCATAGTGGTGGCTGCATCATGTGATGGGTATGCTTGTAATCCTTAAGGACTGGACAGTTTTCAGGATAAAAAAGAAACGGAAAGGAGGTAAGCTCAGGCAGAATCCTAGAGAATCCGGGTTCAGTCTGCTTTCCACCAGACACTGGGAGGTGAATTCACATTTTCTACTTGAAAATCTATGGCAAGACCTGAAAAGGGTTGTCTAGCAATGACAAACAACCAATTTGACAACTCTTGAAGATTTTTTTAAAGAATTATGGGCCAATGTTGCACAATCCAGGTGTGGAAAGCTCTTAAGAGACTTACACAAAAAGACTCACAGCCATAATCGCTGCCAAAAGGTGCTTCTACAAAGTATTGAGTCAGGGATGTGAATACTTGTGTAAATTAGATTTCTGTATTAAATTTGCTAAAAAAATGTTTTCAACTTGTCATTATGGGGTATTGTGTGTGGATGGGTGAGATTGTTATTTTATTTTATCTATTTTGAATTTGTATTTATAATGGATCCCCATGTATTATGGATGCCCATGTATTATGGATGCCAAAGCAGCAGCTCCTCTTCCTGGGGTCCAGCAAAATTAAGGCAGTTTATACCATTTTAAAATATTACAATACATTCACAGATTTCACAACAATTGTTGTAAAAAACACTGTGTTTCACAACACACTGCCCTCTGGCCCCTACTCCACCACTACCACATATCTCCAGTACAAAATCCATGTGTATGTATCGTGCATATGTTATCATGTGTGTGTGTGTGTGTGTGTGTGTGTGTGTGTGTGTGTGTGTGTGTGTGTGTATGTGTGTGTGTGTGTGTGCATGTGCACATTTGTCTGTGCCAATGTTTGTGTTGCTTCACAGTCTCCGCTGGTCCATAAGGTGTTTTTTAATCTAATTTTACTGCTTGCATCAGTTACTTGATATGGAATAGAGTTCCATGTAGTAATGGCTCTATGTAGTACTGTGTGCCTCCCATAGTCTGTTCTGGACTTGGGGACTGTGAAAATACCTCGTGGCATGTCTTGTGGGGTATGCATGCGTGTCCGAGCTCTGTGCCAGTAGTTCAAACAGATAGCTCGGTGCATTCAACATGTCAATACCACTCATAAATAAAAGTAGTGATGAAGTCAATCTCTCCTCCACTTTCAGCCAGGAGAGATTGACATGCATATTATTAATATTAGCTCTCTGTGTACATCCAAGGGCCAGCCGTGCTGCCCTGTTCTGAGCTAATTGCAATTTTCCTGAGTCCTTTTTAGTGGCACCTGACCACATGACTGAACAGTACTCAAAGTGCGGCAAAACTAGGGCCTGTAGGACCTGCCTTGTTGATAGTGTTGTTAAGGCAGAGCATCGCTTTATTATAGACAGACTTCTCCCCATCTTAGCAATGACTGCATCAATATGTTTTGACCATGACAGTTTACAATCTAGTGTTACTCCAAGCGGTTTAGTCATGAAGGCTTTCGACTCTGTCAATCACCATATTCTTATCGGCAGACTCAATAGCCTCGGTTTTTCGGATGACTGCCTTGCCTGGTTCACCAATTACTTTGCAGACAGAGTTTCAGTGTGTCAAATCGGAGGGCATGCTGTCCGGTCCTCTGGCAGTCTCTATGGGGGTGCCGCAGGGTTCAATTCTCGGGCCGACTCTTTTCTCTGTATATATCAATGATGTTGCTCTGATCCACCTCTACGCAGACGACACCATTCTATATACTTTCGGCCCGTCATTGGACACTGTGCTATCTAACCTCCAAACGAGCTTCAATGCCATACAGCACTCCTTCCGTGGCCTCCAACTGCTCTTAAACGCGAGTAAAACCGAATGCATGCTTTTCAACCGATCGCTGCCTGCACCCGCATGCCCGACTAGCATCACCACCCTGGATGGTTCCGACCTTGAATATGTGGACATCTATAAGTACCTAGGTGTCTGGCTAGACTGCAAACTCTCCTTCCAGACTCACATCAAACATCTCCAATCGAAAATCAAATCAAGAGTCGGCTTTCTATTCCGCAACAAAGCCTCCTTCACTCACGCCGCCAAGCTTACCCTAGTAAAACTGACTATCCTACCGATCCTCGACTTCGGCGATGTCATCTACAAAATGGCTTCCAACACTCTACTCAGCAAACTGGATGCAGTCTATCACAGTGCCATCCGTTTTGTCACCAAAGCACCTTATACCACCCACCACTGCGACTTGTATGCTCTAGTCGGCTGGCCCTCGCTACATATTCGTCGCCAGACCCACTGGCTCCAGGTCATCTACAAGTCCATGCTAGGTAAAGCTCCGCCTTATCTCAGTTCACTGGTCACGATGGCAACACCCATCCGTAGCACGCGCTCCAGCAGGTGTATCTCACTGATCATCCCTAAAGCCAACACCTCATTTGGCCGCCTTTCGTTCCAGTACTCTGCTGCCTGTGACTGGAACGAACTGCAAAAATCGCTGAAGTTGGAGACTTTTATCTCCCTCACCAACTTCAAACATCAGCTATCCGAGCAGCTAACCGATCGCTGCAGCTGTACATAGTCTATTGGTAAATAGCCCACCCATTTTCACCTACCTCATTCCCATACTGTTTTTATACTGTTTTTTATTTATTTACTTTTCTGCTCTTTTGCACACCAATATCTCTACCTGTACATGACCATCTGATCATTTATCACTCCAGTGTTAATCTGCAAAATTGTATTATTCGCCTACCTCCTCATGCCTTTTGCACACATTGTATATAGACTGCCCATTTTTTTTTCTACTGTGTTATTGACTTGTTAATTGTTTACTCCATGTGTAACTCTGTGTTGTCTGTTCACACTGCTATGCTTTATCTTGGCCAGGTCGCAGTTGCAAATTAGAACTTGTTCTCAACTAGCCTACCTGGTTAAATAAAGGTGAAATAAAAATAAATAAATAAATAAAATAAAAAATCTCAACTTGCTCAATTTCCACATTATTTATTAGAAGATTTAGTTGAGGTTTAAGTGAGTGTTTTTTTCCAAATACAATGCCTTTAGTTTTATAAATATTTCGGGCTAACTTATTCCTTGCCACCCACTGAAACTAACTGCAGCTCTTTGTTGAGTGTTGCAGTCATTTCAGTCGCTGTAGTAGCTAAGGTGTGTAGTGTTGAGTCATCTACAAACTCTGGCTTTACTCAAAGTCAGTGACATGTCGTTAGTAAAAAATCTAAAAAGCAAGGGGCCTAAACAGCTACCCTGGGGAATTCCTGATTCTAACTGAATTATATTTGATAGGCTTCCATTAAAGAACACCCTCTGTGTCCTGTTAGACAAGTAACTCTTTATCCACATTATAGCAGGGGGTGTAAAGCCATAACACATACGTGGTTCCAGCAGCAGACTATGATCAATAATGTCAAAAGCTGCACTGAAGTCTAACAAGACAGCCCCCACAATCATTTTATCATCAATTTCTCTCAATCATCAGTCATTTGTGTAAGTGCTGTGCTTGTTGAGTGTCCCTCCCTATAAGCGTGCTGAAATTCTGTTGTCAATTTGTTTACTGTAAAATAGCATTGTATATGGTGAAACACAATTTTTCCAGAAGTTTACTAAGGGTTGGTAACAGGCTGATTGGTTGGCTATTTGAGCCAGTTTACTATTCTTGGGTAGAGGAATGACTTTAGCTTCCCTCCATGCCTGAGGGCACGCACACACTCTCTAGTAGGCTTAAATTGACGATGTGGCAAATAGGAGTTGCAATATCGTCTGCTAATATCCTCAGTAATTTTCCATCTAGATTGTCAGACCCTGGTGGCTTGTCATTGTTGATAGACAATCATTTTTTCACCTCTTCCACACTGACTTTATGGAATTCAAAAGTACAATTATTGTCTTTCATCATTTGGTCCGATATACTTGGATGTGTAGTGTCAGCGTTTGTTGCTGGCATATCATCCCTAGGTTTGCTTATCTTGCCAATGAAAAAGTCATTCAAGTAGTTTGCAATATCAGTGGGCTTTGTGATGAATGAGCCATCTGATTCAATAAATGAAGGAGCCGAGTTGGCTTTTTTTCCCAAAATGTAATTTAAGGTGCCCCAATTCAGGCTGTAACACAACAAAATGTGGGATAAGTCAAGGGGTATGAATACTTTCTGAAGGCACAGGAAATCTACTTTCAAGAGAGAGCGTCAGACAGACAGACAATAGTTTCATTCACAGAGCCAGATAAATCAATGTGTCCTGGCACTATGATGGAGAGCTGCTTCCAGTTTCTCCAGAGCTGACCACACCACTGATATCTCCATCTGCAGGCAAGTCACTCTATATCCTGAACAGCTGATTTAGGATCAGTTCTCCCTAACAGGAACCTGACCCAATCCATTAAGAGCTAAACAACGACTGGCTCTGGATCCGAATGTTAGACCTCTGTTTAGACAGAGGAGAACTGAGATTGGAGGGTCGGTCTGTTAAAGCAATGCCAGACTAATAGGCACCTCCTGCTAACTCAGTCCTCCTGGTGGTGGGCCCCATCACATCTGCTCTTCATTAGCACTCCATTGTGTTCTGGCCTCTTTTACACTGTGTTTAGACAGGCAGCCCAATTCCGATTTTTCACTAATTGGTCTTTTGACCTATCAGATCAGCTTTGAATAATATCTGATGTGATTGGTCAAAAGACCAATTAGTGGAAAAAAGACCCGAATTGGGCTGCCTGTGTAAACGCAGCCTTTGAGCTAGCTGCAAGGGGACTCCATGCCAACAGAAATCACTTCTGCTGTTGTCAGCCTCCTCCTGATTTCATTAAAGGACTGGGTTCCCCGTACTGTGCACCCCACACACTCCTTGGAACACAACAGACCCCTTAGAAAAGAAACTCAGTCTGGCAGCTCCAACACAGTCTTCATACAATATTCATTTATAAAGTATATTTAACAGAAATTCTATCTCAATCAAGTCCTGAGCTGAGCAAACAAGACACTGGAAGAAAGAAAGAGTAACACATTGTTTCTGTGAAAAGAGAGATGTTGACCACTGGTGTCAGCAATTCGAGGCAAACAAAAGCGGAGTCTTGGACAAACATGTCAAAGTGGTTTAATTGGTGCGTTAAAGGGCAGGAAGCAGGAGTTTTTACTCACCAAAGTAACAGTGTGGTTAAAGACTAAGTAACTTAGTTCTAGTCACGATATGGTTACCTATAACAACAAACATAACTATGTTTTAGCCACAGTAGGTTGGTGGCACATTAATTAGGGAAGACAGGCTGGTGGTAATGGCAGGAGCGGAATGGTATCAAATACATGGTTTCTATGTGTTTGAGGCCATTCCATTTACTCTGTTCTGGACTTTATTATGAGCCGTCCTCCCTCAGAAGCCTTCACTGGTTTTAGCATTTTTACATGTTTCTTAACTTATTTCCGGATATCTTCAAAACTCCCCACAATGCACTATTTCTCAATATCCTATGGAGAATCTACTCTGCGTTAGCTAGCTCGAGTGCTGCAGTGGTGAGCTACAATCTACCAATCACGAGGAGGTGGGATGTAACAACCATGACCTGTTCTCTGTGAAGAAGGATACCAGACTTTTTCAACCTTGGCTTAGTACTAGAGAGCTACAGTAGCGGACTGACTGTGCCGTTGTGATACTTTCCATCTGCCTGGAGCTTTCGATCGCTGTCTTACTGTTGACTCCTCCCCTCATCTCCTGTTCCCAATTCCGGTCTCTGGAATCTATCTACTTTGGATTTACCTCACTACATCGCTATTGGATTCATGAGTGCAAAAGATTTGGTTGACTTTGAAGTGATACATTTGAAGTTATTTCTGTTGGGAGTTTACATTGTTGGGAATAGGCTGGTTTGCCGGGTACTCCAGATTACGTCACAACCCACAAAAAATATATTGGCATTCTTCGGTTTTATGTAATAACTCAAAAAATATAAAAGTGAGGTGTAACTTTGCATTGGGACTTGATACGTATACTTACGAAAATTCATGTTACATGTGCTTACGTTTATGCTACCTACCCTTTTAAGCTCATTCAAGGTCTGAAACTACGCAAGAGTTTGCAAGACATCAAAGCTAAAAGGAATAGCATGACATTGAGAAATGTCAATACAGAATCGTTTGGCATTCAGAGAGCTGCCAAAAATAAAACAGTAGACTAGTGCTCCGTCAACCGAGGCGAGAGGGTATTTTAAGTAGAGTCAAAGGTCATGTTTGACCACATTGTTGACATACAGTAATCCATTTACAAGACAAATGTCCATTCATGACTTATGCATGAGACTCTCCTCATATTAGCAGCATTTTCATGCTTCTTCATGTAGATAGAGTGAACATGAGATTACGGCATTTGACAATTCAAAGCCACCACCTCAACACAGGTCAGCATTGATTGTCTTTCCCTTTACACTGATGTCGGCAGAAATACGATGGAAAATGTCCTTTCTGATGCTGCACTCAACAGGCTGTGTTTCTGTGTGTGCTACTGATGGCTCCATCTTGTACAGCCCCAGGTGCAGCAGCACAGGGAACCTCACCACATCCCATCTGGTACTGCCAAAGAGTGACAGACCATGGCAGAGAGAGGAGCAGCTATGCCACCTGGGGCCCCCTGGGCCACCCACTGGTGTCTGGTAAAACACACACATACATTAGTGCATGCACGCACACAGTTTAGCCCAGGGAGGAGCATTACATTTATTTCCACATTAATGGAAACATGGGAGCTCTGAGAGCTGTTAGACTTCGCTTACGAAACTCTACAGCTATGAAGCCTCTCTCACACAACGTTGGCGACTTAACGCTTCCCCCAGCATAACTAAGCCGTCAGAACACAGCGAGAGGCATCTAAGAAAAATAAACCACATCAGCAGACCTAGGGAAGAACACAAGCAAAGAACCCAAATTAAGTCAAATAATCAAACCACACTGTGTACTTTAAATCACCACACCCACACACCACCACCCAGCAAACACTTGAAAGTTATGAAATCAGTTGCATAAGCAGCCATTTTGAAATGGGGGAGTGTGGACTCCACAGTGCATTCATGAGAGTGGTCATCAGTGGAGCTGGAGAGAGAAGGAACAACTAAACACATCCAGCAGGAAGAGAGAGGTGGAGTGGGTGGGAGAGGAAGAGGGGAGAGTAAGAAAGAGATGGGGGGGGGGGGGTGAAGGAAGAACAGCCATAAAAGCTGTAGTAATTCCTGGGCACTCGGTTCAATCACAGGTTTTGTTGTGAACTCTACATGAACCGTCACTCCACTGCCTGGTGTTGTCATGTGTTCCTGGAGAGAGAGATGCACCATGGCCAGGCAAACCATAACAACTCCAGCAAAGAGACACAGGATCCATTACACTGAGTGAACATTCCGCCCTAGACACTGTGGAGACTCAGCTTGGCCTGACCAACGTTTAAGGATGTGAAGTGCGTAACACCTCCCTTGGAGATCTTACATGGGAAAACATTTGACATGTGCTTTATCTACACTTCAGCTGACAAACTTAAAAGGAATGATTCACCCATTTTGAATGTTATGTCGTATTTATGCACCTCGGAGTGATGTTCTAGCGATTATCGGGGTCATTTCATGTTTTCATGTATCTGAGCTATTCACTGTTCAAGCGGGCAGAAATGAAAATCAAATTGTATTGGTCACATACACATTTAGCAGATGTTATTGTGGGTGTAGCGAAATGCTTCTGCTTCTAGTTCCGACAGTGCAGCAATATCTAACAAGTAATATCAAATAATTTCACAACATACACCCAATACACACAAATCTAAGTAAAGGAATGGAATTAAGAATATATAAATGTATGGAACGAACAATGTCAGAGCGGCATAGACTAAAAGTAGAATAGTATAGAAATACACCCGGCATGACGAGTTATTAATGGTGAATAGCTCAAATACATGAAATGACTCCAGGAATCAATAGAACGTCGCTCAGAGATGCACAAATACGACAAAACATTCAAAAATGGGTGAAAAACGCACCAAATTATTTTTCAATCTTCAAAATAGAAATGCTACCAAATAAAATTCATTGAAACTTGTTACAAATGATGGAGTCATGCACGATTCACCGAATGATATTTTGAAAGAGGAAGTAAAGTACTTTAAGAATATGTTTTCGTTTCAGTCTCTTCCATCTCCACTAACCAAAGCTAATTGTTTGGATTTTTTTTCCTATTAATAATTAAATTAACATTATACAGAAAGACTCATGTGAAGCCAAATTACCAAACTTTTTGATATACTCAGAGGACCATTATTAGCATGTTTTAACAACTCCTATATTAATGGTAGATCATCGGACACGCAACTAGGTCTGATTTCATTATTACTGAAACAGGATCCAAGTGGTATATATAAAGATCCAGTCCATTAAAAAAATTCCCGGTCTCGTACACTTCAGTGTTGTGATGCAACAATTATAGATAAACGCTTGGCGCATAGAATTAAAACAGTATTGTCAGATATTATTCATCCTAATCAGACAGGTTTTTTACATGGAAGATACATTGGAGATAATAGAAGACAAGTACTGGAAACAATAACAGAATACTATGAAATATCGGGGAAACCAGGCCTGGTTTTTATAGCTGATTTTGAAAAGGCTTTTGATAAGGTACGACTGGAGTTTGTACATAAATGCCTAGAATATTTCAATTTTGGAGAATCTCTTATAAAATGGGTTAAAGTTATGTATAGTAACCCTAGGTGTAAAATAGTAAATAATGGTTACATCTCAGAAAGTTTTAAACTCTCAAGGAGTAAAACAAGGTTGTCCACTATCGGCATATGTATTTATTATTGCCATCGAAATGTTACGTACGTATGTATGTACCCCAAAAATATATGGGGGATTGGAAATGATGCAGACAATTACATTGAAGGATGCAACAATATACCCGCAATATTAAAGCTGATCCTTCCCTTAAAATAAATATATATATATATATATATGGGTGAATCGTTCCTTTAAAGTCCTTATATGTACTCAGTACACTCGCCAAATGCACTCACACGCACGGGACATTAACTCACTTCCTCCACACAGTCACACACCGATTCAACAAATGCTCCCACAAACACAGGACATTGACAAAAAACATAGACAATGAAACTTATAAGCACAGAGACAGAGAAATAGATTCAATGCAAACTGCTGAAACCTCTTAACACCTCCACAGATACCTCAATGGCTCAGAGTAAAAACTTGTGTGGGGGGGGGGAGACAGGGAAGGGCAAACCAAATGAACCCACTTTGTAGGTGACATTTATTTTAAATTATTATTTTCCCCCTCCGCACCTTAATAATTGACCTGGTTCATTAAAGGATAAAAATCATCTTACTGGACAATCTCACACCACAATTGCACCTGGCATTTAATTGATCTGCTCAGCCTATTCTTTGTGGTGAATAGAAGAAAGAGCAGGGAGACTGGGATTGCTACGACGGGGCCAAATGATCATTGTTCACTCTGCTTTTGTGGCGCTTGCCAGAAGTGCCAAGACATCAACTTGGGGAGAAATCTATTGTGAGGTGCAGTGTTCTATGGTTCCAACTTCCTGCTGATGGAAGTGACTCCACGCTGAAGCAGACACTCATTCACATACAGACCCAGACAAATAAAGACTGACAGACCAGAGAATGGCAGGCAGAACCACTGTCAAACTTCCATTTAGGAAGAGAAAGGAAATTCAACATTTACATGATGAGCCTGTCTCTCAAACAGTGACATATGCTTTTACATTGAATCCCCACATTATGTCAACTAGTGAGCTCAAGACAGACCACCTAAACCCCACAGGAAAGCCATGCTGCTGTGGTTCAGATGAGACTAATACCTCCATCAGACATGGCTGGTGTCGATCAGACAGATACATAACCATACTCACACAAGGCAGTGAAATATACAGTGGGGCAAAAAAGTATTTAGTCAGCCACCAATTGTGCAAGTTCTCCCACTTAAAAAGATGAGAGAGGCCTGTAATTTTCATCATAGGTACACTTCAACTATGACAGACAAAATGAGAATTAAGAAATCCAGAAAATCACATTGTAGGATTTCTTATGAATTTATTTGCAAATTATAGTGGAAAATAAGTATTGGTGTAGGCTATATTAAGTGGATTTATTAGACTACTAAAATGTAGATGCTATAAAGGTCTGCGTCGGTGACTTGTAGGCTATGAGTGGAAGCCGGAGATGCTAAACGTGTTAAATGTTCATTAATAGTCCATTTCAGTGAGACCGGCAGTTATTTAAATGACAATCACCGGGCTAACAAAATTTCATGAACGGCCACAGCCCTAATCCTGTTTACAATAAGGCACGAAAGTAATACTGCAAAAAAATGTGGCAGAGCAATTAACTTTTTGTCCTGAATAGAAAGTGTTTTGTTTGGGCAAATTCAACACAACACATTACTGAGTACCACTCTTTGTATTTTTTGTAATTGTTAAAGACTTGGGAGTTTCAAGACAAAAAAAATGACAGAATGGGCAAAATCCTGGAGGAAAACCTGATTCGGTCTGCTTTCCACCAGACACTGGGAGATGAATTCACCTTTCAGCAGGACAATAATCTAAAACACACGGCTACACTGGAGTTGCTTACAAAGAAGTCAGTGAATGTTCCCGAGTGGCTAAGTTACAGTTTTGACTTAAATCTACCTGAAAATGGTTGTCTAACAATGATCAACAACTAATTTGGACAGAGCTTAAAAAGGGCAAATGTTACAGAATCCAGGCGTGAAAAGCTCTTGGAGACTTATCCAGAAATATTCACTGCTTATCGCTGCCAAAGGTGATTCTACAAAGTATTGACTCAGGGGTAAAAATACTTACAGAACCAGACAACCCTCATTCAATGGTTTTTCTTTATTCTTACTATTTTCTACATTGTAGAATAATAGTGAAGACATCAACACTATGAATTAACACATACGGAATCATGTAGTAACTAAAAAAAGTGTTAAATTAAAATATATTTTAGATACTTCAAAGTAGCCACCCTTTGCCTTGATGACAGCTTTGCACACTCTTGGCATTCTCTCAACCAGCTTCACCTGGAATTATTTTCGAACAGTCTTGAAGGAGTTCCCACATATGCTGAGCACTCGTTGGCTGCTTTTCCTTCATTCTGCGGTCAAACTCATCCCAAACCATCTCAATTGGGTTGAGGTTGGGTGATTGTGGAGGCCAGGTCCTCTGATGCAGCACTCCATCACTCTCCTTCTTGGTCAAATAGCCCTTACACAGCCTGGAGGTGTGTTGAGTCATTGTCATGTTGAAAAACAAATGATAGTCCCACTAAGCCCGAACCAGATGAGATGGCGTGTCACTGCAGAATGCTGTGGTAGCCATTCTGGTTAAGGGTCCCTCTAATTCTAAATAACTCAGCAACAGTCTCACCAGCAAATCACCCCCACATCTCCTCCTCCATGCTTCACAGTGGAAACTACACATGTGGAGATCATACGTTCACCTACTCTACATCTCACAAAGACACGGCGGTTGGAAACAAACATCTCGAAAATGGACAGATTTCCAACAGTCTAATGTTCATTGCTCGTGTTTCTTGGCCAAAGCAAGTCTCTGCTACTTTTTGATGTCCTTTAGTAGTGGGTTCTATGCAGCAATTCGACCATGAAGGCCTGATTCACACTGTCTCCTCTGAACAGTTGATGTTGAGATGTGTCTGTTACTTGAACTCTGTGAAGCATTTATTTGGGCTGCAATTTCTGAGGCTGGTAACTCTAATAAACTTAACTCTGGGTCTTCCTTTCCTGTTGCGGTCCTCAAGAGAGACAGTTTCATCATAGCGCTTGATGGTTTTTGCGACAGCACTTGAAACTTTCAAAGTTCTTGACATTGACTGACCTTCATGTCTTAAAGTAATGATGGAGTGTTGTTTCTTTTTGCTTATTTGAGCTGTTCTTGACATAATATGGACTTGGTCTTTTACCAAATAGGGCTATCTTCTGTATACCACCCTTACTGTGACACAACACAATTGATTGGCCCAAATGCATTAAGAAGGAAAGAAATTCCACAAATTAACTTTTAACAGGGCACACCTGTTAATTGAAATGCATTCTAGGTGACTAACCCATGAAGCTGATTGAGAGAATGCCAAGAGTGTGCAAAGCTGTCATCAAAACAAAGGGTGGCTACTTTAAAGAATATAAAATATATCATTTTAATATTTTTAATTAACCTCTGTTTTTCTAATGTACTGCATACATTTTACATGTGGTACTTTTATATAAATAAAATATAACAATACATTATCAAACATGAGTTCTTTAATCCCAACCCTCAGCCACTCTCAACCCATCCCACCTATTACTATAGACATCAGCTCTTTAAACCCAACCCTCAGCCACTCTCAGCCCATCCCACCTACCACCACAGACCACCCTAATTTGGTTTCCATGTGCCATACATTTTTCAATTGTGCTGTGATGTTTTACAAAATGTTTGAGCCTTTCTAATTGTGAGCTAAAGATGAAACTCGTAGGAAAGATTATTAAATGATTTGTTGACTGACTATGGCTTTCCAAATCGCCCAACATCGCTATTTGTAAGGTTCGCTTTAAGTGCATGTTGTGATTTTTTAACCATTCCTGAACCAGTGACCAGAAACAAGCTACATAGGGGCAATACCAAAATAGATTATCTATTGATTCTGTCTCTTCGCAACAAAATCTACAGATCTGAGATTGTTTTATGGCCAATATATATATATATACATATATATCTCAATAACCAGGATGTAAACAAATGTGTGCACAAAATCTGAGATATATATATATATATACAGTGCCTTGCGAAAGTATTCGGCCCCCTTGAACTTTGCGACCTTTTGCCACATTTCACGCTTCAAACATAAAGATATAAAACTGTATTTTTTGTGAAGAATCAACAACAAGTGGGACACAATCATGAAGTGGAACGACATTTATTGGATATTTCAAACTTTTTTAACAAATCAAAAACTGAAAAATTGGGCGTGCAAAATTATTCAGCCCCCTTAAATTAATACTTTGTAGCGCCACCTTTTGCTGCGATTACAGCTGTAAGTCGCTTGGGGTATGTCTCTATTTGTTGTTGTCTCCACTTGTTGTTGATTCGTCACAAAAAAATACAGTTTTATATCTTTATGTTTGAAGCCTGAAATGTGGCAAAAGGTCGCAAAGTTCAAGGGGGCCGAATACTTTCGCAAGGCACTGTATATATATGGAGGATAAAACTGAAATTGTAACCAGCTTTTTATGGGCGATAATTAAATTTTCAATTAGTCAGAAATTATAAATTGTAATCTGTATGAAGGCAAAAAGGCAACAAAAAAAGGCCTTTCTTTATTTTTAAATTTCACCTTTATTTAACCAGGTAGGCAAGTTGAGAACACGTTCTCATTTACAATTGCAACCTGGCCAAGTTAAAGCAAAGCAGTTCGACACATACAACAACACATGGAGTAAAACAAACATACAGTCAATAATACATTGGAAAAATATGTCTATATACACGATGTGAGCAAATGAGGTGAGATAAGGGAGGTAAAGGCAAAAAAAGGCCATGGTGGCGAAGTAAATACAATATAGCAAGTAAAACACTGAAATGGTAGATTTGCAGTGGAAGAATGTGCAAAGTAGAAGAAAAAAAATAATGGGGTGCAAAGGAGCAATAATAATCTACTGGAGAACCATTTGAGTTTAAGTATAATTTATGTATGAGTGAAGCTTTTAATGAGAGGTTTCTAGCTTTATTTAATAATGTTAGCCTTCCCCCCCAAACTCATATTCATTATATAAATAGGCACGTTTAATTGTCTGGCTTGGCACTCCAAATAAAATGAAATATTTTTTGCTAATATGATAATGGCACTGGAGTAGGCAGTGCCATTAGTAAGTAAGTAAACTGTGATAGGACCAAAGAGTTAATCAATGTGATATTCCATAAATAGACAAGTATTTACCTCTCGTTGGTTGCAGAATCTTATCTATTTTTGCTAAATTTCTATTGAAATTAATTCTGGTAAGTTCATATATATTTTTTGAGATGTGTATATCAAGTATGTCTACTTCACCATCCTCCCATTTTATTGGTAAACTACAAGGTAGTGTAAACACTATTTTTAACGATCCAATACGTAATATGGTACACTTGTCAAACCTAGGTTTTAATCCTGAGAGGCTAGAAAAGTGCTCCAGATCTTCAATGAGACGGTGCAGGGATAAAGATTGCGGATTTAAGAAAAAACTAGAGTCATCAGCATACATTGACACTTTTGTTTTCATCCCCTGGATTTATAACCCCTTTATGTTCGTGTTGGATCTAATTTTAATAGCTAGCATTTCAATGGCCATAATAAATAGATATGGAGACAATGGACAACCTTGTTTAACTCCTCTTAAAAGCTCAATACTTTCTGAGAAGTAACCATTATTTACATCTGGGGTTGCTGTACATAACCCATTGTATAAGAGATTCACCAAAATTAAAGTAATCCAGGCATGGATTACTTTATATATACATTCTAGTTGTACTTTATCAAACACCTTTTCAAAATCTGCTATGAAGAAGTAATTGTTGTATATTATCTCCAATATATCTTCCATGTAAAAAACCTGTCTGATCAGGATGAACAACATCTGGTAGAACCTTTTTTATTCTATTGTGCTATACATTTCGCCAGGATTTTCACAACAATGAAGTGTTAAAGGCCTCCAGTCTTTTTAAATGGACTGGATCGTTATATTTACCACCTGGGTCCTGTTTTAGTAGTAATGAAATCAGACCTTCTTGTTGAGTAAAGGAAAGTCTACCATTTGTATAAGAGTAATTAAAACATGCTAATAATGGATCTTTCAGTACATCAAAAAAGGTCTGATATACCTCTACTGGTATACCGTCAAGCCCTGGTGTTTTTTCAGACTGAAAAGATTTTATTGCCTCAAAAAGTTCCTCTTCTGTAAGTTGGCCTTCACACAGGTCCTTCTGTAAATTTGTTAATTTTACATTATTATTATTATGATAGAAATCATAGTTAACATAATTCAGTGGAAATAGAGGAGACCGAAAAGAAAACATGTGCTTCAAATATTTTGCTTCCTCTTTCAAAATATAATTTGGTGAATCATGGATAACTCCATCATTTGTAACGAGTTTCTGTAAATTATTTTTGGTAGAATTTCTATGTTGAAGATTCAAGAAAAATGTTGTGCATTTTTCACCATTTTCCATCCAAATCGCTTTATTTTTGATACATTACACTTCATCGTTCTTGAATAAGTACCTCCATTTATTTTTGTTTTTCCTCTAACCTATTTTGTGCCTCTATAGTAGTTTCCATTACCATCTACCTGCTCTGTTACTTCCCGTATTTCCTTTATAAGTCTAATCTATTTTGACCTAAACTGCTTTTGTTTTAATGATGAGTATTTTATTGAATGGCCTCTAAAAGTACATTTTAAAGTGTCCCATACAATAAGGGGATCTGCTGTACCCATGTTGTACAAAAAAAAGTCAATTATGAAATATTTTGTCTTAGTAAAGAACAAATTGTCATCCAATAGGCTTTGAAATATAACAAAACATTTTGATTTGTTTAACACTCTTTTGGTTACTACATGATTCCATATGTGTTATTTTATAGTTTTGATGTCTTGACTATTATTCTACAATAGTAAAAATAAAGAAAACCCCTGGATGAGTAGGTGTGTCCAAGCTTTTGACTGGTACTGTACGTAAATGAGAGATTTCTGCATTTCATTTCCCCCAAAAATGTGCTTAAATAAAAAATATAAAAAAATGTTAACTTTGTCATTATTGAGCATTGTGTGTAGATTGGTGAGAGAAAACAAATCTATTTAATCAACTTTGAATTCAGGCCGTAACAACTAAATGTCAAGGGGTATGAATATTTCCTGAAGACATTGTATATACATGTTGCAATTGTATTTCTATATCTACATTTGTAGAATGACAACCACCAAAAGGCAGTGGGTATACTCAACAGAGATGGAAACAAGCATTGATTAAAACAACTTAGAAAGAAAGCAGACCCCATTGTTCCACTTTCCAAATCACAACAAGCATTCTCTCATTCTCCATGACAATCCCATGGTGATGATCACAGAAAAGAGAGTGACATTGTTGGCATTCTAGTCTCTGGGAAAACAGGGAGGGCATGAGTCATGTGTTACACACATGCATTTGGAACTCTGTGTATGTGTGTGTGTGTTCTTACATGAGACAAGGCCTTCGCTCTCATCATATCAGGATTAGCGCGCTCTCTGGACAGATGGCCATCCAGCCCTCCCCCACCCTACCCTTTAAACACACAGCTCAGCTCCACACGTAGGCAATTTCAGTTCACTGTGCACAAAAACATAGCAGCCGTCAGCTGTACCCCGCCTGAGGCTTAAACATGCATAAATTACCACACACACACACAGTGCTGTATGACAAACACATGTTTGGTGATGTAAGAGGTCACTCCCGTGTTCTCAGACAAACAAAATATGTAGGCTACGCCTGTGAGAACTAGACTCCTACCACTTCCTTCCCTCCCTCCCTACACACATGAACACTGGAACAGACACTACCCATCAACCTGGGACAGGCAAGCCATTTCTACAGTACAAACTGGTCAGACATCAAGGTTTGTTTAAACTTAAATGTAACCTGGGTCCATTTGAATTGTCTTCATTGTTGATGATGCTGGGAGAGCAGACTATCTTGATACATAGGGATGACAAACCAACATGGCTATATTTATATCGGACATGCTCTTTAAAATCATGTTGTTTTACAGTTAATCCTATTGGAGGACCGAATATTTAGATGTTGAGTCTCCCGTATCCCAGTCATCAAATGGTTCAGTCCACCACATGATAGCCATCCATTACTGACCACAAATTAAATCTAATGTCATGAGTATGTAAAAATAATATCAGTACATTACAGTATGCATAGTATTAAAAGATACATAGCAACCCAATACAATATAGTGCATTTATATCATGTGTTCTAGTGGGGAGGAGCTCTGGGGGAATTTGTGAGGAGACCATTCTCATTTAAAAGGTCTCATATGTCTGTATAAATCTAGAGAGGCCCTAATTGTGTCCATATTCAGAGATCACATCCTTATAACAAAGAGTATTGACCAATATAAGGTGAGCAGGATCCAGTAATGTTACTGTACTTTTTGCATGCACACATGTACAGTAGTTCTCTTTCAGTCCGCTCTGTGCAGTGCTGTTTCCCACCACCTAGTCTCTATATGTGACACCATTTTCAGGACACCCCCAGAGGGTTTGGATGCAGAGGAAACTAAGTGAGGCCGTGTAAAAAGAAGTACTTGATGTTCTCTGCTCTATAAATACAGTGTCATGGTCTCAAAGCAACTGTACAATCACTTCGTTCTCAAAGCCTTCACCCATTTACCCCTCTCAGAGCTGTTCAGTCTGTCCGTGCAGGAAAGAAGGCCTTCATGTTTAGGACACTTCATTCCCCTTCTTGTCTACATATGCATGAGCTCACTAGATTCAGTTTGCACGCTCTGATCCATTTCCAAATTCCACACCCCAAGCGAGGTTATAGACAAGCACATCAGGACTTGACGGACTGAGGAGCAACAAATGAAAATAGACTAGATGGGGGAAATGCAGAAAAGAATACAGATTGTAATGTGTTCATTTTGTCTCTACATCGCAGTGTCCACGGTGCTCCTCAGAGCTTAGTCAGCTTACAACAACTTCTAGAAATACAGATAAGAAATGGAGAGAGGTGGATGAGGGGATGGAGAGGGGGGGATGAGGGGATGGAGCGAGAGAGGGAGATGAAGGCACGGAGGGAGGGAGATGAGGGGATGGAGAGAGGGAGATGAGGAGAAGCAGAAATATCTAAGCTCCTTAATTAGATACTGTATGTTCTTCCTTCCCAGGATGCTCTGATTGACATTGTGTCCATAACTTTGTGATTCTCATATATTTTTGTCAAACTGGGATTTTATTCCTGGTCGGAATGACCTTATCTGTAGGCAAGTACAGCTTCTATAGAGATTTACAAATACTTGAATCTTCTCTTCAGAGTTCAATGACTTGTACAATGTTTGATTAATTCAGTGCACATGACACCAGCAAGTGCTGCTTGGGAAATAAATGAACTAAATGAATGCACTCAGCATGTTTGTAATGGGATGAGAGTCCGGGAAATTCCAATTAGGAAAGTCTTAAAAAGGCAAGTTTAAAAGAACAGAGGCCTTGAATCCTCCATATCACAAGTTTCCTTTGAAAGAGAAGCACATCATTATCCCTCGCTAAGTGCACAATATACCAGTACTGTATTCACCCCCATCAAGCACTTTAAAAACAGAAACAATAGGTTGTTGGTGCAACTAGCTCTAGCTTGATTAAAGAAAGAAAGACATTGAGAAAGAGATAAAGGGAGAGGAGAGGAAAGTAAAGTGTGGGAGTATACAGTGCATTCAGAAAGTATTCAGACGCCTTGACTTTTTCCACATTTTGTTACATTATAGACTTATTAAAAAATTAATGGCATTGTTTTTTCTCCTTCATCAAGCTACACACATACCCCATAATGACAAAACCTGTTTTTGTTTTTTTTTCAAATATTTTTTTTCACATTTGTTAAAAAATATTTTTAAAATGGAAATATCACATTTACATAAGTATTCAGACCCTTTACTCAGTACTTTCTTGAAGCACCTTTTCCAGCGATTACAGCCCCAGTCTTCTTGGGTATGACGCTACAAGCTCGGTACACCAGTATTTGTGGAGTTTCTCCTATTCTTCTCTGCAGATCCTCTCAAGCTCTGTCAGGTTGGATGGGGAGGGTCGCTGCACAGCTATTTTCAGGTTTCTCCAGAGATGTTTGATCGGGTTCAAGTCCGGGCTCTGGCTTGGCCTCTGAAGGACATTCAGAGACTTGTCTGGAAGACATTCCTGAGCTGTCTTGGCTGTGTGCTTAGGAAGGTGTTGGAAGGTGAACCTTCGCCCCAGTCTGAGGTCCTGAGCATGTTGTCATCAAGGATCTCTTTGTACTTTGCTCCCTACATCTTTCCCTTGATTCTGACTGCTACCACCATGCTTCACCGCAGGGATGGTGCCAGGTCTCCTCCATACGTGACGCTTGGCATTTAGGCCAAAGAGTTCAGTCTTGGTATCATCAGACCAGAGAATCTTCTTTCTGGTCCAAGAGTCCTTTAGGTGCCTTTTGGCAAACGAAGCGGGCTGAAATGTAACTTTTATTGAAGGCCTGAATGGGAAGACCTTCCAGAATGACAACCATGGCCACAGAGGAACTCTGGAGTTCTGTCAGAGTGAGCATTGGGTTCTTGGTCACTTCCCTGACCAAGGCCCTTCTCCCCCAATTGCGCAGTTTGGGCATTCAAGTTTGGACTCAGGATGCACCCGAGCTCAATTTCGATACTCATAGCAAAGAGTCTGAATACTTAAGTAAATAAGGTATTTCTGTTTTTTATTTTGAATAGATTAGCAACATTTTCAAAAAATCTATTTTTGCTCTGTCATTATGGGGTATTGTGTGTAGATTGATATGGGGGAAATTGTTTCATCCATTGTAGAATATGTCTGTAACGTAACAAAATGTGGAAAAAGTCAAGGGGTCTGAATACTTCCCAAATGGACTGTGCATGGGCCAAGCAGGATGCAATCTCCTCAACTTTATGTCCACTCGTAACCCTCACTGTTTCTAATAACGAGACTGAGAATAAAATTTCAAAAGTCCTTCATTGACAGTCAAACTGTCAGAGAGAAGACATTTTTTCAGTTCTGCATTAAAAACAACTAACTTAAATTTGACCTCTACCAGGCTGTAAGTTTATGAGCATCTTTTTTATTTAGGATGCCTACAAGTGCTCATAGTCTGCATTTTGGTTTTGGCAGCATCTGGGTTGTAAATGTTTGTTTGTGTGAATAATTAATGTATGGGTGGAACTGCAAGATGTAATCTGCCTGTCTGAATCCATTTGCAGCAACCAGCCTGTGGCAGTCAGACAGTCACACTCAGGGAAACAGACTAGAGGGGCCGCAGTGCCATAAAAAAATCACAGATAACTAAATCAATAGACCAACTCAGCAAGCGGTTTCCACTCTGCTAAACTCCGATTTCCCCCTGACATTGTGTATGCCATCCACAGGTGAGATGATTCGCTGAAAACAATCGAACCGCTGATGTGATGCACAACAATTTATTTTTAATGTATCTTTCGGTCTCTCTTTGATTGGCACTTTGAACCTCCCACAGCTTCCGTGCACTTTTTATTTATTTCACCTTTATTTATCTTGGCAAGTCTAACCCAGACGACGACGGGCCAATTGTGCGCCGCCCAATGATACTCCAATTTGCAGCCAGTTGTGATACAGCCTGGAATTTAAACAGGGTCTGTAGGTCTGTAGTGACGCCTCTAGCACTGAAATGCAGTGCCTTAGACCGCTGCGCCACTTGGGAGCCCTTCCAACTTCACTATTTGACACTGATAATGAACCCGTTATTGTTCAATTAATTATACTGGATTCCAGACAGGAACTGTACACTTGCCATTTATGGCATTCAAATGTGGCCCATTTTAGAACTTAATACAGACAGCATGGACATTAAAGGGCCAATCCGAAGTTGAAATGATAACAAAGCGGTCACCGCTGAGTGATGGGTCTGGAGAAATGAAACAACTCAAATTCACAGAGCTATGGATGCAAGGTCTGACCATGCATGATATCAAAATTAGAGTTGTAACCATGTTGAGGCTAAAGTGTTTTTTTATTTTATTTACAATGTTTACAAACATAGAAGTAAAACACACTTATATAAAAGTTAAAAAGGCATTGATAAGTTATATTCTTTAAGAATCAATGGGTATATTATTCATTTATAAATCCAAAAATGGATGTAGCAAGTGCAGATTGCCCCTTTCTAAATCAGCCAAGGTAAGGACAAAACACTTTTGGTTGATAACATGAACATACTGAAGGGTTTGAGTGGGATGAAATGACCAGCTTTAATTTAATCACAGGTGGTGGCACTTCATTAAAAGGTGACTGAACTTCCTGATTTGGCCTCGTTTTGAAGATTGCTCATTAAGAAATGCTAAACAAGAGTTGTCTTGGGGGTGTGGTTTGATGTGAGTGTGTTATGTTTGCATATCGTACCCGGGCAATTACTGCTGTTTGTCCCTCCTAAGTCACCATAGCAACAGCATAGCCAACATAGGTGTATGGTGTATTTCTCAGGTAAAAAGAAAATGTGCATGAAAAACTAATCAGTGCACTTCAGACAGTCGAGTCGGGAAAGTTTGGCTGCGTGCTCAGGACTGATTTCTGAGAATAACATCACATCTACAACCTCATCTGCAAGCTGTCAAACTTTTGTAAATAAATCACAAGTTACACACTGTTTATCAGTGCCCAAAATCACTAGTAGCTTGCAGGCACATTGAGCATCCAGGCCACAATCAGCTTATCAAGTCACTGGCGAGTGGCAATGTGTGCGCTTCTGTGCCGTTTTGTTTCTTACAACTTTCACACTATCTATTACTAGTGTGTGCACGTTTGTCTGGCAGTGTTTCATAGGGAATCATGTTACAAAACAGGTTACGTGGGAACATGAGATGTTCCCGAATGCAGTTGCAGTTTGGATACAAGTGCGCTCTGTCTCAATTCAAATTTTGCCACAAAAAGTGGCAAATTTGAGTGGTTTACACTATCAAAACACATCAATCAGCAAGTGGCCACTTAATAAAGGGCCTAGGACCAAGAGTTCAACATAACATGGGCGACATGAGGCGCCGCGTAATGGGCAGGTCTGTCTCACTATCTGGAGGTTCTGGCTGCTATGATTGGATATAGCGGGTGCAGCTGATAGAGCGCAATCAGCACAGCTGCTTCTCTCCTGTTAGTCAGCACTGGGTAATCCATACTCACCCTTCCAGTAAATTGTGACATACTCACAAAACTCAGTTTTAGATGAGACTGACTTTATCACCAACATTTTCCTATTTACACTTTGTAGTA
This sequence comes from Oncorhynchus nerka, assembly GCF_034236695.1. Taxonomy (NCBI): domain Eukaryota; kingdom Metazoa; phylum Chordata; class Actinopteri; order Salmoniformes; family Salmonidae; genus Oncorhynchus; species Oncorhynchus nerka. Next base: position 22,480,595 of record NC_088405.1, on the reverse strand, counting down.
CATTTTGACACTAGAATGAATGTTTCTGACTCATATCAATGCCACATAGGCTGTTTAAAACTAGAGAAGTTGTTTCTAAATTGCTGCCTAAAATCTCTCTTCTGTGCCCCACTCAGGTTAAGATCTAGCTCCCATTCTCACATGACCTGGCAATACACTATTTTTAACCATCCTACCTGCACATCCCCATTTACCCTCCAAAAAACATTACTAGTCCCACATAAAACTGGATCCATGACCCTTAAAATCCCAAAAGATTGAGGTAAAGAATATCCTCTGATGAATATGGATTACATTTATATTAGACTAGATTAGTAGATTAAGTGGTCTTTAGTTCATATATATGATTGGTATTTTAGAAATATGACAGGAATGAGTTATTTCACAGTAGTTACAAAGTAATGCAGATAGGCCTAAGTAATATTGCCGCACTGAAATAGTTCCACAACTTTGTATGAAAGGACTTCACCTGTTGCTAATAATCAAATAAAAATAAATTCCATGTAACCACATCTGCCTGGGAAATGTACTGTTAAGTGTGACCAATTTCCTGAATAGATTTAATCTAAGGGATTAAAATGTGCTGTTATTTGCATCCTGATGATGGACATGCAGGTTTTAACCCAATTCAACACAACACATTTGACAAGTGTGACCCAGTAGTGTCTACCTTTTCTTTTAAATTGCAAGTCCAGAGGATGTTGACAGATGGTCAAGGTGTGAAAGTAGCTGCATGATGGCATTACGGTGCTGATTCCCTTCTGACAAGAGGGGAGGTGACCTCAGCTCCTCACATTATAGGCCAATACAAGCGATCAATCAAGACCTGTACTAAAGGGAAAAAATCAGTAGGGCCTCCCCTAAAGCAACTCTGACTCAGGGATCATAATGATCATAATCAAATAAGTCTACATATTCACTATTTCCAATCATGTGGACCAGTTATAATATAGTTTACACACTCAAACTCAATCTACCAGCAATAAGTAATGTGTTCATTATCAAATCACCAGTGTTTGGGAGTAGTTTTGCAATAGCTTGGTGGTTGTCGAACTAAATTCAAATCTTGGTTGTGTTTTCAGTAGTTAATTACTTGTTTACCATATAGCGGTGTAGCTAACTACTTGAACTACACACTACATTTTATGCCAGAAAATGTCCTTTCTTTTTCGGCATTAGACCTACCAATCTCACCTGAAACATAGTTTTTGTGTTTGGTCGGCTAAATTACACATTAACAACAGATTGATTGCAATTTGTAGTCTATGAAATTTCAGATTTAGAAATTAGATTTCAACATGAAGTAGTTTGTATGTAGTGAACTATTTTTTCAAAGTAGCTTTAGTTAAGTAAAGTAATATTTTTTAAAGAGTAGCTTAACATCTTCCATCGTGACATAATTGGTAGCTTGGTAAACTATATGTCCAGAGTAGCTTCCCTAACACTGGCAATCACAACACTTAACGTGGAGTAGGAATTCACTATTTTCCACTCGATCTATACAGGTAGTCAGCCATGAATTGCCAGCAATAGCAAGCCTCAATGACAAGGACCACAAAAAAAACATGGCTTAGTCTACTATCCATTACATGGATAGTTCTCAGCCCTCTCCTGTACTCCCTGTTCACCCACGACTGCGTGGCCATGCACGCCTCCAACTCAATCATCAAGTTTGCGGACGACACAACAGTGGTAGGCTTGATTACCAACAACGACGAGACGGCCTACAGGGAGGAGGTGAGGGCCCTCGGAGTGTGGTGTCAGGAAAATAACCTCACACTCAACGTCAACAAAACAAAGGAGATGATTGTAGAATTCAGGAAACAGCAGAGGGAGCACCCCCCTATCCACATCGACGGGACAGTAGTGGAGAGGATAGTAAGTTTTAAGTTCCTCGGCGTACACATCACGGACAAACTAAATTGGTCCACCCACACAGACAGCGTCGTGAAGAAGGCGCAGCAGCGCCTCTTCAACCTCAGGAGGCTGAAGAAATTCGGCTTGTCACCAAAAGCACTCACAAACTTCTACAGATGCACAATCGAGAGCATCCTGTCGGGCTATCACCACCCGGTACGGAAACTGCTCCGCCCACAACCGTAAGGTTCTTTAGAGGGTAGTGAGGTCTGCACAACCCATCACCGGGGGGCAAACTACCTGCCCTCCAGGACACCTACACCACCCGATGTCACCGGAAGGCCATAAAGATCATCAAGGACAACAACCACCAGAGCCACTGCCTGTTCACCCCGCTATCATCCAGAAGGCGAGGTCAGTACAGGTGCATCAAAGCAGGGACAGAGAGACTGAAAACCAGCTTCTATCTCAAGGCGATCAGACTGTTAAACAGCCACCACTAACATTGAGTGTCTGCTGCCAACACACTGACTCAACTCCAGCCACTTAATAATGGAATTGATGGAAATGTATATATTTTTTACATCACTAGCCACTTTAAACAATGCTACTTAATATAATGTTTACATTATTACATCTACATTACTCATCTCATATGTATATGTATATACTATACTGTACTCTATATCATCTACTGCATCTTTATGTAATACATGTATCACTAGCCACTTTAACTATGCCACTTTGTTTACATACTCATCTCATATGTATATACTGTACTCGAATACCATCTACTGCATCTTGCCTATGTCGTTCTGTACCATCACTCATTCATATATCTCCATGTACATATTCTTTATCCCTTTACACTTGTGTGTATAAGGTAGTAGTTTTGGAATTGTTAGGTTAGATTACTCATTGGTTATTAATGCATTGTCAGAACTAGAAGCACAAGCATTTCGCTACACTCCCATTAACATCTGCTAACCATGTGTATGTGACAAATAAAATGTTATTTGACATGCTGTATATTTGTCTGTTGAGTCTAAGGTGACTGTTGCCAGGGATATTTGATTGGAAAATCGATATGAATCCACAAAGATAATAATTTGTACATTTACCACCCTTGAATGGAATGTAAAGGCTTTATATTGTAGCGTGGCAGAGAGTAATAACAAAGGAATGCGCCGGGGTTAAGGTGTCACGGCTCTTGATATTGTTTGGTGATTCATAAGCATCCGCGCATAGTTTCTAAACCCAGAAGAGCAACATCGCGAGACTTCCGGGAACGCTTGCGAAATAAACCAGGCCAGGGTTTGAAAAGTCAATGAGAAAAGTGAAACATTCTTCCTTTAGTTGTTAATTTTCTCGAAATCTAAATGGCACAACCTAGATTCGAGCCAATGTCTTAAGTACTTGAACATGTTATTACTCCACCCTCGTGAAAGTGACACACGGACACGTTTTAATTTTCGTCAAAAACAACTTTATATCGAAGGAGTGCCTGTGATTTGATGGCCTACACATGCGCAATTGGGCGCGAGACGACCTTTATAGACACGATGACGTATTTCTACGCATCAGCTTAGCTTGCCAACGTCGCCATGACATATACTGGAGAAGCAGCTTTAGCCTGTCTTCATACCGTACTGTCGGTCTGTGATTAGCTGCAAGTCAATAATAGGCTACTTCCGACCGAAAGAGGTTGTAATAATGTCTAGTAGACTTGAACTTAACGTAGCAGGCGTAATAGAAAGTAGACTTTGTCTTTGAACACTGGTTAGAAAGTAGCCTGGATCAAACAACTCAATACTCCATTAGAATGTTACTTTGAAACAGTATATTTGCTGATACTTACTTGAATCTTCCCTGACAGTGTTGACACTGGGCTCCAACCCATCCTTGGTCACAGACGCAAGTTCCATTGATGCATTTACCAGAAAAGCAATTTTTATCACAGGACTTGGAGACTGTGGCTTCGGTGTAAAACACCAAGTACAGCATAAGGAATGCCCCCAAATATATTTTGATGTCCTGGGGTCGCATATTTGGATATCTAGTCCATGTGCATAGATGCATTCCTCGGCAGTCCCCTCCCATTTTACTTTAGAAACAGGTAAAGGTCTCCTTTTCTGGTTAAGACTTCCTTATTCACAGATTGAGTGACTCAATTAAAATGTCACTTATCGGTAATAAATACTTTGTAAGCAAAGGTTTGGTGTATGCGTGGGATAGCCTAGCCATGAAGTTAAATACACTCAAATATTCAAATTGGCTTATTTATTGGCTATAGAAACATAGCTGAGTCTGAGCATATTGCTGGAGTCCCGCAACTAAAGCATCTCTCATCAGACAACAAAGCCTGCAAATGTGCACTGACTTTATGCACTCCTATTAAACTTTCTTGAACTAACGTTGATGAATGCTCACAGCGTTATTCCCAGAGGCTAAGAAGCCATTTTAAAAACCAAAGAAAATCGGTGTGTTTTCTAAGTTGTATTCTAAATTAAGTATTTTCCAAGCAATTTTCAAGTTCACCATCCTAATGCTTCCCGAAAAACTGGAAGAAAATAAAAGGTCACAGGATTGATCCTGGGATGTTAGTTCTGGATCCCAATTTCCATTGCAAGAGTCGGTTGTGGATGTTGTTCGCTGCGGTGGAGAATGCAGCAACCCGGACAAATAGATCAAGTTGACCGTTCTCCGTTCCGCTTTTTCCCACTTTCAGTCTAGACCCCTTCACTGAAGATAATGACGCTTATTTGCATAAACATTATTGTAATCCTTGTCAGAGAAAGCGATATTCACCGATGAATAACAACACGATCACCTCCTTACGTGATGATACTCGCACAGCTGGTTTTCGACAGGGAAACTCCTGGACAAAGCTCCGAGCATGAGCAGAGCAAAATTACGCATTTAAAGAGACAGTACACGAATGCGCGCTGCTGTCCCTGTACTGGTTAGCCCTATCCGAGATCCTTGGGACCTCTGTGCCCTAAACTCTAACCTTAACCCCTACCCTAACCATACCCTAACCTTAACCCTTACCATTTTTAACAAGAACCCCCTGTACTTCTCAGAACCTTGTTTTTCTTCTTCTCTGGTATAACGGCGTTCGCAACAATTGGATGTGCATGCCGCCACCTACTGTACGGGTGGATAATAAGGATCCACAAATGGAAAAAATATGTGTGTGAAAAATATTCATATAAAATGATAAATAAAATGTAACTAATCAAAATCAACCTGCTTTTCTGTAAAAAAAAATATATATATAATAACATTTCATCAGGTTCCCACACAGGCTCACAAGGAGCATTGTGCCATCTTCCAGAGACAGTAGTCCTTGCTGTGCTTCTGCAGTGAACTCTTGAAACCTCAAATACATTTTTGGCCGCAGCCACAATGTCAAGCTTCTTGGATTTCTTGTACACTTGAGCAATATAATTTATAACAGTGGCAATAAACATTACAAAATCCACCTTCACAATGAGTGTATCCAGGTCTATTGACTGACAAGGAACATTTATAATGGCCTGTGGATCATCACCACCATCTCTTCAGCGCTGTTGCCACTTGCCCCATCGACTCTCTTAACCACCTCCACATAGGAGATCAGCTGGACAGCCCTGATCCTTGACACCTCGACCTCTTGACTTTCATGTTAACAGGGCACTCAGGGAATATGATCCCCACCACAGTTGCAACATTTTACATTCACAGACTCTTCAATAACATATTCCTCCCATCTGCAAACACTTGACCAAACTTTTTACACTTCTTGTATTTCAGCAGGTTTTGCAGAAAAAACTCACAGCGTACCTTATACAGTATATCCCAGCTTTACATGGGTTGGGAGATACTCTTCATCAAATATCAGTAATACGGATGTACTATTCTCCTTTTTCCCCCCATACACCATACATACAATAACTACTACTTTCAGGCTGAGATATTGATTATCAATGTTCAACGGGATGCCAGAGATAACACCTTTTACCAGTGCCCTGTTACGAAAATCAAAGCTGTCCACTTAATTCATCGATAATTTTGCGAGCCACAATGCACACTCCTTTTGCTCTTCAAAATCAAAGATTATTGGTCACATACACGTGTTCAGCAGATGTTATTGCAGGTGTAGCGAAATGCTTGTGTTTCTAGCTTCAACAGTGCAGTAATATCTAACAATTCACAACAATACACACAAATCCAAAATAAAGGAATGGAATTAAGAATATATAAATATTTGGACGAGCAATGTTGGAGCGGCTTAGACTAAGATACAGTAGAATAGAATACAGTATATACACGAGATGAGTAATGAACAATATTAAAGTGACCAGTGTTCCCTTATTAAAGTGGCCAGTGATTTCAAGTCTATGTACAGTATATAGGGCAGCAGCCTCGAAGGTGCTAGTGATGGCTATTTAACAGTCTGATGGCCTTGATATAAGCTGTTTTTCTTTCTCATTGATGCACCTGTACTGGCCTAGCCTTCTGGATGATAGCGGGGTGAACAGCTTGGTTGCTGACCTTGATGATCTTTTTGGCCTTCCTGTGCTGTAGGTGTCCTGGAGGGCAGGTAGTTTGCCTCTGGTGATGCGTTGGGCAGACCGCACCACCCTATGGAGAGCCCTGCAGTTGCGGGCGGTGCAGTTGCCGTACCAGGCGGTGATACAGCCCGACAGGATGTTCTCAATTGTGCATCTATAAAAGTTTGTGATGGTTTTAGGTGTCAAGCCAAATTTCGTCAGCCTCCTGAGGTTGAAGAGGCGCTGTTGCGCCTTCTTCACTCCACTGCCTGTGTGGGTGGACCATTTCAGTTTGTCCGTGATGTGTACGCCAAGGAACTTGAAGCTTTCCACGTTCTGCATTGTGGTCCCGTCGATGTGGATAGGGGGGTGCTCCCTTTGCTGTTTCCTGAAGTCCACGATCAGCTCCTTTTTTTTGTTAACATTGAGTGATAGGTTGTTTACCTGGCACCACACTCCCAGGGCCCTCACCTCCTCCCTGTAGGCTGTCTCATCATTGTTGATAATCAGGCCTACTACTGTTGTGTTGTCTGCAAACTTGATGACTGAGTTGGAGGTGTGCGTGGCCATGGGTGAACAGGGAGTATAGGAGGGGGCTGAGCACGCACCCTTGCGGGTGTTGAGGATCAGTGAAGTGGTGTTGGTTCCTACCTTCACCACCTGGGGGTGGTCCATCACGAAGTCCAGGACCCAGTTGCACAGGGCAGGGTTCAGACCCAGGGACCCGAGCTCAATGATGGTGTTGAATGCTGAGCTATAGTCAATGAACAACATTCTTACAGATACACAACACCATCCCACTCCTGAGTCATGGTTACTTTAAATGCATCCACTATTCCCAGCACCTTCTTCACCATCCTCATGACTTCAAAAAGGTTCCCCAAATGAACATCCTTATCCAAAAAAAACTTGCTCTGACAAAAAACGTTTCATCAGACTCCTCTTCAACAACAATTCTAGCCCTTTTCGTTCCATTCTTGGACTTCACTGTTGTCCACTCATCCTTCTCACTAACTGTACTCCATGCACTTTCAGCTTCAAACAGCACTTCCGCTTCCGCCTTCTCGCTTGGCTTCTTCTTCCTCGGTGGGGTTTTTCAGTGGTTGGAATCCAACGGTAATGGCGCATTACTGCCACCTACTGTGCTGCCTGCTGCTGTCCTGTACTTCTCAGAACCTTATCACAATCACATCACACAATATCCCCATGGGCAATTTCAAACCATTGTTGCAGAAATGCTTTCCTGTCTTGGTTACTGACCTCAAGTGCCCTTGTCTCTGCTAATGTATTTAATCTCAATTTGTTTCAAATGGCACACACTTGAGGCCAGGAAGATGATTGATTATGGATGCTGTTGAACAGAAACAATAGCCTATCATGGATTCAGCCTCTTCTAATCAACCAAGAAAATAAGTTATAATTATAACAATGTAAATGGTGTGCCATAGAATAACCTAGGCCTAGATGTGTTGAGTGAGTTTTATCATTTTCTATGCAATTTGTTGCTTTGGTTTTAATCGAATTGTCAAGAATCAATAAACATTTTTCTTTTTAATTTCCCCCCGATGGGACTATGTGACCCAATCAATAGTTCTGCATTGACTCTAGGGTGAGCAGAATTCCTAGCTGCATAATGGAATTTACCCAAGCAACCAGAATACAAAGCCAGCTTAAATGGTTCACTGTGGAATACTTTTTCTACCCAGGTACTTGTTTTAAAGACCCTTTTCTGAGTTGTAATGAATTCAGGTCTGACCTTGTTCAGCATCACCTTCAGTAGGATTACCAGTTATAATGGTCATCATCATTAGACCCTAACATTCATTTACTATTCTGGGTAATAGAATCAAGTCACTCACACATTCATGCCAATGCTATTAAGTCCCTTATTGCTTTAGTTAAAAAGATTCTGCTTCTCTTAGTTAGAAGAGGTCATGTTTTATGTTGTTTAATCAATTAAACTCTGTGGATTTTTTAAAATGTACACTAAGTGAATGTACTTTGTAGGAGGGGAACACGTCTCTGTTGCTAGAAACCAAGCAAAACACACATAATCCTGCATGTTTACGTCAGGCCCAGAGAAACATTAAAGAAATCTTTGAACCAAATTAGTTTTCCTCTTTGTCCAACAACTATGAAGTAGAATCAGGGAAAATAGCCATACTAGCTCGAAAGACCTCACACACACACACACACACACACACACGCTAACAGGAAATGTTCTTTAATGCCTCATCATGACATGCTGTTTATGTTCCCAAAGTGGGTATCCCCGGGGTCCCTGGGTAAGCCATGAGCCAGATGTTTCCTGGTGGACTGTGTATAGTTGATAGCTACCTGGCTGTGCCCTCTGGCTGTGCCCTCTTTACTGCATGCACCAAAAATAGGTTGAGCCCATTGTTCCATGACTTCCCTGAAATAGCTAATAAAATAAATTGCTGATCAGGGATTTTCTTTACCGAATGGTAAGAACAAGAAAATGGTTTTGTATCAGAATACACAGTGGCCACTGATCCTTTCTTTAGACGTTGGGCCTAGACAGTGGCGACCCTTATTTTGGCCTTAATACGTGTCACATATCAGTTTGCAAACAATGTTTAAAAAAAACATATATATATATACGTATATGTATAGAGTTAATAACGCTGCATACAAACATGGTCTCTTTTGGCTTTCTTGAGTAAGGCAGCTCCAAAATGCAGGTGTTTCCGCCTAGCCCAGTGCTTTCTTTGGTGGAGTGGCAGCCAGCGTAAAATACAGAGCGTAGGGGTTTGTAATCTTCTCTAGTTGCGCCGTAATTGGCTCTGTTCTTTCAGTCATGGGGACACTACGTTACTGCAAAATCTACAGGGATATCTAGAAAGTTCAAGCCCCCTTGGGTGCTGCCATAGATTTACATTAGAATTGCCCATCCAAGAAGGCTCAAGGTCATTGGCTACAGATAAAATGGTGTCAAATCACGTTATATCTACCGTAGCTTTGATTGGACGGATCACGTCAACATCATACTTTCAAAATCTTAGCTAGCAAGCCGTTATCATCATGAATCACGTCAACAATCTACTGGGAAATCATTTTCAATCCTTGTCATATGAAGAGAAATTACAGATAAAACGCATTCGTGCTCATTGGCCATTAGACATAAACATTACACAACAAGTTGGAAATCGAAAATTCAACAATGAGTGGTTTGGAAGGAATCAGTGGCTAACTGCAAAGCAATCACTATTTTGCTTCCCCTGCTATTTGGTGGAGAGGGTGTGTGGTCCAAGTCTGAGTTTAAGGGTCTCTTTTCCAATCTTAAAAGGAGAAACATTCACACGCAATGTCATGGGACAGAAAAGGTTGAATACATTGACCATACTGTCAATCCAGTATGACTGCCATGTTCAAAACAACTGGAAACTCAGACTTCAGTGAGTTCCAGACAACTGGGAACTCTGAAAAAATTAGCTGTGGCTGGGAAAATACGTTTTGAACGGTCATCCAACTCGGAATTCCAAGTTGGGAACACGGGGCCTCTTTCTAGAGCTCCAACCTGTAGATCACTGACATCATGATTCAACCCTGTTTTTTTTCCAGAGTTCCCAGTTGTCTTGAAAGCACCATAAATCCAGATAATGCCAGACTTTGATGTTTAAGTTTAAGCTTAATGACAAAATTTGCCCACAAGAAGGACCAACGCGCCACCTTCCTGTTCAAGTGAGCACAGCACAACGGTCCAAAAATGACTTGTATGCTGCTGCATAAATTATGTAATATGCCAGGTAGATATGTATACTGCAGCTAAGAAAGTAATACTAAGTGTATGTTGTGTAGTAATACTGCTGTTAGTAGCCCATGTGCCTCACCCTAATAATTTGGTCCCTTTCCCCCTCATAACTTAATATACTGTTCTGACTTGTAAGATATTATAAGAGAAGATCATTGTCTGCTTATATGCCCCCTTTATTTATCCGAGGGTTCTGACTTGGGGAGAATACTGTAAGAACGGCCTATGTTCTGAATACTGCCGCTGTACATTTCAAAAGTGCTGAACAAATAGTTCTATTGACTACATCTATCATAGCTCGCTCATTAATGTCTTAATCGAAATTACGGATTGCCTCTTATCCGCTCATCATTCCCTTATGCCATAGTTTGTACATCTCAAATGTCCGTATAAACCACAATTGTTTAAGCAAGTCAGCCATATCAGCCATGTTTTTTAAAGGCAGTAAATGAGGCTGAATGATCTGTTTCTCTGCCAGACAAGGCTCCGCTGATATCCAGATGTAGCTGTGTTAAGAATTCACTCCATTGTGCTGAAAAGAAAGCTCTGCTGTTGGGACAGCTTTATGTTTTTTAATTTTATTTTTTTATTTTTTTATTTTACCTTTATTTAACCAGGCAAGTCAGTTAAGAACATATTCTTATTTTCAATGACGGCCTGGGAACAGTGGGTTAACTGCCTGTTCAGGGGCAGAACGACAGATTTGTATCTTGTCAGCTCGGGGGTTTGAACTCGCAACCTTCTGGTTACTAGTCCAACGCTCTAACCACTAGGCTACGCTGCCGCCCCATGTAGGCCCTAACAGTTTGTGGATACCGTTTGTCACAGTTATAGTGCAATTCATGTCTTGTTTAGTGTTGTGTTGTGGAGTGGCTTTGCTGGCATGCATCTAAAAATGTTTTGGGGAGTTTGCCCCATCAAGATTTACATGCTAAAAATCACCAGTGGGCCTAGATAAGATCCTCATATGATGAACAGAACAACTCTAGTAAGATCATCAGCTCTGCTATCTGACCATACCATAGCCAGATCAGCAGTGTTATGACAGTCTGTTTGCATGCTCATTGGCTCCCTCATGCATCCACAAACTGTCACTGCAAGTCATCCTACCAATCACATTGTACTGTCAATCCAAAAGAGAATGATTCAGCCCTAGTGATTGAGGGCAGAGGGCAAAACCAAATCTATAAGTCACACTCTGACAAGATATTACACATTGCCAAGCCCATTTCAGACAAATCCTGTTATACAGTATCAGTGAGCCAGCCATGAGGGTCATCGGTGAGGATGGGAATGTGATTTCATATCCTCTGAGCGGCTTGTGCCAGACAGGGTTTATGAAACGCTGCCATCTGTCCTGCCTTCAATTTGAAGTGCGTCTAAACAGGGAGGTCTGAGGCTGGGCTGGGCTAAAGCACTGACAGGATCATCCATCTTGTTACGTCAGAATGACAACTCACGCAGATGACCCCCTCTTCAATCACGTACTGTATGATCACCAGGATCAGACACTTTCCCTGCAGTATGGGTTTAAAATCAGGTCTCTCTCCCCCAATGGGCTTTCTTAGCATGGGAAACATTTGTTTACATTGCCAAACCAAGTCAAATAGATAACTCAAGTGAAATAAAAAATCAACAACAAACATTACACTCACAAACATTCAAAAGGAATAGAGACATTTAAAATGTCATATTATGGCTATATACAGTGTTGTATTGATGTGCAAATAGTTAAAGTCCAAAAGGGAAAATAAATAAATATGGGTTGTATTTAAAATGGTGTTTGTTCTTCACTGGTTGCCCTTTTCTTGTGGCAACAGGTCACAAATCTTGCTGCTGTGATGGCACACTGTGGTATTTCACCCAATAGAGATGATCAAAATTGGATTTTTGGGTCTGTGTAATCTGAGGGAAATATGTGTCTCTAATATGGTTATACATTTGTCTCTCTCTCTCTCCCACTCTCTCAGCCTCTTTCTGTGATCAAATCAAAGTGTATTTGTCACGTGAGCCGAATACAACAGGTGTAGACCTTACAGTGAAATCCTTACTTACAGATTGTAACCAATAGTGCGAAGAAAAAAAAGGTATGTGTGTGTGTAGGTAAGTAAAGAAATAAAACAACGGTAAAAAGACATTTGAGAATAACAGTAGCAAGGCTATATACAGACACCGGTTAGTCAAGCTTATTGAGGTAGTATGTACATGTGGGTATGGGTAAAGTGACTATGCATATATGATGAACAGAGAGTAGCAGTAGCGTAAAAGAGGGGGTTGGCGGGTGGTGGGTGGGACACAATGCAGATAGCCCGGTTAGCCAATGTGCGGAAGCACTGGTTGGTCGGGCCAATTGAGGTAATATATACATGAATGTATAGTTAAAGTGACTATGCATATGTGATAAACAGAGAGTAGCAGCAGCATAAAAGAGGGGTTGGGGGGGGCACACAATGCAAATAGTCCGGGTAACCATTTGGTTACTTGTTCAGGAGTCTTATGGCTTGGGGGTAAAAACTGTTGAGAAGCCTTTTTGTCCTAGACTTGGCACTTTGGTACCGCTTGCCATGCGGTAGTAGAGAGAACAGTCTATGACTGGGGTGGCTGTGATCTTTGACAATTTTCATGGCCGTCCTCTGACACCGCCTGGTGTAGAGGTCCTGGATGGCAGGCAGCTTTGCCCCAGTGATGTACTGGGCCGTACACACTACCCTCTGAAGTGCCTTGCGGTCAGAGGCCGAGCAATTGCTGTACCAGGCAGTGATGCAACCAGTCAGGATGTTCTCGATGTTGCAGCTGTAGAACCTTTTAAGGATCTCAGGACCCATGCCAAACCTTATTAGTTTCCTGAGGGGGAATAGGCTTTGTCGTGCCCTCTTCACAACTGTCTTGGTGTGTTTGGACCATTCTAGTTTGTTGTTGATGTGGACACCAAGGAATTTGAAGCTCTCAACCTGCTCCACTACAGCCCCGTCGATGAGAATGGGGATGTGCTCAGTGCTCCTTTTCCTGTAGTCCACAATCATCTCCTTAGTCTTGGTTACATTGAGGGATAGGTTTTTATTCTGGCACCACCCGGCCAGGTCTCTGACCTCCTCCCTATAGGCTGTCTCGTCGTTGTTGGTGATCAGGCCTACCACTGTTGTGTCGTCAGCAAACTTAATGATGGTGTTGGAGTCGTGCCTGGCCATGCAGTCGTGGGTGAACAGGGAGTAGAGGAGGGGACTGAGCACACACCCCTGGGGAGCTCCAGTGTTGAGGATCAGCGTGGAAAGCGTGTTGCTACCTACCCTCACCACCTGGGGCAGGCCCATCAGGAAGTCCAGGATCCAGTTGCAGAGGGAGGTGTTTAGTCCCAGGTTCCTTAGCTTAATGCACAGTAGTACTGGTAGATATAATACATGAAAATTTGTCAATTTCAGCTCTGTATAGTCATTATACCATAAGAACCGTATCCATAGACAGGGCTTCCAACAAGGTCTGTATCAGTGGAGGCTGTGGAGGCTGTCCTCCCCTCTGCAGCTTCCACTGCTCTGTTCAGTCCAAACATCATATTGTTTTCGTGTCAGGTTAATGCTTTTACAATATGTCCATATTCTATTTTTCATTATAAGGGGTTGATTTCTATGTGATTGTTGCTTTAGGTTAGTACAGATTAGGGTATAGAGAAATGTGCACATAGTATATTTGTTAGGACCTTTGTTGAAAGCCCGGTCTATGGATACGGTTCTTATGGTATATATACTATACAAAGCTGAAATTTATAAATTGTCATCTATTATATCTACCAGTACTACTGTGCATTAAATATGATCACACACCCTATGAAATATATGATACATTTTTTTTAAAAACTATGCTACATGTGCCCGTTAGGACTATTGTACCCTTCTGACCTTGGTTATGGTTGCAATAACACAAAAGACCACAATCGCCAACCAGATGATCATTTGATTAAATAGAACTGGAGCTCAGAGGACAGGACTTGTCCATGTGAGTAATAAGACGGTCGGCTTCAGGGCCAGTTGTTTTTTGCTTCAGTGTTTGCCTGTTTGAGAGACAGTGTAATAAGGACATAACTTAGTCTTGTAGATAGGAGCCTCGGCACTGATTGGAGCCTAATGATCCTTGACAAAGCCCAAATCCAATTTTCTCACACCAAAGACATGGCACGCTTTAATAATATCTAGGTTATTTTAATTTTTAATTTTGGGTGAGTCAAAATATGATGGAATGGGTGGAATGGATATTTTTTCCAATAGCATATTATTTTTCTTGTGACAGCACAATTTAATATTTAGTTGTTGCGTCAGAATCAATCAATAGGGACACGATATGGAAAAGTTCAAAATTCTTGGATGAAGATGTCTACCATACTGTACTATCAAACATTTCATTCTATGAAATTGAGTGTGGTTATCGTACTCTATACAACAGATAAATAATATCCATTAAGTGCCGGTTCTACACAAATTCTCTGTACCTCCCCACAAAGTCTCATATAATATTTATATTATATTAGAGAAGCCCTTGAGATTAACCTAGTGTAGCCCAGTGTATAATCTTCCCATTGTAGGGGATCCTGATTCTGTCCATTTATCCAGTGACACAAGCGTACAAGAGAGGGAAGTGTGTGTGTACGTATGTGCATGAGTGCATGCGATACCGAGACAGAGAAAGACAGAGAGAGACAGAGAGCAAGAGAGATTAAGATGGCAATATAAACATTTCAAACGCACTAATGCAATATTAAATGGTTGGAGACATCCTGTTTGTAATTGTATAATCCATAGAGGTGGATAGAGGGCCCTTCTATGACAGCATGAGCAGTGCCATTGAGGGCACCCTCCATTTTAAAGTAGTCAATTTCTTCTTTTTCTACTGTACTTCTATTAGCTGGTAAATAAACTGAAAAGGTGCATACTGCCACCTGGAGTGTGTTGTCAGAACCAGTATAAAGCCGAGGTTGGTAATTTACTGCCATCTGCAGTTATGGAATGTTTGCTCAGGAGTATAATGAATTGGCTTATCCATCCTGATATACTGGATGAAATTATGTGATCTTTGCTTAACCTATAGGTTCCCACACCCAGTTGACTACAGCATTTTCTGCAGTTAAATGCAACAAACAGTATATATAATTAATGTATCATTATAATGTATATTTATATTATTTATAAATACGAATATGGTTTTTGAACAGGATAACCTGTTTACAAGCATGATACTTTTAGTTTATAGCTTGTTGGCCATTTGTTTTTCTCAATGATATTTACTACTTCACTGGTAATTCCCACTTGGTTATGTACGCACCATTAGAATGCAACAGGTGGGACCTTTTACATGTCTATCACTATGGAGAAGTACCTGATAGGATTATTTCAAGTACCTGCTGTCCCTTTAAAAAGGAAACTGCAATCAGCCATTTTGAGGAGACGACCGTGTGGAAATGTCTGGTTGGGGCTCAATGAAATGTTTGATGAATGTTAGAGTGTGTCCTTTATGGTAAGCCTTCTATTTCAAATGAGTAATATTATTGAACATGTTTGATGAATAATATAAACGGTTTGATAACCATCTTGTACATGTAGTATTTTTCATATTAAAGAATTGTTTATTGATGATTACAGTTAATATTTCTAAAGCCATAATGTAATAAATGATGAGATGACTTTCTCATTTGATGGCAAATTAATTTGGATGAATAGAATCAGATAATATATTAAACGGTATGTATATTAGGTGTGGCCCTTTGATATAGCATGGCTGTTTGGATGACCAGTCTAGGATTTATAATCCACTGCAGGTTATTCTGAAATTTAAACCTTTTTCTAAAATATTGTACTGTGAATATATTTCAAGAACAACTGATAGAATTCAAAACCAGCTTCTTCGGTGCTGAGCTTTTGAGTAACACAAACATCCACTAGGTGGCCACAAAAGACAGGGGATCCAATAGGTAGCTATGCACAACATACAGTGATTATTTGGAAAGCCAGGAGTTGCTGCTGACCATGTGACCTGAACATGAAAAACACAAAACCCTGATTGCAAAGGTATAACATAAGCCGTGTTCACACTGCATTTAGCCCAGGGCTAAGAGCCTCTTTAGCACTGGGCTACGGGAGCTTTTAGGTCGGTTCTAAAAAGGTGTTCATACTTACACATTCTAAACTGGGCTAGCACCAACCTTAGTCCAGGGATAGCTGGCCAGTTCTGGAGCAGGGTTAGCACCAACTTTTTGGGGCTAGCCATTTAGATGTTACCTAATTTGAACATTCTACTCCAGGAAAGTGACAGTTGGTTTCAGTTAGCCCTGCTTGTGTGAACACAGGCTAAGCTAGCCCAGGGACAGTGTTAGCCTGGGGATAAGAACAAAACAGTAGGAGGACTATTGTGTACCAAACCTGCTTCCCCTACTTATACACATTTTTGCTTATTATTATTAGCCTATCTCACCGAGCAGAGGAAAAAGCCCAATCAACTAATTGACTCAGCCCAGGGACAGTTTTTGCAGTGATTAAACTGAGCCGCTAGCATGAAAAGGAGAGCATTCCTACACACACTTCGTGATGTGCTCTGTGACTCTCCCCTGGGTCTCAGCAGCTCTCATCAGAGGTTCTGTGAAAACTTTACTTGGCACCTGAGACATGCCCTATGAAAACACATACAGTAATTGGCCATCTTAATCACCAGCACAGTACTGCCATGGAACCATATAGGCTACTGTAGGATAGAAGTTGGAACGTTGCATAGATATACGAATCTCAGGCAACACAAGAGTACACGCTATGAGTATATTTTGACACTGACAGACATTTTCTATTGTATTTCTCTTCAAAGGAAAATGTGGTGTGTGGGTGGTGTTGCCAAGGTGACCATGTCCAAAATGTAGGACCATGACATACTTCAAGACAGGGTAAGTACAATAATAATTTCACTCTTTTGGCACAGGGTGTCTAAGAGGAACCCAGTTAATTAAGTATCAGAAGCTTTCGTTTTATTTCCTAGATAGTCAAAGCTGAACAGTATATCCCCAGTGGACATTAAAGGCATGCTGTAGCCTACATCCCAGGGCCCAGTGGACTATAGGAGGGAGAAGCACAGAAAACTCACTCCAACACTGAATCACATTCATTATTTATTGTGCTAAACCCAAACTGTCATCTTCCAACACTCGCGCCAAATCCACAGAGGACACTTAAGTGCATAGAATGGGAAAATAAAGTATGTGAAGCCTCAAAGGGGCGTGAGTAAATGTCTGACCATCCCTCAAAAGCAAACCCCCAAAATGGTAGCAAACAAAAAGGTATATTCACTTCCAATGCCATGGAAAAGACAACCTTGACATCAATCCAATTTACTATAAAACTTAACTCTCTCCCTATTATCCTTAGAGGACAAGAGGCAGTTAAACATTTCTGCCAGCCTGCAAAGCACAATAACAATGAACCTTGTTTAATGCAGGGTTAACCAGATATGTGACACAATATTTATCAACTAATTCATCCCAAAACGAAAAGACTGGTAGTTGATAAAAAGCTGCAATGCCTTGGCTAGAGAGAGAAGACGCAGAGGAGAGATGGAGGTAAGGTCCTTTTGATCATGTTTTGGAATGTTTTTTGGGGATATCGATTTTGGCTGAGGCATGTGCTGAGTAATCAATCATTGGAGGCTATATGACATTGCTTAATTAAATCACTGCAGGTCAATTGTTTTCTTAGCCCGAACAATATAATGGTGTGTTCTACACATTCAATTTGAAGCAGTCGACAGACTCAACGAATGACCAAAGTGTATCCTCAATTTCATGCACAGTGAATAATAATGAATCCGGTTTGTACAGAGATTGTCACAAAGGCAATTAATTTTCCGTCCCAATTCCAGGGACTTGGGGACAAAATGCCATATGTTTTATATTAAATGGGAATGAAAAACAATAAGTACTGAATGTTCGCAGAATATGATGGTAGGGGATTAATACGGTGCACGCACTACGAAAGGCAATACAACACAATAGCAGTCTAACCTCTGGATTTAGCAGAACGGTATTCAACCTACGAATCACCGTTTTACCTTATCACCCATAGCAGCTTTAGATAGATACTTGCGCTCGCTGATTTTCTTTCTTCTATTAGGATGGACTGCATTAGTTAAGGATGGTTTAATTAATAATATATTGTCTATTTGGCTGCATCCTGCAAGTACACGGCTCAAAGGGCCTTTAAGACTTTTTTCATGGTGTCAGTTGATAATACTTTTTGTTAGACTTTGTTGTGCCTAATCCTTTGATGCTGAGAAAGTATTCAATTGAAGCGCAGCATATTTATCTATATTTCAAAACTTTGAAGTTGTAATGTCATTTAAAGCGGCACAGTATGCATTTCTGTTCAATAAACAAATATATACCGTATTTATATATTTAACCTTTATTTAAATCCAGTGGCATTATTCATTGGTGGATTTTAAAGACGTATTTTTGTAAACCATACGAGGCTATATTTGTTTACCGTAGCTCCCCGTTGACGTGTTTACTAAATCATGTCATGGCTCGTTTAAATATCGCTGGGTAAAATTGGACAAGGTGCAACCTAATCTGCCGCCGCTGGTTATGGCATCCACATAATGTCCTAATTTGCAAACTGTTTTTAATATCATATCCCAAACATTCTCCTTTATGTGTGCAGGGGGAAAACAACTTTGGAAGCAAGTAAAAAATGTGTCATATGCCAACATTAGTTTGATAATTAATTGCCATAAAGTAAAATTGCAGTGATCCCAATTATTTTAAATTATAGTTTAAGTATGTGTAGTTTACACTGTAAAACAATCCTGCTGTTTATACAGGCACTTTTCTGGCAGATAGTTATCTGTAAATGATTGTAAAAAAGTACAGTATGTTACCATATATTCCAAAGAAACTTTGGTTTAACAGTATTTATGGTATCATACTGTACCGTTTTTTTAATAGTAATTTACATGTTACCGGCTGCCAGTAAATTACTGTAAAAACAACAGAATTTGTTTTACAGTTTAGCTATCTTCTTATTCTAGGCTAACTTCAGATCAAGATCAATTGTATTTTAGTCTCTGAACCAGAGCCAGAAGGTGGGCCCAGTGGTAGTTATAATGTTGGCCAGAGTTCAGTATGCTGGATGGACTCCTGATGCTTCTCTGATAGACTCTTATGGTAGAGAATGTGATTGGAATATAATGGGATTGACGGCAACCTTTAACAAGAACCAGGAGGGCACAACACCTGCCTCTCCTTGCAAAGATACAAACATGACTCAGCTTCATTTGATGTTGTTCTTTTGGACCGAGTGGCGTAGTGGTCTAAGGCACTGCATCCCAGTGCTAGAGCCGTGACTACAGACCCGGGTTCGATCCCGGGCTGTATCACAACCAGCTGTGATCGGGAGTACCATAAGGTGGCGCACAATTGTCCCAGCGTCGTCCGGGTTAAGGGAGGGTTGGCCGGAGTAGGCCGTCATTGTAAATAAGAATTTGTTCTTAACGGACTAGCCTAGTTAAATAGAATAATGCAGTGCAGATATTGATAGAGTAACGTGGGAAACTTCATAGTCATAATGTAAATGGTTGTCTGAAAGGTTAAGATAATCGGGTAATTAAGAATCAGACATTTGCTATTGATCCTAAATAAAATGATACACCTCAATCGATCCTTTAACGTACATGTAGCGTTATAGTTCTGTGCATTTGGGAGAGCTCAATCTATATCTCCAAACTCATTGCTCAATTTTAGCACATGTGGATGATCCAAGCCTTTATGAACAATTGCTACCAAAAGTAAAGCAGCTAGACACAGCTGTCATTGAGTGATCTCCTATAAACTGTCTTTTGTGCTATGTAATATCTCCAAACTATGTGACACCTACCGAAACTATAACAATGGTGAAAGTCCAGCTGAATTATTCACCTACTGTGGGTCCCAACAAATGAAAGGGTAGTGTAGGTGAAAATAGTCCAGTGTTATCTCTATTCATCAGGAAGTTATTCCAGGAAGTTATAATTATTCATCCTAAGTATATACTATCTATACATACCACGTATTTACTGTATATTCTGGATTCTGACACATTCTCACTCTGTATCTATTTCTGTTTAGGTTTTTGATTATTTGTGTATTTGAATTGTATATGCGAGACATTCTACTGCCCTGTTGGAGCTGGTAACATAAGCATTTCTCTGCACCTGCTTTAACACCTGCAAATCTTTAATTTGATTTTATTTGAAGGCAGACTTTCATGCTACAATGAGTCCTAATTAAGGAGCTCTGACTGTTCCTCTGGAAAAAGAGGTTGAGGTAATTAGACCTCAAGCTCTGTTGCCTGTGTGACTTGTGATGGGCAGGTGAGCAGTAACTGTGGATCATACATATTGGTGTGTGTGTGTGTGTGTGTGTGTGCGGGCCTTCTGGCATTTATGTATGCGTGTGTATATCTTTGTGTGTCTGTGAAGGCTCCCTCTGATGATCAAGGATATCCCTGCTTGAGATGGAGAGTTGTGGAGGTAAAGACCAAGTGGTGGAGGTAAAGACAGAGAGGAGAGTGGTGGAGACAGAGAAATAGAAAGACCGAGAAACAGACATGAGGGGGAGATGGAGAGAGAGAGCCTCCTACCTCTGCCAGTAAAGCCTAGTCTCATAGACTAGGCGTAGCATAGTAAATGTAAATCCGGGTCACTCAAATTAGTATGATACAGTATGGTTACATAAACCAGATGGTTACTTAAGGCAAAAACAAAAATAGGGTGGATGGGAAGGTGTATAACACAAACGTCTAGCAACCCAAAGGTTGAGAGTTCAAATCTTATCACGGACAACTTTAGCATTTTAGCTAATCAGCAGTTTTTCAACTATACATTTGAGCTACTTTGAAAAAACTTAGCATGTTAGCTAACCCTTCCCCTAACCTTAAACCTTTAACCTAACTCCTAAACTTAAAACTAACTTAACCCTAACCCCTAGCCTAGCTAACGTTAGCCAGCTACCTAACAGTAGCCACCTAACTAGAACCCATAACATATCATACATTTTGTGAATTTGTAACATATTGAACGTTTGGAAATGTGTAACATATTGAACATTTTGCAGATTCGTAACATATAATACTAATTGTAATACGTAATATCATACAAAACAGGTGATGGACATCCACAAATGAATATATATATATATATATTATTATATATATACCAAACGTAACATATCATACTAAATGGAGTGTCAGATTTACATACAGAATAATACTAAATGCTCTGAGACCAGGTTGGCCAGCACCGACGGCAGTGTTGCTGACTCTACTGGGGTCTGATCCTGACGGGGGTCTCTTCTTCTTCCGTCACGCTGCATCAGCAACACAACACATGGGATCCCTGAGTCATACAGCTAGGGTGGAGCCCCACTCCAGGGGGCTGAGCAGAGGGCTTCTCCAGCCCAACCTGCCATGAGCCAAGCTGCTGTCAGGGGACTTTATGGAGCTCCAGCTGAAAGGGGGTGGTCCCCCAGTGGTCCCCGCTAATACCATCTACAGAACCGTCCAGCAGCAGGATTACTCTGCGGGCATCTGGCTCCGCAGGAAAGAGAAAAAACTTGAACATGTAAGCCAATATAGACCGTTGTCTAATAAGTTGCTGTAACTGTGAAATCTATAGATTTCTCATGGCTGTTCTATCTCTGTTTGCAAGTTGTTGTCTATTCGGTATTTTTATCTGGTTGTTTCTATACTTGAGTGTTTTGTGTTAGCATTTCCAGTGGTTATTTGTTATATATTGCCTGATGAAAGATCTTATCTGCTCTAGTAGCGACTTCATTTTCTGACATAAATGATACAGTTGAACCTTATTGCTGTAGACTGGTGTTGTATTATTAATTACTTTTCTTTACAGTGTAGAAGTTAGGGTCCAGAAGTCTATTGGATAAGCTGCTGCAACCACTGAGTGATTTGCGACAAGGGAAGGTACGCTAAAGTCAGACTGTACTGTATGTAAATTCTCCCTGTGCTCAGTTGATGCTCTTAGTAGATTGAGCCTAATGTAGATGAGTTTATTGAGGATAAAGAGGAAAGATGTTCTCCTCGTAGCCGTACTCTGAACCAAAACTGATTTATCTGTAAGTAATGCTTCAAAGTGCTCTTCTTATTGAAGAGGTCAATATGAGTCCGACAAAGAAAAGCTAGTTTCTTGGCTTGCTTCCAGTCAGTGTGTCTTAAAAGGTTTCTATTTATATTATATCAAGGCATCTATACAAACGCAAATGTGCCTGTAGATATGGTCCAGTGAATGTTTACCCTAGTGTCTAGCCTGCGGCCAGCAGTTTGAACTGGAAATGGTGCGTTGAATATTTGATGGCTCAAAGGGATTGGGCCGTGTTTATATGCGATGCTTTCCAAGCCCAGCTGTCTGCTCTCACTGCTTACCAAAAGAGGAGGAGAAGAGAGAGTTCTGCACTCCTCCTGGCTGCCTGTCTTGTCACAACACCCAGTTAGCCAGCTCTTACCCATCCCTCCAAAACCAATTGAATGGTTTGATGAAGCCGTGTCCTTTCTGAGTTTCACTCTTTTTCTACAGAGGAAGTTGTAGAAACAGTAAAGTATGTCTTGAGCAATAAGGTATGCAATTTTCCTGAATTTGGAACAGGGCAATAGAAGAGCTAATTACCGACAACAAAACAACACTTGAGATGATGTATTCTGTAACACCTTGCTTTGGTGAAACTTGAGTCTTGGAGGGATAAATCAACAGATCTGTAGTCATGAACCGTCACTCACCTTAAATCAACTGTGAAAGGTGGGAATGGGGTGTAATCTTTGTTTTGCTAGGAGAACTCGGAAACTCATAAACAGCGAGCGCCATGAGGCTTGGGGAAATTGCTCGGGAGAGTCGTGCTGTGGCATGAAGCGGTAGAGGTGCTATGCTTGCTGTTGACATAAAGCAGTGAAGATTGTAAATGGCAAGGTGTTATTGCAGATGTTCTTCTCTCAGTATCGCCTGGACTCAGTGGACTGTGTGGGTGAACCCCTGCTGAACCCATCATATCACACCACATAGAGAGAGTTTATGTTGCACTGAGATGAGGAGTTATCTGTATGAGTTAGGACCAATGATGTATATAAACCCTGGATTGATCATGCTGGGTTTAAAGCCACAGGTTGACACTCCCTCATAGGAATGAATGGAATGCAAAGGTCAAGTAGGGAGTGCTTGTATTTGTCCTGTTTCACAAATGTACAAGTGTGTAACCTGTTCAAGTGTGTGGTGTGAAATTGATTTTGTTTTTGCATATCCGGCACACCCTGAGACACCCTCTGTGAGGTCACAGCATGGGATTAGCCATTATTGATGGTGACCCTGAAGCAATTAGGGTTAAGTGCCTTGCTCAAGGGCAGATCAACAGATTTTTCACCTAGTCAGCTCAGGGATTCAAACTAGCAAACTTTTGGTTACTGGCCCAACAGTCTAACCGCTAGGCTACCTGCCACCCTCAGTATTTCAATTAAACGTTTCAAGGACAAAATTACATGTATTTTAAGTATCTTTGTTGTTTTTGTGTGGACAGTAACATTAATAATATTTTAAGGATTTCTTTTATTTTTTATGTTTAGTTCACATAATATAATTTTAAAAGTATGCATAAATGTGTCTAATAGAAAAACATGTGGAAAAAACAAATAACATTTACATAGCTTCCAAAATGTTTTTTACAACGGTGGGGGAGTGCCAAGATGGAGGTATGGTGGCTTCAACACAGCACCCCCCTATCAGTCATCGTGTGTGTGTATATATATATACATACACACACACACACACACACACAGTATATATATATATATATATATATCTCATTGGTTAGGACTTCCAGGAGAAGCAGGTTCTGTTTTTCATTTATTGGATAGTTCCCTACTGCCTCCCATATCAGAATATCACATCTCTCGACTCTCGCTCTCTCTCGCACCTGCTGTCTCGACTTCTGAATGCTCAGCTTTGAAAAGCCAACTCACATTTCCTCCTGAGGTGTTGAACTGTTGCACCCTCTATAACCACTGTGGTTATTTGACCCTGCTGGTCATCTATGAACATTTGAATGTCTTGAAGAACGATCTGGTCTTAATGGCCATGTACTCTTACAACCTCCACGCGGCACAGCCAGAAGAGGACTGGCCACACCTCGGTACCTGGTTCTTCTCTTCCTAGGTTTTTCCTAGCCAGTGTGCTTCCAAATCTGCATTGCTTGCTCTATGGAATTTTTCGTCTGCGTGTCGGTATAAGCACTTTGTGACAACTGCTGATGTAAAAAGGACTTTATCAAATACATTTGACTGATAAGTCTCCTTTGAAGTTGAACTCTAAAAGATGATAAACATCTAAATTAATACACCTCACAAATATATAGCTAGTGGGTTATTTGCTAATGACATCAGTGACCACTGCCCTATTGCATGTATCAGAGATACTAGGCTAAAAAACCCTGACCCCCATATAATTCGAAAGAGAAACTATAAGCACTTCTCAGAGCAAGCCTTTATCCATAACCTTTATTATTCAGAGCTTTTATCCGTAAACTGCATAATGGACCCAGTTTTAACGTTCTCTTTCTTTTCATCAGTTTTTACCTTCATGGCTGATAAACACGCCCCGTTAAAGCGACTTGGGGTAAAAAATCGAACTAATCCTTGGTTCTCCTGTGATTTGAAAATCCTTTTTCTGCAAAAGAATCAAGCATGGGCCTTGGCGAGGAAAACTGGTGAAACAGCTGATTGGCTGCTTTTTAGGCAATTGAGAAATAAATGGACCGGAGAAATAAAAAAGCCAAAATCTAGGTATTTTCTTGATGCTCTGACAGAGTCTGCTGGTGATCCCTCTAAATTCTGGAAAACTGTCAACTCACTTAAACCAGGAAACTCCTTGACTTCCCTGCTGAAGCAAATTACATTGGAATCTGGGATCATCAGTGACCGAACTGAAATTTGTGATGTTTTTAATAAGCATTTTATTTCTGCTGGTATTCATTTTGAAAAAAAAAATGGCCAACATGATCCTGACCGGTCTATTGTTTCAGCCCCTCTGCCTTTAGCTGATGTGGAAAACAGTAAGACGGTTTTTAATTTTCAAAAAGTCACTCTTTTCCCCCTTTTGGGTAAGCTGTCTTATCTTCACGATCTGCTATAGATTCTAAGAAATCAGTAGGCACTGAAAATCTGGATCCATATTTACTCAAGTGTGCAGAACATATTATTGCTGGTTTAGTGACGCATATTTTGAATCAAACATTTGTTGTAGGAAAGATTCCTAAATCTTGGGAAAACACTTTTGTTTCTCCACTCCTCAAGGGAGGTGATGGTAGTGAGTTGGATAATTATCGGCCCATCTCTATGCTCTCCTGTTTGGCTAAAATTCTAGAGTCACTGATGAATAGGCAACTACAATCTTTTTTAAGTGTTAACAATACTCTTTCTAGTAATCAATCTGGCTTTAGACCTAAACACAGTACTATTACAGCCACTGTACGTGTTGTAAATGATATTACTAATGCTCTAGATAATAGAAAGTACTGTGCCGCCTTGTTCATAGATTTGTCTAAAGCTTTTGACACTGTAGACCATGCAATACTTTTGGGTAAGCTGTCGTCAATAGGACTGGGACTGGATGCCTGTCGTTGGTTTCATGACTGTCTAAAAGGATAGAAGTCAGGCTGTTAGAGTCGACTGCATCCAGTCAGAGCCATTGGAGTTGGTTAAAGGGGTCCCACAAGGTTCTATACTTTGGTCCGTTACTGTTCACTCTACATAAACAATATCGGTGATGAGTTAAGAAAGTGTCAAATTCATTTATATGCTGATGACACTGTCGTGTACTCTCTCACTTCAACGGCTGACCAAGCATTATCATTATTGGAGACAGATTTTTAAGATATTACAAGGGTCTTTTATACAGTTGAAACTTGTTTTAAATGCAAAGAAAACAACACATTTTATGATTTTTAATAGGTTCCAAAAGTTGGTTGAAAATACACTTGCACTTACGAGCTTAGATGGTTCTCGAATAAATCAGGTCTCTGCATATAAATACATAGGGATATGGTTGGATGATAAACTGTCTTTTAAAATGCATATTGACAAACTTTGTAAATGGCTAAAAATCAAGCTAGGCTTCCTCTATAGAAACAGGACATGCTTGTCCTCTACAAATAGAAGACAAATTGTGCAAGCTACTTTTATGTCTGTTATAGATTGTGGGGATATTATCAACGTGCATGCTACGGCATCAACACTTAAATCGCTGGATGCTACTTAACATTGCGCATTTAGGTTTATTACGGGTGCTAGCTACAGAACTCACCACTCAGGTTTATTACGGGTGCTAGCTACAGAACTCACCACTGTGTTTTATATCATAATGTGGGTTGGACTTCGCTGTCCGTGAGACAAGAACAACATGCTCTCGTGTTTGTCTGTAAAGCATTTCTGAATAAGCTACATTCTTATTTATCATCACTCATCTTGAGGCCCATGCGACTTCCACAGAGTTGGGTATGGCTGCCTTTTCCTGTTACGCTCCTTGCCTATGGAATAGCCTGCAGACTAAACTTAAACTTGAGACTCTTGTCCCACTTGCTCATTTGAAATATTTATTGGAGCATTTTCATTTTTGTATTGCTTGCAACTGTTTCGGGTAATGCAAGTTCTTGTGCTGTTAGGGGGATAACCTGTGTGTAAATATAATCTGTTGCTGTATTTAAACATTTTTTAAAAAATGGTATTATCTGTGATTGTTTTGTTTGTCTTGTGTAGTTTCTTAAGCATTGTACCTAAACTGTATGTGTTAACATGTATACGCAGGGCCCAGCTGTAAAAGAGACCTTGGTCTCAGTCTGTGTTCCTTGTTGACATAAAGGTATAATTAATAGCAGTGTGCTGCTTCGTCTATATAGCTTTGACTAAAGGCAGAAATAATCATTCTTATAACCCATCTAGTGTTTGATATGTCAAATTACATTGGGTATGACCTCTAGCTAAACTCCCCTGGTCAATGTTCATATGAAGGAATTTGAGAATGTCAAGTCTCAAATAAAACATCCTTCAACATCAGTACCATCTGTCCCCTCCTGTCAGGAAGCTTCCACTAGTAGAACACAGCTGGGCAAATTGTCTCACTCCCATGAGAGATGAGTGATGTATACTCCAGTTATCTATGGAGAGGAGGAGTTATCTGTGTGAGTTAGGACTCCCAGAAGAATCCGGTTCAGTGTTTTTTTTTTTTGTCTCCAGAATCGCATCAGAGAAGTCTACTTCAAAGTTGAATTGAACAGAGAAAATGGTATTTCAAAGTGTGTAGCTGTGAGCTGCTTTGTTTATAGAGCTTTGACCGGTGGCAGGAATAATCATTCTCAACTCGTGTTCGATGTGTCCAATTACAGAAAGAGTAGCCTAGCTGTTGCATTAGTAACGGCTAATTGGGGATCTTAACAAATAAATCAGTAGCCTGTTTTGTTTCTTGGTAAACAGACTAGCAGCTAGGTGAATGGTATCATGGGAGAGGCATTCTCTAGTTCAATAAGAAGCAGAGCTGTATGTGAGCAGTGTTTGATCTAAAGATGTAAGACACATTGCCTTAGTTATAGTGCCTTTGAACTTTGCAGGTTGAGTGTATTGATGCAAGAGAACCTTTCTTCTATGGCAAATGGTAGTCAGCCTCCCAACAGGGTGCAGAGTGTCCAGAGCGGGTTTCTTCTCAGGGAGAGATTGAAAAACCCTTAGCTGTGACAGTAAAACTAATCAAATCAACTGCCAGGTCTGACAAGCCTGCCTTCTCGCCCGTTTCCTCAATGTCTGTTAGAGTTAAAGATAAGGGACAGTTCAGGCACAACCTTGTCTCTGCTGTTACCACACGGACCCCACATTCCATCCCCCAACCATCAAAGTGTTAGTTATGACCTGAAATGACAAGAACCATTGCATCAACTTGTAGACTTGCCAACTAAGCTTTTACTTCCAAACTTTCTCCTCTACCAAGGGTATGAGTGAAGCTGTTGTTTCGTCATCATAGTTTAATTCAAACATAAAAAATGTCCTCAATAAATGTAGGGTTTATTAGATGTTTTATGCGTTGTGATTGAGTTTTTCTTACATCTGAGCTGACAGTAGCAAGAAAACCCCAATGTACTGTACAGACACATCAAACCATCCACCTGGGGAAGCTACACCAGGAGCTACATCAGGGAGATGAAAGATAAATGAGGATAATGTTTTAGTTTAGCTTGGAAAGCATTGGTTTTGATATTACAGAGCAACAATAGAACATGACAACACTACAGAGCCTTACCGTCCAGTATTTGTCTACAGGCATGGCCAAATGTTTTGAGAATGACACAAATATTAATATTCACAAAGTTTGCTGCTTCAGTGTCTTCAGATATTTTTGTCAGATGTTACTATGAAATATTGAAGTATAATTACAAGCATTTCATAAGTGTCAAATGTGTTTATTGACAATTACATGAAGTTGATGCAAAGAGTTAATATTTGCAGTGTTGACCCTTCTTTTTCAAGACCTCTGCAATTCGCCTTGGCATGCTGTCAATTAACTTCTGGGCCACATCCTGACTGATGGCAGGCCATTCTTGCATAATCAATGCTTGGAGTTTGTCCGAATTTGTGGGGTTTTGTTTGTCCACCCGCCTCTTGAGGATTGACCACAAGTTCTCAATGGGATTAAGGTCTGGGGAGCTTCCTGGCCATGGGCCCAAAATATTGATGTTTTTTTCCCCGAGCCACTTAGTTATCACTTTTGTCTTATGGCAAGGTGCTCCATCATGCTGGAAAAGGCATTGTTTGTCACCAAACTGTTCCTGGATGGTTGGGAAAAGTTGCTCTTGGGGGATGTGCTGGTACCATTCTTTATTCATGGCTGTGTTCTTATGCAAAAGTGTGAGTGAGCCCACTCCCTTGGCTGAGAAGCAACCCCACACATGAATGGTCTCAGGATGCTTTACTGTTGGCATGACACAGGACTGATGGTAGTGCTCACCTTGTCTCCTCCAGACAAGCTTTTTTCCAGATACCCAAAAAATCGGAAAGGGGATTCATCAGAGAAAATGACTATACCCCCGTCCTCAGCAGTCCAATTCCTGTACATTTTGCAGAATATCAGTCTGTCCCTGATGTTTTTCCTGGAGAGAAGTGGCTTCTTTGCTGCCCTTCTTGACACCAGGCCATCCTCCAAAAGTCTTCGCCTCACTGTACGTGCAGATGTACTTACACCTGCCTGCTGCCATCCCTGAGCAAGCTCTGTACTGGTGGTGCCCCGATCCCGCAGCTTAATCAACTTCAGGACAGGGTCCTGGCGCTTGCTGGACTTTCTTGGGGCGCCCTGAAGCCTTCTTCACAACAATTTAACCGCTCTCCTTAATGTTCTTGATGATCCGATAAATGGTTGATTTAGGTGCAATCTTACTGGCAGCAATATCCCTTGCCTGTGAACCCCTTTTTGTGCAAAGCAATGATAACATTTCCTTGCCGGTAACCATGGTTGACAGAGGAAGAACAATGATTCCAAGCACCACCCTCCTTTTGAAGCTTACAGTCTGTTATTCGAACTCAATCAGCATGACAGAGCGATCTCCAGCCTTGTCCTCGTCAACACTCACACTTGTGTTAACGAGAAAATCACAGACATGATGTCAGCTGGTCCTTTTGTGGCAGGGCTGAAATGCAGTGGAAATGTTTTTGGGGGATTCACTCTTCATAACATTCTGGAGTAGATGCAAATTGCCATCATACAAACTGAGGCAGCAGACTTTGTGAAAATTAATATTTGTGTCATTCTCAAAACTTTTGGCCACGACTGTATGTGGCACATTGGCCACTATAGCTACAGATACAGCAGAGGGTGCTATCATCAAGCCTAAAAGAAGAGCTAAGGACCTCAATGTTATGGTCTAACGGAAGTGATGCAGGCGGCTTTGAGCTTTAATTTACATTGCACCATAACAATTTGTGAGAATCTACATACAGTGCAGTCAAAGTATTCAGACCCCTTTACTTGTTCCATATTTTGTTACTTTACAGACTTATTTTAAAAAGGATTACATAGTTGTTTTCCCTCATCAAGCTACACACAATACCCCATAATGACAAAGCAAAAACTGGTTTAAATGTTTTTTTGCAAAAAACTATGACATTTACATAAGTATTCAAACACTTTACTCAGTACTTTGTTGAAGCACCTTTGGCAGAGATTACAGCCTCGAATCTTCTTAGGTATGATGCTACAAGCTTGGCACTCCTGTAATTAGGGAGTTTCTCCTATTCTTCTTTGCAGATCCTCTCAAGCTCTGTCAAGTTGGATGGGGAGTGTTGCTGCACAGCTATTTTCAGGTCTTTCCAGAGATGTTTGATCGGGTTCAAGTACGGGCTCTTTTACTCTTTTTACTTTTTACTCCACCAAAGCACATTCAGAGACTTGTCCCGAAGTCTCTCCTGCGTTGTCTTGACTGTGCATAGGGTCGTTGTCCTGTTGGAAGGTGAACCTTTGCCACAATCTGAGGTCCTAAGTGCTCTGAAGCAATTTTTCATCAAGGATCTCTCTGTACTTTTCTCCATTCATCTATGCCTCGATCCTGACTAGTCTCTCAGTCCCTGCCGCTGAAAAACATCCCCACAGCATGATGCTGCCACCACCATGCTTCACCGAAGGGATGGTGCCAGGTTTCTTCTTCTTCTTCTTCTTCTTCCAGGCCAAAGAGGTCAATCTTGGTTTCGTCAGACCAGAGCATCTTGTTTCTCATGGTCTGAGAGTCTTTAGGTGCCTTTTGGCAAACTACAAGCGGGCTGTCATGTGCCTTTTACTGAGTAGCGGCTTCTGTCTGGCTACTCTATCATAAAGGCCTGATTGGTAGAGTGCTGCAGATGTGGTTGCCCTTCTGGAAGGTTCTCCCATCTCGACAGAGGAACTCTAGAGCTCCGTCAGAGTGACCATTGGGTTCTTGGTCACCTCCCTGACCAAGGCCCTTCTCACTCGATTGCTCAGTTTGGCTGGGCGGCCAGCTCTAGTTTGGTGGTTCCAAACTTCTTCCATTTAAGAATGATGGAGGCCACTGTGTTCTTGGGGACCTTCAATGCTGCAGAAATGTTTTGTCACTCTTCCCCAGATCTGTGCCTCTACACAATCCTGTCTCAGAGATCTATGGACAATTCTTTCGACCTCATGGCTTGGTTTTTACTCTGACACGTGCTGTCAACTGTGGGACCTTTATAAATACATGTGTACCTTTCCAAATCATGTCCAATCAATTAAATGGTATTTCTGTTTTCACTTTGTCATTATGGGGTATTGTTTTTTTAACCATTTTAGAACAAGGCTGTAAAGTAGCTAAATGTGGACAAAGCGAAAGGGTCTGAATACTTTCCGAAGGCACTGTATACATACTAGCTACCTCTTATACCTCGTACTCCTGCACATCGAAAAAAAAATTGGGTTGAATTTTTCATATTGAGCAATTACCCGTAAGTAAGCATTTCACTGTTAGTCTACAGCTGTTTTGCAACGAAGCACGTGACAAATACAATTTTATTTGACACTCACACAAACACTTTCTGTAATGACATGACGCTGGCGGCAGGTAGCTTAGCAGTTAATGTTCGGCCAGTAACCAAACGGTCATTGGTTGGAATGACAGAGGTGATTCTATTATGACTATCTTTTAACTTATACTTTCCAGTTGTTCAACAAAACAATGATTCCAGTAGTGGGAGAGGCATGCATCTGCATCGAGATAATGACACGGGTTCGCTTGTGGTTTTCTACGTGCGTGTGCGTGCGTGCGTGTGTGTGTGTGTGCGTGCGTGTGTGCGTGCGTGTGTGTGTGTGTGTGTGTGTGTGCGTACGTGCTCATTAGACAGGGCAGATGGGCCATGTCTAATCCTGCTAACTCAGAGCAGGCCGACACACTGCTGGTTGATTCTCTGTCATACGGCTCCAGTGGGTCCCATGAAGCAAACCTTCAGAGACCGTACTATATCAGCCCTCACAGTGTAGGTTCTGGCTTAGTCTACTGCATAGTCTACTGTAAAGTTGACTTAGTGTACTATAAGTCGATGTACAGTATACTTTAGTCTACTGTAAGGTATACTGTACTATAAAGTATACTTAGTCTACTGCTCATCTACTTAGTCTACTTAGTATAATGATTAGCCTACTGTAAATTGGCTTGAGTCATTGTGATAAAATGAATTTTTGTTCTCCATTTTATGCACATACAGTATGTATTTTGGGAATTGTAAGATGCATCACTATTATCATGGAAAACAATAAGTAAAACTACAGTAGGTTTCAAAATCTATTGAACAGCTATTTTGAATTAAATCAATAGGAATAGTAAGCTATCCTGATAGCCAACTTCTATGGTATGTCAGGTTAATACAGAAGGTTGTTGTATATTCTCCATATGCATCCGACTCCTATTACTTTTTATTCATCATCTCAACTGTCAGGTCGGACCTGGTAAACCATTATAGGGTACCCCGCTTCAGTAATGGTTCAGCCCCAACCCTCAAGACCTGCTCAAGGTCCTAAACGATATCTTAACCGCCATCGATAAGAAACAATACTGGGCAGCCTTATTCATTGACCTGGCCAAGGCTTTCGACTCTGTCAATCACCACATCCTCATCGGCAGACTCAGTAGCCTTGGTTTCTCAAATGATTGCCTCGCCTGGTTCACCAACTACTTCTCTGATAGAGTTCAGTGTGTCAAATCGGAGGGCCTGTTGTCCGGGCCTCTGGCAGTCTCTATGGGGGTGCCACAGGGTTCAATTATTGGGCCGACTCTCTTCTCTGTATACATCAATGATGTCGCTCTTGCTGCTGGTGAGTCTCTGATCCACCTCTACGCAGACGACACCATTCTGTATACTTCTGGCCCATCTTTGGACACTGTGTTAACAACCCTCCAGACGAGCTTCAATGCCATACAACTCTCCTTCCGTGGCCTCCAACTGCTCTTAAATACAAGTAAAACTTAATGCATGCTCTTCAGCAGATCGCTGCCCGCACCTGCCCGCCCGTCTAGCATCACTACACTGGACGGTTCTGACTTAGAATATGTGGACAACTACAAATACCTAGGTGTCTGGTTAGACTGTGAACTCTCCTTCCAGACTCACATCAAACATCTCCAATCCAAAGTTAAATCTAGAATTGGCTTCCTATTTCGCAACAAAGCATCCTTCACTCATGCTGCCAAACATACCTTTGTAAAACTGAACATCCTATCGATCCTCGACTTCGGCAATGTCATTTACAAAATACCCTCCAATACCCTACTCAATAAATTGGATGCTGTCTATCACAGTGCCATCCGTTTGGTCACCAAAGCCCCATATACTACCCGACACCGCGACCTGTACGCTCTCGTTGGCTGGCCCTCGCTTCATACTCGTCGCCAAACCCACTGGCTCCAGGTCATCTACAAGACCCTGCTAGGTAAAGTCCCCCCTTATCTCAGCTCGCTGGTCACCATAGCAGCACCCACCTGTAGCACGTGCTCCAGCAGGTATATCTCTCTGGTCACCCCCAAAGCCAATTCCTTCTTTGGCCGCTTCTCCTTTCAGTTCTCTGCTGCCAATGACTGGAACGAACTACAAAAATCTCTGAAACTGGAAACACATCTCCCTCACTAGCTTTAAGCACCAGCTGTAAGAGCAGCTTACTGATTACTGCACCTGTACATAGCCCATCTATAATTTAGCCCAAACAACTACCGCTTCCCCTACCTTATTTATTTATTTATTTTGCTCCTTTGCAGCCCATTATTTCTATTTCTACTTTGCACATTCTTCCACTGCAAATCTACCATTCCAATGTTTTACTTGCTATATTGTATTTACTTCGCCACTATGGCCTTTGCCTTTACCTCCCTTATCTCACCTCATTTGTGCACATTTTGTATATAGACGTATTTTTCTACTGTATTATTGACTGTATGTTTGTTTTACTCTGTGTAACTCTGTGTTGTATGTTTCGAACTGCTTTGCTTTATCTTGGCCAGGTCGCAATTGTAAATGAGAACTTGTTCTCAACTTGCCTACCTGGTTAAATAAAGGTACAATTTAAAAAAGCACCAGACATTTCCAAATCGCAGACACACACAAGTACTTGACCCTGTAGATGTTTTAATTTTTTAAATGTTTTAAATGATTATTTATTACAAAAGACACAAGGAAGGGGTAACATTAAATTATTAGAACATGAAGGACAAACAATACAGCATCAAGACACTATCAAACATGGTCCCCCACAGTTCCCCAATTGCTGTCCCTCAACCATTCGAGACCTCTCCCACAGCCCCCCCCCCCCCCAAACAACAATGCAACAACAACAAAAATCAACAAATTAAAAACAAAGGACATCAAG
Organism: Oncorhynchus nerka; assembly: GCF_034236695.1. Classification (NCBI taxonomy): domain Eukaryota; kingdom Metazoa; phylum Chordata; class Actinopteri; order Salmoniformes; family Salmonidae; genus Oncorhynchus; species Oncorhynchus nerka. The sequence goes on along the minus strand of NC_088405.1, from coordinate 22,446,002 downwards.
GACAACTGAAATTTTAACAGCAATGCCTACTTTATATGTTTGTGTGCATGTCTGGCACTATTACATGTATGTGTGTGTTCTTGTATGTGTTTATTTATTTATTTTTTCCTTCATCTTTTGACCATCATTCTCTCTCTCACACAGCAACTCCATTCCCTCCAATTCCACATACCAACCCTCAGCTTCCCTCAGGCCATCCCATCTATCTCTGCTGGTCACCCTCAGCCCATCCCATCTATCTCTGCTGGACACCCTCAGCCCATTCCATCTATCTCTGCTGGTCACCCTCAGCCCATCCCATCTATCTCTGCTGGTCACCCTCAGCCCATCCCATCTATCTCTGCTGGACACCCTCAGCCCATCCCATCTATCTCTGCTGGTCACCCTCAGTCCATCCATCCCATCTATCTCTGCTGGTCACCCTCAGCCCATCCCATCTATCTCTGCTGGCCACCCACTTCGTGTTTCTATGCAACACATATCTTTCAACTATACTATGATGTTTAACATACAATTTCAATCTATCTAATTTAATAGAATCTACAGATTGCATGTTGAAGATAAATACTTTTACTAAGAGTGTTAGTATATTAGGTATTGACTGACCCGGTCTCTCCAGATCTCCTATCAGTACTATTTCTAGGGTCAATTATAGATCAATGTTATACATTTTCAGCCATTCCTGAACCTGAGACCAGAAACAGGCTACCTGAGGGCAATCCCAAAATAAATGGTCTATTGATTCTGTATCCTCGCAACAAAATCTGCAGAGCTTCGATGATTATATGCCCCAAATTTTCAACATTTTGTTGGTGGCAAGAATTCTATATAATAATTTTAGCTGAAAAACACGAAGTCTTGAATCTTGCGTTGTTTTATATATCAACTCATACACCCTGTACCATGGAATCGGTACATCAAAAATCTCTTCCCAACTATTTTGCAATCTGTATGGCACAGTTGTCAACATCCTGGTCCTCAAATGAAACTGGTATACTTTCCTATTTATGCTATTTTTATTCCTCCCTGTAGGCTTATCTAACGTCTATGTCAGACACATTGGCCAAATATAGTTTACTCAAATCCCCTCTGCACTTAAGGCATTGAACTTCCATGTGTATTATGCATAACTGTAGATAGTTCCCCTTGGTTCACTCCAGACCTGACTGCCCTCGACCAGCACAAAAACATCCTGTGGCGGACTGCAATAGCATCGAATAGCCCCCGTGATATGCAACTGTTCAGGGAAGTCAGGAACCAATACACGCAGTCAGTCAGGAAAGCTAAGGCCAGCTTCTTCAGGCAGAAGTTTGCATCCTGTAGCTCCAACTCCAAAAAGTTCTGGGACACTGTGAAGTCCATGGAGAACAAGAGCACCTCCTCCCAGCTGCCCACTGCACTGAGGCTAGGTAACACGGTCTCCACCGATAAATCCACGATTATCGAAAGCTTCAATAAGCACTTCTCAATGGCTGGCCATGCCTTCCGCCTGGCTACTCCAACCTCGGCCAACAGCTCCGCCCCCCGCAGCCCTCGCCCAAGCCTCTCCAGGTTCTCCTTTACCCAAATCCAGATAGCAGATGTTCTGAAAGAGCTGCAAAACCTAGACCCGTACAAATCAGCTGGGCTTGACAATCTGGACCCTCTATTTCTGAAACTATCTGCCGCCATTGTCGCAACCCCTATTACCAGCCTGTTCAACCTCTCTTTCATATCGTCTGAAATCCCCAAGGATTGAAAGCTGCCGCAGTCATCCCCCTCTTCAAAGGGGAGACACCCTGGACCCAAACTGCTATAGACCTATATCCATCCTGCCCTGCCTATCTAAGGTCTTCGAAAGCCAAGTCAACAAACAGGTCACTGACCATCTCGAATCCCACCGTACCTTCTCTGCTGTGCAATCTGGTTTCGAGCCGGTCACGGGTGCACCTCAGCCACGCTCAAGGTACTAAACGATATCATTACCGCCATCGATAAAAGACAGTACTGTGCAGCCGTCTTCATCGACCTCGCCAAGGCTTTCGACTCTGTCAATCACCATATTCTTATCGGCAGACTCAATAGCCTCGGTTTCTCGGATGACTGCCTTGCCTGGTTCACCAATTACTTTGCAGACAGAGTTCAGTGTGTCAAATCGGAGGGCATGCTGTCCGGTCCTCTGGCAGTCTCTATGGGGGTGCCACAGGGTTCAATTCTCGGGCCGACTCTTTTCTCTGTATATATCAATGATGTTGCTCTTGCTGCGGGCGATTCCTGATCCACCTCTACGCAGACGACACCATTCTATATACTTTCGGCCCGTCATTGGACACTGTGCTATCTAACCTCCAAATGAGCTTCAATGCCATACAGCACTCCTTCCGTGGCCTCCAACTGCTCTTAAACGCGAGTAAAACCAAATGCATGCTTTTCAACCGATCGCTGCCTGCACCTGCATGCCCGACTAGCATCACCACCCTGGATGGTTCCGACCTTGAATATGTGGACATCTATAAGTACCTAGGTGTCTGGCTAGACTGCAAACTCTCCTTCCAGACTCACATCAAACATCTCCAATCGAAAATCAAATCAAGAGTCTGCTTTCTATTCCGCAACAAAGCCTCATTCACTCACGCCGCCAAGCTTACCCTAGTAAAACTGACTATCCTACCGATCCTCGATTTCGGCGATGTCATCTACAAAATGGCTTCCAACACTCTACTCAGCAAACTGGATGCAGTCTATCATAGTGCCATCCGTTTTGTCACCAAAGCACCTTATACCACCCACCACTGCGACTTGTATGCTCTAGTCGGCTGGCCCTCGCTACATATTCGTCGCCAGACCCACTGGCTCCAGGTCATCTACAAGTCCATGCTAGGTAAAGCTCCGCCTTATCTCAGTTCACTGGTCACGATGGCAACACCCATCCGTAGCACACGCTCCAGCAGGTGTATCTCACTGATCATCCCTAAAGCCAACACCTCATTTGGCCGCCTTTCGTTCCAGTACTCTGCTGCCTGTGACTGGAACGAACTGCAAAATCGCTGAAGTTGGAGACTTTTATCTCCCTCACCAACTTCAAACATCAGCTATCCGAGCAGCTAACCGATCGCTGCAGCTGTACATAGTCTATTGGTAAATAGCCCACCCATTTTCACCTACCTCATTCCCATACTGTTTTTATACTGTTTTTTTAATTTTTTTATTTACTTTTCTGCTCTTTTGCACACCAATATCTCTACCTGTACATGACCATCTGATCATTTATCACCCCAGTGTTAATCTGCAAAATTGTATTATTCGCCTACCTCCTCATGCCTTTTGCACACATTGTATATAGACTGCCCATTTTTTTTCTACTGTGTTATTGACTTGTTAATTGTTTATTCCATGTGTAACTCTGTGTTGTCTGTTCACACTGCTATGCTTTATCTTGGCCAGGTCGCAGTTGCAAATGAGAACTTGTTCTCAACTAGCCTACCTGGTTAAATAAAGGTGAAATAAAAAAAATAAAAAAATAAAAAATTGTTTCGTAATAGCATTGTTAATCATAGCTTTCTGAAATATGCATTTGTACTGCCGGCTAAGTGACCATCAGTATTGTTGAAGTGGGGACCATTACTATTATCAGTATTGTTGAAGTGGGGACCATTACTATTATCAGTATCGTTTAACGTGGGGACCATTACTATTATCAGTATCGTTTAACGTGGGGACCATTACTATTATCAGTATCGTTTAACGTGGGGACCATTACTATTATCAGTATCGTTTAACGTGGGGACCATTTCTATTATCAGTATTGTTGAAGTGGGGACCATTACTATTATCAGTATCGTTTAACGTGAGGACCATTACTATTATCAGTATCGTTTAACGTGGGGACCATTACTATTATCAGTATTGTTGAAGTGGGGACCATTTGTTGACTTATTATCAGTATTGTTGATCGTATTGTTGAACGTATTGTTGATGGGGGACCATTACTATTATCAGTATTGTTGACCATTACTATTATCAGTATCGTTTAGGGGGCCATTACTATTATCAGTATTGTTGACCATTACTATTATCAGTGGGGACCATTACTATTATCAGTATTGTTGAAGTATTGTTGAAGTGGGGACCATTACTATTATCAGTATTGTTGAACGTGGGGACCATTACTATTATCAGTATTGTTGAAGTGGGGACCATTACTATTATCAGTATTGTTGAAGTGGGGACCATTACTATTATCAGTATTGTTGACGTGGGGGCCATTACTTTTATCAGTATTGTTGACGTGGGGATCATTACTATTATCAGTATTGTTGACGTGGCGACCATTACTTTTATCAGTATTGTTGACCAGAATATTGTTCTCAACAGCGTCCTGGTCATCTCCTGCTTGGCAAAGTGTAAATGGATAGATACAAAAGTTGATATTGTTTTCTTTATCAGACGTAAATCTTGTTGGATTGTTTTTGTTTCTATACTGTATTGACAGTAGAAAGTGCACTTGGAAGGACATTATTTTATCACCGATTCTCCCACTCATTCATAAAGCAATTTAACGACTGGATGTACAAGCTTAGAAAAAAAGCTCATCTAGAACCTAAAAGTGTTCTTCGCCTCTCCCACTAGGCGAACCCTTTTTGGTTCCAGGTAGAACCCTTTTTGGTTCCAAGTAGAACCTTTTCCACAGTGTTCTACATAGAACCCAAGAGTTCTACCTGGAACCAAAAAGGGTTATCCTATGGGGACAGCCGAAGAAACCGTTTGGAACCCTTTTTTTCTAAGAGTGTATCTGTAAAGATCTGACACCACCTTAAACCCTGACCAGTGACAGTATTCTCATCGCTTCACTGCAGGACCATTGCTAAAAAAAATGTCCTTTTTACTCTTATATTTCAGAGATTCATATGAGATCATTTTAGGAACATTAGGAGACACTGAAGGACTGGGAGTGGTATAAGATGAATTGGGGCTGTCAATTGTGTAGTGTCTCAGATCTAATGAAATCCAAATCTAATGAAATTGTGCAAAGGCAATTGCAACACATATCACTCGTACATTTCTTTCTCCGACATCCCCCCCCGCATTCCCATTATATATTTTCACACCCCTGAAATATTGTTTCAAATGCATTTATGTAAGTGTGATAATTAGACCTCAGTGGAAATACTGTTAGCAGTCATGGTGATGGTTATTGGGGGGGAGGAAATAATATCTTCAACATTTGTAGATGGACTTGATATTTCACAAATGTAAATGAATGTGAACCAGCACTTTTGATTGAATTGTCCTGATATGATAATTGATAGGATTTTCATGGTCAGCACCATATTTTGACTGGGAGTTTATCACTGTAGTCTGATGGGTACTGTTTGTAAATACATAAGGGGGAAAACCTTTCAATACATAGGATCAAAACCTAAACTTAATCTTCTTCTGCAACACAATATTTTTTTCTCCTGAAGAAGACCTTTACTGAGTGATGGATGCATTTCAAGGAACTACTGGTTCAGTTTTTCCAGGTAAACACATTCTGAGGTAGTGAGGTGGCTTTATCTGTAACAAATCAGATCAAACAGCTGCTATCATTGTTCGTTTTAATTCTTTGTTTTTCAAGCTGTCATGTCTGGAATTGGAACCAAGCATCGTAATATCCATGGCTTTGCTTTGCGTCATCACATACTCTTAAACAGCTACAGTATATGACATTGAATATAATATTGTAGTTCAAAGGCAGGATGGTGCAGTAATCTGGTTTTGTTTCTGCTGGCTGTCATCTGTGGGGGGATATGCTTGCCAGCCCCCCTCCCTCTACCCCTCTCAGGTAGTAGTATACCGTGTGCCTTTATCTGCCCTGCTCATAGCCAATGATCTGAGCTATGGCTTTCCTGGCCTTGGGCCTGTAGAATGTCTATTGTTCCTCTCCTCTGCTGCAGTCAGCTGGGTGCTTCATTATCCAGAAATGCACAGTACACTGTCCAACACAACACAGATACACTCTGTAGATCAGATAGCACTGACCAATAGAATAGAACTGCAGTAATAAATACTGTATAGCACACTAAGGCAGAACAACAGCAGAGCAGATCAGCAGCTGGCTAGATTGGATGGAGAAAGCAGACAAAAGAGCAGAGACAGATGTATCTGATAATTCAGCTCAGGTTGTCTGATGGATCAAACACTAACCGAGTCAGAGAAGATGGGCTGTTAGACGGTCAGCAGTGGCCAGACAGAAATCGGATTAGACACCTATGGATTTGACCAGACGCTCAAGATGACACCCTCACAGATGATTTACTTTTGTTTGGTGATTGAAGTCGATGGCAGATTTGACATGTTTATATTTATGGGATACATGTACACTGTACAGCAGATCATGCCTGTGTTGTAGGAAAACAGTGTGTGGAGACTGCCCTCTGTTGGTGGCTGTGTGTTATAACACTGCTGCAGGGAAGGTTGACTATTCATCATTTTAATTAAGGTGAAAATTAAATCAGACTGTGGAAATACCATGGGTCATAACAAAGAAGTGTGTGTGTGTGTGTGCTTTGCAATATCTTTGTGATTGTAGCTTAATGTTTATTCAGTACACAGTATGGGAGGATTATGTTGCCAACGTGGAATAGACGTTGAATTGATGTCTGTTCCCAGTGGTGTCTTTTCTGACATCTAACACACTGCAACGTCACTATCACAATGGTATAAATGTAATCCATTGGTTTCCATAATCCTGTAATATTCAAATGCACCTTGGTTTTAAACAGGTTATTCTTTTGTCATCCTGGTGGCTACAAATGTTCATCTATGCAATACATTTCTGTGCAGGTACTTATCCTATTGGTAATATTATAATCATGTGATGTAATCATGTGAAATTTGAAAACATTGCTGTCAGTTTGCCACTTCATGCCACCTAATAGTGTTCAATGTCTTTCCTTTGCTGTGGATCATTTGTTTGTAATCTACACATGTGCAGTGTGTGTATAACTCATAATACCCGCTGAGGATTTATCATTTATCTACTACAGACCTGCCAACTACAATTTCCTTTGGAATCATGTGAGCTAACTAATATTATTCATGCATATGTGTGTATCAATTTATATAGTGTGCCTGTCTGACTTTGTGTGAGAACTGAGGAGCTACAGGAGTTGTGATTTTGCCCAGATGTACCGGTCTGTCTCTGGCTGAGGTTCTCACTCCGTATGGCTTGAACAGAGGGAGGGGAAGATGGCTGGAGTGGATTTGTATTGGATGGAATAGAAGAGGGGGAAGGATCATGAAAGGTAGGAGGGCTGAGGAGAATGGACCATCTATCTTTCCCAATCTCACGATCTGTGTTTCCAACTAAAGGGTGGAGAAGTGTGAGGAAGAGATACAGAAGGGGAGGGAGAGCGAGTGAGGGAAAGGGAAGGAGAAGGGGAAAATGGAGTGAGAAATAGAGAGAGTATGAGAGAGGGAGAGATTGATAGCATGTCAGGACTCAGTAGCTTCCTGTTTCTACACTCTACATTATACCTTTCATTTGGACACTGTCCAGCCAACAGGAATAGGAGCGTGTGAGGGGACAGCATCCCCTGCCCTGTCAGAAACAGGCTCCTGCCCAGAAAACAAGCACACACACACACACACACACACACCCACGTGTGCTGCGGAGAGGACTATCGACGCAGGGGTGCATCATGAAGGTGAGTTCTACTCACTCAAAGAAAGCCAAATAATTTCAGAGAGGTCAGCAGCTACTGTTTCACTAGGAACGTTGCCAGCTGGCGTGTCATCTTTTAGCTCACATTCATGTGTCAGCTTACGTGGGATTGTGTTGTTGTAGCTCGCAATGAGACTTTGAAATTTAAAACAGGTGAATGTGTTTTTGGCTGTGAACAGTGTTGTTCTCTGAGCTTTTGATGCTACAGTATGTACGTACAATATGCTTAGCTGAGAGGTCATTGATCTCAGTGCAAACTGTACATTTTGATTTGCTTGCCTTTTAAGTACTTCACAACACCACTGGGTTGTAGTTTTTGATGAAGACATTGAAAATAGGTGAGGGATTTGGGCTCTTCAGTAGTTGGGGGATGTACAGTATAACGTTTAGGGGAAGGCAGTGTTGCTGAAGGTGATGCTGGGTTGTTTGCTTGAGGATGAAGTTACACTAAATAAAGATTGCTGTGAAGACATATATCACTAAATTACTGACCACATTTAGTCATGACATGAAACAGCTCATGGTTTCATGCTAAACAACATTCCCAGATTTCAAATGTTTATAAGGTTGGTGGGTCATTCCCATATTTGTCAAATGTTTTTGGAATTTGGTGTGGTTCCAGTCATTTTGTCATCTGTCATATTGTTGTCACATTGCAGACGACACCACTGAGATGCTGAGGATGTTTGACCGGGGATACAGGGTTGAAGGGTTTGTGTAGATATTTTTTACAACCTCTTTGGGGGGTGTCACAGCTCACTTAGCAGTAAGGGAAGGCGCAAAGTGCAGCAACTCTCCCTCGCATCGGCCGTCACTCTTTCAGCACCGCTGCACAAAACAAAGCTGACAACTGAAGCATGCAGCCAATATGACACAGGCTGACCTGCTATTCTGCCTGTGGGGAAATGAGTGGAGGGGGAGGGGTTTCTCTCTAAATTCCACTTGCAGACAGGATCTCTATGCATAGAGCGTGCCAACGCGCGCACACACATACACACTGAGCTAACAGAACTCATCCAGCAGAAAGCCCATAGGAGAGGGAAGCCAGAATTACTTGGAGTGGTACCCATGGAAACATCACCACTGGCTCACCTCTGCCTCCTCAGGTAGTTCCAAATCAAATCGTATTGGTCACATATGTGTTCAGCAGATGTTATTGTGAGTATGGTGAAATTATTTCGCTTCTAGTTCCGACAGTGCAGCAGTATCTAACAAGTAATCTAACAATTTCACAACAACTACCTAATACACACAAATCTAAGTAAAGGAATGGAATAAAAACATATAAATATGTGGATGAGCAATGTCAGAGCGTCATAGGCTAAGATGCAATAGATGGTATAGAATACAGTATATACATACGAGATGAGTAATGCAAGATATGTAAACAGTATTAAAGTGACTAGTGTTCCATTTATTAAAGGGACTAATGATTTCAAGTCTGTTTGTAGGCAGTAGCCTCTCTGTGCTAGTGATGGCTATTTAACAATCTGATGGCCTTGAAATAGAAGCTGTTTTTCAGTCTCTTGGTCCCAGCTTTAAAGCACCTGTACTGACCTCGCCTTCTGGATGATAGCGGGGTGAACAAGCAGTGGCTCGGGTGGTTGTGCTTGATGATCTTTTTGGCCTTCCTGTGACATTGGGTGCTGTAAATGTCCTGGCGGGTAGGTAGTTTGCCCCCGGTGATGTGTTGTGTAGACCGCACCACCCTCTGGAGGTGCAGTTGCCGTACCAGGCGGTGATTCAGCCCCACAGGATGCTCTCAACTGTGCATCTGTACAACAATGCAGTTGGTGGGGTCAGTTTATGAGATCAGTTGGCGGGGTCAGTTAAGGATTACATTGTTACTTACGGCTTACAGTCTCTGAGGATATGAGTAACATATCTTAGTCCCACACACTGGCAGACTGTTTGTTTAGCAGTGTTTCCCAAACTCCATCCTGCCCCCCCCCTCCCTTGGTGCACGTATTGTTTTTTGCCCTAGCACTACACAGCTGATTCAAATAATGAACGCTTGATGATGAGTTGGTTATTTGAATCAGCTGTGTAGTGCTGGGGCCTCAGCACTGAGTTTGGGAAACACTGGTTTATGGCACAAGTGTCACAGTGTTTTGTGTGTGTGGGAAGCAAACTGAAATTTTAATATTGTTTTCGCAGACCTCGTGCTGTGAGACGGTTCCCTGGGCAGTATTCTGTCCTAATGTCTGAATCTTATTTTAGACTCATTCTGCTGACTGGTGTAATATGGAAGCACTAGTATGCCAAGCTTTACATAGTATGCCAATCCCAATTATTATTATTATTTATTTATTTTTTTAAACATATATATGTCAACTATTAATGGAACTTTGATTGCACAAAATAACCTTTTCAAAATCATTGCTTACATTGCTTCTATCACAAGGGGACGGACCCTACCCCTCCTACCCAAGTGCATTAGGTCACAGTGCTCTGGAGATCATATATCACAAGGTTTGAATGAGCGGATGGGCTGACCACGGACCAGTTATGGTCACGAGCTCAGAGGTCTCTGTGAGCCTGTAATGGCCAAGCCAGTGCTGCAGGCTGCAGCCTATAGGGGCTCCACGAGGGAGGGACTGGGACGGCAACAGTGCTACCATCCCTGGCTGGACCAATAATACTGCAGCATGGAGAGACGTATCATTGATCGTCTCTTGACTGGACTAAACTAATGGTGCCGCTCCAAAAATAATGAGATCTAATAAGTCTGATTTATAAAAACATGAATTACTGCATGTCCCTTTATTAGATTATATGCTAAGGGAAATGGTTTTGAATTGTGTTTGAGATAGCTTGGTTGATGCTTGAAAGTGATTTATTTGATCAGATATTCTACCTTCTCTCTCCCTTCTTCTACCACAATGGAATTTCTGATTATCTGGCAGGGCATTTAACCCATCTTTTTCTCAATTACTGGAAGAAATTGATACATTTTGCAGTTATTCGCAATAATTTCATGTCACACATGCAAACACACACACACACACACACACACTTTCCACTAATTGGTCTTTGGATCTGAAAAAAAGATCAGAGTTGGGTTGCTTGTCTAAGCACATCCATATAGACACACAAATGGACACTAACATAACACATTTCCCTAATGCAGAATGTGTAAGTTATTTAGCTTTCAGAGTGTGTCCGAGTCTCTTTTAGTATGTAGCTTGGAGCAGTAGTGATGGGAGTTTACGCACCCTCTAAATCAGACAGCAATTCACAGATCAGCCCTGGCAGTGCACAGCATTGATTTCCATTGTTACGTAGACCATACTTAACTTAACATTTCTGTGTCACCAGAGGATTTTAGCTTCATGGATAAATTATTAGACTGTATTAGTGATTTAAATACATGGGTACTTATTGTTGGAGCCCAAGCACAGAGAGAGAGAATCTGTCTGGACATTTTAATTCACGGGCAATAAAAATTAAACACCAGGTGAAAAACCTAGGTGTTGTTTTAGATTCTGAACTCAATTTCGAATCCCACATTAGGAATGTGACAAATATCTTTTTAACCCCTTGAGGAACATTGCCAAGGTGTGACCGTTTCTCTCTCGTGCTGACACAGAGAGACTCATCCATGCTTTTATTACGAGCAGGCTTGACTACTGTAATACTCTCTTGTCTGGTCTACCCAAGAAAGCCATTGGTCAACTGCAAAACATACAGAATGCAGCAGCACGGGTACTGAGCAAGACCAGACGAAGAGCACACATTACATCAGGTTTAAGGTCTCTGCAATGGCTGCCTGGGAGTTTTAGAATTTATTTTAAGATTCTTCTATTGGTTTTTAAATCAATCCACGATTGTGCACCCCAATACATGTTATACATGCTTTTAAGTTATGTACCCAGTATGTCCCTCAGGTCCTCTGGCACTGGCATTTTAACTATCCCAAAGGCTAGGATGAAGAGGCATGGAGAAGCAGCCTTTAGTTATTATGCCCCCGGCCTCTGGAACAGCCTGCCAGAGAACCTGAGGGGAGGCCAAACTGTGGACCTTTTTTGCTTCACTTTTCCTTAGGGTGATTTTTAATCGTTGGGTTTTTGTTATTCTTAAATTTTCTATCCTCTTGTGTTTGTGTTGTAAATATTTAAGTTATTTTATTTTCCTTGTTTATGATTTTTTTTCCTGTGAAACACATTGCGTTGCATTCCATGTCTGAAATGTGCTGTATAAATAAAGCTTGATGATTTGAATATAAAACTCGACAGATATGCAGAGAGGGCAGAAGCAGGAAGAAGCATTAGAAGAACTGTAGGATATATACAGTACTATTTCTACTGTAAATGGAGATAGCTTACTGTAGCCCACAAAACTGGTGTTTCTGCACCATCATACAGTAATTTGTTCTATTTCTTTGATGTGTTCGAGGCTTTTATTCTATTCTGTCCTCTGACAAAGATGGTGGTTAATTGGTCCCTTGTCTAGGGGAAATGGCCTGCTTTCTGTCAGTGCAGCAGTTCTGAAATTTCTGCTGCGTTGTTCCCATCATCATGGTGTTCGTGCTCCACCAGCTGTCCTCTGGTCATGAAAGCCCCAGGCTGAGGCTTCTCAGGGATGAGGGGAAGGGTCCCAGGGTCTGGAAAACTAGTCTTCTCCCATCTGGCATTAGAGGTGTCTGGAGCCTCAGATTTCATGTTGCTCTAATGGAGGCTTAATTGACTTATTGATCAGAAGGGGCCTGGATGCGATCAATGGGCTGAGCTGGCTGCAGGGCAGGGAGCGGGTCCCAGCCCTTCAGACTAAAGTAGACGCGATCCTTACCAGTTACCACTCCAAGAGATAGTGGAGAGAGAGAACATGTTCCTGACAAATTCTCAGGGTGTTGATATTGTATTTTCTATCTTGTTGATTGCATTTTTTCCACTGGAGCCATTTTATAGCTACATAAATAACCTGCACCTTTTTGGCCAGTTTTCTCTTTCTTTTTACCCTCTCTCTGTTTTCCCTCTTTCCAGTAATGTTTGCTAATTTCCTCTCAGGTTTCTGTGGTTACTCAGAGGTCTGTATTGATATGGAGATATAATGAATACATTCCCATTAATAAAGAGGAAGACGATAATAGAAAGAAATACTCAAAAAAAGAAAAGCATATCTGCCATTTTTTCCCTTGTCATCTTTCCCTGATTTTAAATATTTCCCCCATCCTTCTTTATCCCATAACATCCTGTGGAGTTTTAAATCATTGTGGGGAGATGTAGTGAGTTCCAAGGCAAACGCCAGCGTTTGTCTTCTGACCTTTCTGTGTGGAGGCGGTATTGGAAAGGTCAGGGAAAAGGTCTCACGCAAATTTCAGCCAGAGAACCATAGCAATGATCGACTTGACTGCCATTGACAAGGAGATGCATCACAAATATGATGGCTGACTCATGGATATTGAATAGTTACAACTGATTGTTGATAACAATTATTAGCGACCTCCATTTCCAATGTTAATGTTCCTTTAGGAGATTCCACATAAAGATCCAGTCTGGTGTTAACTTGGGTTGGTGCAATTGAATATGCTACAGTCAAAGAACCATTAGAGCTAAACAATATGCATTCTAAACACCCATCACACCATTGTGTAATTGGCCATATTAATCACTGGGTCACATGGGCTCCAATAACCAATCACAGACAGCAAAGCTCCTCCTGTTGGAACCTATGCAGCACATTTGTCAGTCACCAGCAGATAGCTAGCTCAGGCCAGGGAAGAAGGACTATCCACTCTTATTGTAGCCACAAATTTCAAGGCTGACCCCAGTACTGCAGGCATTGTTTGCAGAAAACAGGATCCCCTATTAAAGGGAATGAGGAAATGTCAATCTTCATGTAAAAAATAAAATAAAACCGAAGACAATCATGGTAGCAATTATTGCTTCTATTACACCAGGTGTATGTCCTGATTATCCAAAAAAATTGAACAGGGAGTTATAAGTATAATTTAGTTGCTAATGGTAACCTGCAGTACCCCGGTTTGCCTTCAACATGAGTTACTCAATGAGAGGGGGCAGCACTGAACTAGCCTGCAACATCACTTCCTGGATTAGTGCCAACTGCACATGTTATGTTTCCATGAGATGCCATTTTAACCTGACTTCCTTGGCTTCAAATGTACATTTTACCTATAACATGTTAGTATTGAAATCGTAAATTACTTCTCAGAGTGTAGACTGGGGTCTAGTACCCAGTGAAAACATGACACACTGGATCAAGGAGGATGATGGATAATATTGGCAGGACTCACAATAATCAGAGCTAACCTTCAGGCCCAGTCCCGATGGAGTGAATAGATCGCAACACAATCCCCTGATGATTGGGAATTGATAAATGCTGCAGGCGTTATGTATGATGGATAATATTGGCAGGACTCACAATAATCAGAGCTAACCTTCAGGCCCAGTCCCGATGGAGTGAATACACAGGAAGCGGCGCAGGTCCTAATCCAGGCACTTGTCATCTCCCGTCTGGATTACTGCAACTCGCTGTTGGCTGGGCTCCCTGCCTGTGCCATTAAACCCCTACAACTCATCCAGAACGCCGCAGCCCGTCTGGTGTTCAACCTTCCCAAGTTCTCTCACGACCCCGCTCCTCCGCTCCCTCCACTGGCTTCCAGTTGATGCATCCGCTACAAGACCATGGTGCTTGCCTACGGAGCTGTGAGGGGAACGGCACCTCAGTACCTCCAGGCTCTGATCAGGCCCTACACCCAAACAAGGGCACTGCGTTCATCCACCTCTGGCCTGCTCGCCTCCCTACCACTGAGGAAGTACAGTTCCCGCTCAGCCCAGTCAAAACTGGCTGCTCTGGCCCCCAGTGGTGGAACAAACTCCCTCACGACGCCAGGACAGCGGAGTCAATCACCACCTTCCGGAGACACCTGAAACCCCACCTCTTTAAGGAATACCTAGGATAGATAAAGTAATCCCTCTCACCCCCTCCCCTGAAAAGATTTAGATGCACTACTGTTCCACTGGAGGTCATAAGGTGAATGCACCAATTTGTAAGTCGCTCTGGATAAGAGCGTCTGCTAAATGACTTAAATGTAAATGTAATGCCTCTACACAAATTGCCAACAGATTGAAACTGGGCGTGCCTCTTGTTTGTTTTATTGGAGATAATGCATTAGGAAAGGAACAGTGAGTCAGGTCTCTAAAGCCTTGTTCACATTGGCAGTTTGAAGTGACTCAAATTCCTTCTTTTTTTTGCATATCCGATTAAAATCAGTTGTTTTTCCTGCTGTCTGGACAGCCAAAAAGCAAATGAATTTCAAAAACAAAACTGATTTGAGCATTAAGGCTCGCAGTGTGAAAAAAGGCTTAAGATAAACAGTAAGTTGAGTGACAAACAACATGCCATGTGGCCAATGCGAACTGTTGTGTAGCAGACAAGGTTGATCATAGCCAATCTCACAATAGCAGTTTATGATCTAAAGGTGTTAGTGATTTTCGATAATATCAGAAGATGTGTCGGCTTTCAAGTATAGGGATTTGTTTTCTCAAGGGTTTTACCTTCCACATGAGCCCTGTTCAACTAAGCTGTAACTACAATTTGTGTATCAGAGCAGTTCTTCTTATCTTTGAATCCAAAATTCCCCTTGATATTCCATCCCGTTCTCTCCCCTCTTGATGAGATGAGCTTGAGGTTCCATTGATTGGTTCAGCTATGTGACTGGCCCTCAGATTGAACCTGACATACCTGGCAAATAGCCACACCAATACAGATATCCTAAAGCTTGCTTGCCAAGCTTTCTGTTCCTGAGTTGCATTGCCATGTCAATCATGGTCCTTTTGAAACGGTTCTTGGTCCTCGTCCTGTTGTGTTGAGGTATTACACAGTCCTCTGAGAGGCTGTTTAACAGCTTCTAGACTAAATGATTCATTCTTAACCAACATGACTTGAGCAGCTCTGCACTTCTAGGTGGAAATATTCAGGGGCTTGGAAAATGTATACCTTTTGCACCTTTTGTATATTTTCTGGGCCATCAGCACACGAGTACAGTCTGTCATTTATTCTGGAGATGGAAAAGGAGTGAAAGACCATGCATCCCAGAGTGCTTAGCCTTGATGTGCTGAGTATGTGCAGATACACATCCAGCTGACAGGACACACTGTCCTGGCATCACTCACTGGCTCTGGGGACCTTCACGCTGTCATGTACAGAGTTGGTAAAGTACTGTAGTAAAACAGCTCTGTGTGATGGGAATGGCTGTAGAAAGCCAGGTAATAAGAAGACAGGAGCCAGGAGACTGAGGAACCAGACACTGTTTGGACGAGGTGGTGCATTTGCCAGCACTTTTTTTGCAGGTGTCAGAGATACGCACACAGAAGAATACCTTGTTTTTTATGTTAGTAGTCTAGGGAGTAGTTCAATGGTCTTAACGTTGTGAATCCACCCGCTAGTAAAAAGGTGAGGTGTGAGGTATCACGATCTCTTTCAATAATGACAGGAATGGAGGAGATCTTTATCCTAGTGAGATTGCCAAGGCGAACACCGCCATGTTTAGTTTTGCCTAACCCAGGTCGAGGCACAGACACGGTCTCAATGGGGATAGCTGAGCTGACTACACTGACTGTGCTAGTGGCAGACTCCACTAAGCTGGCAGGCTGGCTAACAGCCTGCTACCTGGCCTACACCCTATTTCATTGTGGAGCTAGAGGAGTTAGAGCCCCCTGTCTATGTTGGTAGATAAGATGAGAGCACCCCTCCAGCTAGGATGGAGTCCGTCACTCCTCAGCAGGCCAGGCTTGGTCCTGTTTGTGGGTGAGTCCCAGAAAGAGGGCCAATAATCTACAAATTCTATCTTTTGGGAGGGACAGAAAACAGTTTTCAACCAGCGATTGAGTTGTGAGACTGCTGTAGAGCTCATCACTCCCCCTAACTGGGAGGGGAGGGGGCCAGAGACAATTACTCAATGCTCAATTGCAATTCATCTGATCACTCTTCATAACATTCTGGAATATATGCAAATTGCCATCATACAAACTGAGGCAGCAGACTTTGTGAAAATTAATATTTGTGTCATTCTCAAAACTTTTGGCCACGACTGTACTTTACTGACCTATACTCTACTTTTCTGTACTGAGCTGTTTGGGCCAAATGAAGGTCAGTATGGAACGGACCGGAAAAAATGTCATCTCATAGAGAGAGAGAGATTTCTTCTCCACACTCTCGCTTTGGCCACCAGACGACAACGAAAACAATCATGAGCTGAACATAACAGTATGCCAAAGGAAGGGAGAACAGTAGCAGGTGACCCAACTGTGGTTTGACTACTATGATTTGCATTGTAGCCAATTCAATTGCAGTAATTTCGATTTGGTAACATAATTACGAGTTTTAATCACTTAATAATTCATAAGCAAAATTGATATAAATAAAAACACTAACCAATTAATAGAGCTACATTTTACTTCTGTGAACTTTTATCTTCCCTCATGAGGGAGACAAATTAGAATATATCTTGAAGATATGTGTGTTTTTGGTAGCGGAATAGCAAGGCACAAGCAATGTTTCTTAAACTTACAGAATGCAGAAAACAACTAAATATGTGTTGATATTAGTTGGCATGTGTCTTTCAGCATTATTGTGTACCTTTTTAAGACTATTTCTGGTAGATGTTTTGTTAGACCCCTTTTTCATTTGTGTGTATTGGGTATATGTTGTGTAATTTTAGATATGACTGCACTGTCGGAGCTAGAAGCACAAGAATTTCGCTACACCCACAATAACATCTGCTAATCACATGTATGTGACCAATAAGATTTGATTTGACCAGAAATAAGAGCTATTACTTATGCCAATTTTTGTTTAATGGAAAATGGTTTAAACATTTATCTTTGCATTTATTTCCCCCAGATATAGACTCTTAGCATTCATTTGACACCCAGTTTGATATGCTCCTATTAACTTCCCATGTTGGTGCTCATGGGTCCTTTTACATTGAAATGACCTGTGCCAACAAATTGATCCAACTTGAAGGGGCAATCAGTGGTTGCTACATCCATTTTTGGACTTGTATATTATTGACATGTAGGCCTACCCATGATTCATGAACAATATATATTATAAATGCCTCATGAGCTTATTTCAACCGTTGTTGTACCCCATTAGAACCCAAAATAGAAGCTAGTTTTACTCCAATGTTTGTCAACAAAGAAAATGTAAACAAACTAGATGGTTTTCAATACATGATTGAAACTATAGTTCTGATATCATGGATGGTCAGTCCTTGCGTCCATAGATCCGTCTATGAATTTGAGTGATTACATTTCTCCAGCCCCATCCCTCAGCGTTTTACTGAACCGGGGGTGGGGAGGCTGTTTTATTGTTTCTACTGCTGATTGCTGCTTTAAATGTATCATAAATTAAGCTAATTTAAGTTGGGTCGATTACTGCCTTGGTGAGCTATATTATTTAGGTAAAGTCAACCTTAGAAAAACTGTTACAGACCTCTGCATATAAATGGTTTATTTATATAGTAAAGTTGTTTTTGACCTTTTCAAATGATCTCTCTTTGTGTTCCTTTGAAACAGCATGAATATATGTTGATACATAACATGCATATAACAACATGTATGAGGGCTTTCCTGTGAGTTCACCCAACAGAGGTCCTTCCCTTTGTCCTTGGTGCAATGGATAACTGAATATCCACTGAATAATGTAATATAACTCATCTTAACATAATAGCTTTTCAGTAGTAACAAAATAAAGCCAGATATTACATTATCCATTGCTTGAAGATGTACACCTGACTGTTTACTACTGTAACTATCCCTCTACCTTAGGTGATCTACAGCTACGGTAATTCCTTTTCCTTAGTTGTTGTGCGTTATACCATCAGTTTAATTGATTACACTTCGCTCTCTTATAGTTACACCTCCCTCAGAGAGGTGCAAGATCTGAAGCTTTCCCTGTTACTTTTGGGTAGAGGGGCCATTTGTACTTGTTAAAGGGACACGCTTGAAAAATGTGATGTCCTCAAAGCATTATTCAGATTTAGCACCAACCTTCAGATATTTCATGAAACTCAAAGTTTTTTTTTTATTTCCAGGCTATTTATAATTCAAGACCAAGCTTCTCCTAGATTGCACATACAGTGCCATCAATCTCATCTTTATTTTTTTGGTCCTTGAAGTTTTCTTTTCAAATCAATCTACAGTTTTGGTGTCTTATCAGTGTTTTACACATTCTCCACACTACTGTAAGTCTCCTGTGTGTGAACTGTCTATATGTAGAAGGTAAACAGAGTTCTTACACCACTATGCATCAAGACTCTGTTGTTTAGGGAAATCCATCCAATCCTTTCACCCTGGTGCCTTTGTCAGTGTTCAGAGTCTCTGCACCCACATCAGTCTACCAGAGAAATGACCTGCTCTTTAACCAAGTACCAAGCCATTAGATGTCAGGAACGCCTGTACTCCTCAACTATACCGACTAAACTATGAGGAAAAATCCTCTTACTAAAGTACAGATGAGAAATGATATAGTATATAGTTATACTCTGGTTCTTTTTTATCTGCACAATATGCCAAGTTTGATAAGAAATCCTCCTCTTCGTTATACCTCATTACTACATTACTACTGTACTAGTGTCTGAAAGAATGGGAAAGTAAGTTGTGGTCGGCAAAGCTTCTATTGAAACGGAGTAATATTTCCAATCTAACTCAGTACTGGCACCTTTCTGAGCACTTATGTATAACAGTGTATAACTCAACTTTTTGGTTACACGGTTGAATATTTATACAATCTAATTTCCCCTGTCCTATTATTTTCCATTACAAGCTGGTGAGCGATGGCAGTTCTTCATAGAACAGCTGTGCTCATAACAGACAATGAGTCTCTTGAGGCACACTGAATATTAACTCTCTCTCTCCACTATTTCCACAAGGATGAGCAGTTTCTGTTGCAGATCTCTGCATCATTTCATAGGTAACAATGTTTGTGCGGGCATGCGTCAAGTCCATGATGTAAGGTTATGGTAAAGGCACTGTGGTAGACCTGCCTTGTGGATGGTAGGTAGATACTCTGTGCTGAGTGCTCTCTGGGGCTTGATGAAGGAATATTGTAGGTTACTGAACCCTCTAGTACAGAACAGATATGCAGGCTGTCTGTTAATCACTTCTGGGAGCCAAATATAGATTAAAGCATGCCTTTCTGCTTTGGTTTTTAGTGAATGCAATTAGCTTGTTACAAATGTGACGGACCCAAGAAGCTCATTTAAATTATACAACTTCCATGAGAAATCGCTGATTGTCAGGCCCTGTCGGTTTGGATCACCACTTGAAGCTTTATGCTGAAAGAAAGAAAAATGTGGTTTGTTGCGGGCATACACTGTAGACACCTTTCTTTCTGGGATAGCTGTATACAGATGAACTATCTTCATTTGATTACTCTGTCATCTCAAATGTATAGGTGTATTCAAAGTTTAAAAAGGCTTCTAAAGTTTGTCATTTCCACTTGAACATTTCTGATGTGATTTGCCCTCATGTAAAATCTATCAACCCCTATAAAAAATTGCCATGAATTATAATTCACATAAAACATTTCTTGTAACTGCAGGGTAATTTTCCTGTTGTGAGAAACTGGCAAAATTAAGATGGCACATTTTATACATGCTAAAGTGTACAGGGGACAGGCTTTTCCAACGCCTGTGCTGTATATAGGCTAAATCCATGGCTGAAGTCAACAGACAAACGCTCCAGCTCTTCCTCTATACTGGAATTGAATTTTCAGCAACTACAAAGGGAATAGAAAAAATCTTGTTGCATGATTTGATCATCAGCACAGACATCTCTGGCCACAGCAGCGGCTTACAGATACTTGGCTTGCCCCGAAACAAGACTGTTCATGAAACATGAGGCTTTCTTCTCTGCATAGGTTCTCCAATGGTTAGAGACAACATTAGTCAAATTATTCCAGTATAAGTAGTAAAAATAAACTCTTAGAAAAAAAGGTGCTATCTAGAACCTTAAAGGGTTATTGGCTGTTCCCCATAGGAGAATCCTTTGATGAATCCTTTTTGGTTGGAAGTTGAAAACCCTTTTGGTTCCAGGTACAACCCTTTTGGGTTCCATGCAGAACCCTTTGCTACAGAGGGTTCTACATGGAACCCAAAAGGGTTCTACCTGGAACCAAAAAGGGTTATCCTATGTGGACAGTCGAAGAACCCTTTTGGAACCCTTTTTCCTAAGCGTGTAGAATTGCATGAGCTCTGAGTGTCATCTCCCTGTGCTGCGGTATAACCCTTTCCTTTGAGGGCATGGTAATCTGCAGCTCTAAAATAGGAGTAATCATCATCCACTTAATTAGGCCCCTGACATTTGCCTGTCTTTTTCTTGTATACAGTAATAAACTATTTTCACAATGGGTCTCTGAAAATATGTGACTTGTCAACATTTGCATTACCATTTTCAATATTACAGGCATCTAATTAGTTAAAACACTCTAGATAACTGATGCCAAAGTACCATGACTACCATGGTAAAATAGTTGTAAATCACCTTCCATTATGTTCTGAGAGAGAGTTGACTGTAATGGCAGTGAATACACTCACTTTGTGCAAATGACTATTACAGGCCAACTTTCCACTGCATGCTCAACATCTATCATTTTGGCCTAATGTTTTAATCCCTGATGGAGAAACACCCTCTTTTCAGCACACATCTCTGCCTCATATCCCTGAATCTGAATGCCCATCCATACTGACCTTCCCTTCAAGTGGGTGTGTGACTTACTGGCACCCTGCCAGCTGCCATGTACCAGTCATCAGTCTTTTTCACAGGGACTAGAACAATGGAGCTTTTAAAGCGGCAGCCATTTTGAGCAGGCTTGGGGCTTCCCACCAAGTCAGTCCAGGCTCTAGGTAGTGGGGCACAATGAGTTGTCTAATATAGTAGTCAAAGATGTTGTCTGTTCCCTCAATCAGTCAAGCAATCAAAATATATTTTATAAAGCCCTTTTTACATCAGCAGTTGTCTCAAAGTGCTTTATAGATACCCTTCTTAAAACCACAAAGAGCAAACAATGCAGAGGCGTAGGCACAGTGCCTAGAAAAACCAAGGAAGAAAATTATTGTGTACCTGTACGGAGTAACCTATTGTATTCAGAGATCGGAGTCACTATTCCTCTATACTTATATTCATATATTCATAAGGAGCCTTATGGACCTAGACATGGCGCTCCGCTACCACTTGCCGTGCAGTAGCAGAGAGAACAGTTTATAACTTGGGTGACTGGAGTCTTTGACAATTTTTAGGGCCTTCCTCTGACACGCCTAGTATATAGGTCATGGATGGCAGGAAGCTTGGCCCCAGTGATGTACTGGGCCGTACGCACTACTCTCTGTAGCGCCTTGCGGTCGGATGCCGAGCAGTTGCCATACCAGGCAGTGATGCAACCGGTCAGGATGCTCTCGATGGTGTAGCTGTAGAACTTTTTGAGGATCTGAGGACCCATGAGAGGGAAAGGGTGTTGTCGTGCCCTCTTCACAACTGTCTTGGTGTGTTTGGACCATGATAGTTTGTTAGTGATGTGGACACCAAGGAACTTGAAACTCTCCACTACAACCCTGTCGATGTGAATGGGGGTGTGTTCTGCCCTCCTTTTTCTGTAGTCCACAATCAGCTCCTTTGTCTTGCTCACGTTGAGGGATAGGTTGTTGTCCTGTTACCACACTGCCAAGTCTCTGACCGCCTCCCTATAGGCTATTCCATCGTTGTTGGTGATCAGGCCTACCACCGTTGTGTCGTCAGCAAACTTAAGGATGGTGTTGGAGTCGTGCCTGGCCATGCAGTCATGAGTGAACCGGGAATACAAGAGGGGACTAAACACTCACCGCTGAGGGGCCCCCGTGTTGAGGATCAGCGTGGCAGATGTGTTGTTGCCTACCCTCACTACCTGCAGGCGGCCTGTCAGGAAGTCCAATATCCAGTTGCAGAGGGGGGGGGGGGTGTTTAGTCCCAGGGTCCTTAGCTTAGTAATGAGCTTTGTGGACACTATGGTGTTGAACGCTGAGCTGTAGTCAACGAACAGCATTCTCACATAGGTGTTCCTTTTGTCCAGGTGGGAAAGGGCAGTGGGGAGTGCCATTGAGATTGTGATTACTGTTTTCTTGCTCAGTCTTATCGAAGAGTACGTGTTCACATAGGAGGGCGTGGCTGTGTTTCAGCTAGGGAGAATATCTCCGGTAACTGAAGGACTGTTGACTCTGGACCCCATTCAGGAGTCTGATAACTGGCAACGTTTCAAGTGCACACTAGCACTATGACCCCTCCCAACAACACAAACTTAATTCAAACATATGTCCTCATGTGTGAGAGAGGTCTATTTACCTATAATTGTTATTCAAGGTTTCTTCTCAGTAATGAACTCCGTGTAGCTGACCATATAATGGCCTTTTGTGTTCAATAGTAATTCTGTTGTGGCTCCTGCAGCAGTTAAAGAGATCAGGACATATTTGTTATTGTTTTACTTGCGGAGTAATTAGGTCATGGTTGTATGTCAATAGCCATTATACAATGTTCCGGTTGGAGTTGTGATTTACCACCACACAAAGTGCATTGGGTATACTTTTTAATGTACACAGATAAAATGAGTATACTGTACAAGAGGGAATATTTCAATAGATATTATATGATGTTATGATGAGAACTTTGTTTTTACCGTCAGGGCACCCAAGTATGTAAGAACAAGATCAACCGAATCCAAGCAATAAGATATTGTATTAAGTGTCCACCTCACTGGGGAAACTATAGCATTGGTTTTCTGTGTACAGTGGTTTGCGAAAGTATTCACCCCCTTGGCATTTTTACTATTTTTTTTGCCTTACAACCTGCAATTATTGTATCATTTGATTTACACAACATGTCTACCACTTTGAAGATGCAAAATATTTTTTATTGTGAAACAAACAAGAAATAAGACCAAAAAAAACAGAACCTGAGCGTGCATAACTTGACTTCGGCGATGTCATTTACAAAATAGCCTCCAACACTATTCAGCAAATTGGATGCAGTCTATCACAGTGCCATCCGTTTTGTCACCAAAGCCCCGCCAAAGCCCTGCCTTATCTCAGCTCACTGGTCACCATAGAAGCACCCACCCGTAGCACGCGCTCCAGCAGATATATTTCACTGCTCATCCCCAACGCCAACACCTACTTTGGCCGCCTTTCCTTCCAGTTCTCTGCTGCCAATGACTGGAACGAATTGCAAAAATCACTGAAGTTGGAGACTTGTATCTCCCTCACTAACTTTAAGCGTCAGCTGTCAGAGCAGCTTACTGGTCGAGGCAGCTGTACACAGCCCATCTGTAAATAGCCCATCCAACCAACTACCTACCTCATCCACATTTGTTTTTGTTTTTCTGCTCTTTTGCACACCAGTATTTATACTTGCACATCCTCATCTGCACATATCTCTCCTGTGTAAATTGCTAAATTGTAATTACTTTGCCACTATTGGCCTATTTATTGCCTTTACCTCCTTACTTCATTTGCACACACTGTATACAGATTTTTCTATTGTGTTATTGACTGTACGATTGTTTATCCCATGTGTAACTCTGTTTTTGTCGCACTGCTTTGCTTTATCTTGGCCAGCTCGTAGTTGTAAATGAGAACTTGTTCTCAGCTGGCCTACTTGGTTAAATAAAGGTGAAATAAAAAAAATAACCCCCCCCCCAAAGTCAATACTTTGTAGAGACACCTTTTGCAGCAATTACAGCTGCAAGTCTCTTGGGGTATATCTCTATAAGCTTGGCACATCTAGCCACTGGTATTTTTGCCCATTCTTCAAGGCAAAACTGCTCAAGCGCCTTCAAGTTGGATGGGTTCCGCTGGTGTACAGCAATCTTTAAGTCATACCACAGATTCTCAATTTGATTGAGGTCTGGGCTTGGACTAGGCCATTCCAAGACATTTAAATGTTTCCCCTTAAACCACTCGAGTGTTGCTTTAGCAGTATGCTTAGGGTCATTGTCCTGCTGAAAGGTGAACCTCCGTCTCAGTCTCAAATCTTTTGAAGACCCTAAACAGGTTTCCCTCAAGAATTTCCCTGTATTTAGCATCATCCATCAGTCCTTGAATTCTGACCAGTTCCCCAGTCCCTGCTGATGAAAAACATCCCCACAGCATGATGCTGCCACCACCATGCTTTACTGTGGGGAAGATATTCTCGGGGTAATGAGAGTTGTTGATTTTGCGCCAGACATAGCATTTTACTTGATGGGAAAAAAGCTACATTTTAGTCTCATCTGACCAGAGTACCTTCTTCCATATGTTTGGGGAGTCTCCCACATGCCTTTTGGCGAACATCAAACGTGTTTGCTTATTTTTTCTTAAACAATGTTTTTTTTCTGGCCACTCTTCCGTAAAGCCCAGCTCTGTGGAGTGTACGGCTTAAAGTGGTCCTATGGACAGATACTCCATCTCTGCTGTGGAGCTTTGCAGCTCCTTCAGGGTTATCTTTGGTGTCTTCGTTGCCACTCTGATTAATGGCCTCCTTGTCTGGTCTGTGAGTTTTGCTGGGCGGCCCTCTCTTGGCAGGTTTGTTGTGGTGCCATATTCTTTCCATTTTTTAATAATGGATTTAATGCTGCTCCGTGAGATGTTCAAAGTTTCAGGTATTTTTTTTATAACCCAACCCTGATCTGTACTTCTCCACAACTTTTCCCCTGAACTTTTTGGAGAGCTCCTTATTGCCGCTTGCTTAGTGGTGTTGCAGACTCTGGGGCCTTTCAGAACAGGTGTGTGTAATACATACATACATACATACATACACACACACACACACATACTGAGATCATGTGACACTTAGATTGCACACAGGTGGACTTTATTTATGTGACTTCTGAAGGTAATTGGTTGCACCAGATCTTATTTAGGGGCTTCTTAGCAAAGGGGGTGAATACATATGCACACACCACTTTTCCATTTTTTATTTTGTAGAATTTTTTGAAACATGTTCTTTTTTTATTTCACTTCACCAATTTGGACTATTTTGTGTAAATCCATTACATGAAATCCCAAATAAAAATCAATCAAAATTACAGGTTGTAATGCAACAATGTAGGAAAAACACCAAGGGGGATGAATACTTTTGCAAGGCACTGTATATCTGAAGATGTCACTGGAGGATAATGATTATCCAATACGTTCTCATTATAACCAAGTGAGCACCCCACTGAGATTAGCAATCAGACGGAACACAATATAAACAACCTTCAGTATGGGACTAGATCAGTCTCTAATTATTGTGTCATTACTATGTAATACCATGGTAGCAAATTAATTATAGCAACCACATTTGTTTCCTGCTTTCCTTTGATTGTTATGTTTGGGTGGATTAGTAACTGAATGCCTGGTCTTATCATAAGTTTAAGTTCCCCCATGGCCATATGATAAACATGATTAGCTTGATAGAGCAAAAGAGAAAGAAATGTGAAATTCTGAGCAACAATGTATAATTTGCTGTTGAATGTATTAATTCTACATCCACACTTCCCCAGTTCAAAGCCGGCGTGTCTTTCTATGGACACATGGTGTAGATCAAATGTGCCCCTATTTTGAGGATCATAATTGGCGGAGTGAAAATACTTTAGAGGTCTCACATCATCAGAGATCCATTAAAGATGACCTGGGACTCCGTCAGCCGTATCACAGTAAATGCACTGAGAGCACATCTTTCAGAAGAGCTGATACACGCTAGGGGTAACATTGATAATGAACATACTGTCTATGTTAGTAACAACGGGCACAGTGTTCGCCTACATAGTTTCCACTAGAAGATTTTCTTTTATAAAACGTAAGTTGCCTTCATTAGCCTACATTTTATTTTATTGGTATTGTCGGATCCCCATTAGCTTTTACCGAAGCAGCAGCTATTCTTCCTGGGGTCCACAAAACACAAAGAAAACAAGAGCAAAACTTACTGTTATTGATGTTGTCCTGCAGTATACACACAATTCCTTTCTAAAGGTTACCATTACAATCTCACAGGGTTGGCCAAGGTCCAAGTGCCCCTGTGATTTGGACAAGCCCTCCAGAAGTACTTTTACATTTTTGATCAATGATTGATTTGGGGCGAAACTGTACCACCAGCCATGGCCTCCCCTGGAAATACTTGTTCTCCCTTTTCCAATTATTATCCTTACAAATAATGGTAATCTTTTCACCATATTGAGCCATTTGGATCCAGCCCAAATATGCCAAGTTATCAGCAGAAAATACCTCTTTACTGGGTTCCCTGTTGGCTTCTCTCCCCCATATGGCTGATCCTGACCATGTACAGTATGTAAATGTATGCGTTGACTTCCCTTGGGAACGTGCTGCTATAATTTATGATTTGCTGTGCAGTGCAATAAATCAGCTAGGTTGGGGCACTAGGTTGGGGCACTGACCCTCTAGGTAAATAAAAATGTCCAATAATCAATGTGTTGCTTTCTTTTACAGTCTCAGCAGAAATGCATCGTAATCTTTGCGTTGGTGTGCTGTTTCGCTGTGCTGGTGGCCTTGATCTTCTCAGCGGTGGATGTCTGGGGAGAGGATGAAGACGGTATAACAGAGGAGAACTGTAACAAGAATTGCAGGTGAGATATCCTCCAGCCATAACAATCTCTCAATTCCCATAGCCCAGTTTTTCTAAAATGATCTTTATGGATTTCACCTAGGATTATCCGATCAAATGGATAGAGAGAGAATGAATGAATGGAATGGTAATCCCCATTTAAATCAATGATCTGTCTGTTCTTTTCATTCTATTTCTATGCATTTAATCTATGCATTTAATCTAGATAACATTACACTGTCTATACACTGTTAATCAAGTACACTATATATACAAAAGTATGTAGACACTCCTTCAAAATAGTGGATTCGGCTATTTCAGTCACACCCATTGCTGACGGTTGTATAAAATCAAGCACACAGCCATGCAATCTCCATAGACAAACATTGCCAGTAGAATGGCCTTACTGAAGAGCTCAGTGACTTTCAAAGTGGCAATGTCATAGGATGCCAACTTTCCAACAAGTCAAGTTTGTCAAATTTATGCCCTACTAGAGGTGCCCCGGTCAACTGTAAGTGCTGTTATTGTGAAGTGGAAACGTCTAGGAGCAACAACGGCTCAGCTGCGAAGTGGTAGGCCACACAAGTTCACATATCTGGACCGCAGAATGCTGAAGTGCATAGCACGTAAAAATAATCTGTCCTCGGCTGCAATACCAACTACCGAGTTCCAAACTACCTCTGGAAGCAGCATAAGCATAATAACTGTTCGTTGGGAGCTTCATGAAATGGGTTTCCATGGCTGAGCAGCCGCACACAAGCCTAAGATCACCATGCACAATGCCAAGCATCGGCTGGAGTGGTGGACTCTGGAGCGGCGGAAATGCATTTTCTGGAGTGATGACAGCAAATGCTCTGGCAAACAAATAAACAAAACACCATCCAACCTAGAACTGAATGAGTAATGCTTAGTCTGAAGCAATTTTTTTACTTTCAAAAGCCAAGAAGAAAAATATATTACAATGATATATTTTACTTTATAAGGACTGAATGCTAAGGCTACTAAGCTTGCTAGGACAAAGACCTACAACTTCAATTAGCACTGATGTGTCGATGCCTTTGAGCCCAACAAATGGCCGGCTACCCCACCCAAATCCAAAGGCCTCGAAGCCCCCTCCTGCTGTTCAGGGCCATCCACTGGTATTTTATACAAGAAATCTGCCAACAGAAATAAAAGCTTCTCCCAAGTGGGTGCCTACTCCCACCTACTCCCATTACCTGCTGCTTGGATTCCACCTGGCAATCTGTTCACCGTCTGTCCTGGTTGTCTCCCCGTCTGGTACAAGTACCCCCCCCCCCCCCCCCCCCCAAGCGTTCACTCTCCTTCAGCCCACATACACTGTTGGGGCTGTGACTCGTAACTTACATGGCTTGCCCAAAGTCGTTAAATATTTTTTCAATCTTGTTTATCTTGCTATTTTGCTATTTGCCTCATGACTCCTGCATGCTTTGTTGACTACACACTTTCTTTACCCAACCATGGGACAGATTGTTTGTTCCCACACTCAGGACTCTGACTATTGGTTACACAGACTTACACAGACTCCCATCCCATTCTAACCACCTCTTGCCGGCTTTGTATTCATTTTACCTGATGAAATTGCTGTACAATATGATCTTGTTGCCATCTGATGCACATTCAGATGTCGTAAATCAGCACTGCAGAGCTTTCCCTGATTGTATTACTGTTGATCAAATCACATTTATTTATATATCAGCTGATGTAAGAAGAGCTATCTCAAAGTGCTGTACAGAAACCCAGTCTAAAACCCCAAACAGCAAGCAATGCAGGTGTAGAAGCACGGTGGCTAGGAAAAACTCCCTAGAAAGGCCAAAACCTAGGAAGAAACCTAGAGAGGAACCAGGCTATGAGGGGTGGCCAGTCCTCTTCTGGCTGTGCCGGGTCTAGATTATAACAGAACATGGCCAAGATGTTCAAATGTTCATAAATGACCAGCATGGTCATAATAATAATCACAGTAGTTGTCGAGGGTGCAACAAGTCAGTTGGCTTTTCATAGCCGATCATTAAGAGTATCTCTACCGCTCCTGCTGTCTCTAGAGAGTTGAAACCAGCAGATCTGGGACAGGTAGCACGTCCGGTAAACAGGTCAGGATTCCATAGCCGCAGGCAGAACAGTTGAAACTGGAGCAGCAGCACGGCCAGGTGGACTGGGGACAGCAAGGAGTCATCATGCCAGGTAGTCCTGAGGCAT
Organism: Oncorhynchus nerka; assembly: GCF_034236695.1. NCBI lineage: Eukaryota > Metazoa > Chordata > Actinopteri > Salmoniformes > Salmonidae > Oncorhynchus > Oncorhynchus nerka. The sequence goes on along the minus strand of NC_088405.1, from coordinate 22,416,533 downwards.
GGTCCCAGGGCTCAGGTTGATGTTTGATGTTGATGATATCTGGAAATGTGCATGTACACCCTGGCCCATCTACTGTTGCTAGCCCCAATTCTGACTTGTGCTCTGATATCTGCTTGACTGATTTCTGCTCTCGTAAAAGCCTGGGTTTTCTGCACATTAACACTATAAGCTTATTACCTAAAATGGATCAATTGAAAGTGTGGGTTCACAGCTCCAATCCACATCTGTTGGTCATTACTGAGACGTGGTTAAGGAAGAGTGTTTTGAATTCTGATGTTGAATTCTGGTTATAACCTTTTTCGGCAAGGCAGATCTTCCAAAGGTGGGGGAGTGGCAATCTTTACCAAGGATCACCTTCAGTGCTTAGTTGTCTCCAACAAGTCAGTCCCCAAACAATTTGATTTTCTAGTATTAAACTTTAAAATAGCTCTTTGTTGACTGTTGCTGGGTGCTATCGTCCTTCTTCAGCGCCGGCCTGTACCTTACCTGCCCTAAGCTCTCTCCTGGCCCCTTACACTAAGTCTGAATTTGTCCTGTTATGTTACCTAAACTGGGACATGTTTAAACCACCTGACCAAGTCCTAAAGCAATGGGACTCCCTAAATCTTTCTCAGATTATCACAAATCCAACAAGGTATGACTCCAAACACCCAGAAAATGTGGGTGTTTGGGGATCAAGCTTCTTTTTTTATATTTTCAGTGGTTTTGTCAACAAACACGCCCCCATAAAGAAAATGAGACATAAAAACAGGTTCAGCTCCTGGTTTGACCGTGATCTTGCAGAGTTACTCCATCTCAAGAATTGCATTTGGCGAAAGGCTTGGCACATGTATACTCAAGCTGACTGGCTCTCGTTCAGGCAAATTAGAAATAAGTCCACTAAGGCTATCCGGAAGGCCAAAGTTAGTTACTTTAAGGAGCAGTTCTCTCTCTGTGGGTCTAACCCCAAGAAGTTCTGGAAAACCGTTAAAGACCTGGAGAATAAACCCTCTTCACAGCTGCCCATGTCCCTTAAAGTTGATGATGTGGTTGTGTCTGACAGTCAGGATTCCTATTTGACTCAGCCGTGCCTCCTTGTCCATCCAACATTTCCTCATCTTCCACCCCTTCTAATGCGACTAACCCCGATGCTTCTCTCTCTCTTTTTTCCCCTGCCCTGATACAAAGTTTCTCCCTGCAGGCAGTCACTGAGTCCGAGTTGCTAAAGGAGGTCCTGAAACTTGACCCCAAAAAACATCTGGGTCAGACCCTTCTTTAAGTTTGCTGCCCCTATCATCATCAAGCCTCTCTCCAACCTTTTTAACCTGTCTCTCCTTTCTGGGGAGGTTCCCATTGCTTGGAAGGCAGCCACGGTTTGTCCTTGAAACAAAGAGATCCAGCTGATCCTAACTGTTATAAATCCTGTTGTGACTCGGGGGCAGTATTTTCATTTTTGAAAAAAAAAAAAAAAACGTTCCCATAGGAAACGGGATATTTTGTCAGGACAAGATGCTAGAATATGCATATAATTGACAGCTTAGGATAGAAAACACTCTAAAGTTTCCAAAACTGTAAAAATATTGTCTGTGAGTATAACAGAACTGATGTTGTAGGCGAAAGCCTGAGAAAAATCCAATCCGGAAGTGCCCCATGTTTTGAAAGCGCTGGGTTCCAATGAGTCCCTATTGAGCAGTGAATGGGCTATCAACCAGATTACTCTTTCTCCGTATTCCCGAAGGTGTCTACAGCATTGTGACGTAGTTTTACGCATTTATGTTGAAGAATACCCGTAAGCGGCTACATTGCGCAAGTGGTCACCTGATGCTGCCAGAGAGATTCTCGCGTAAAATACAGAGGTAGCCATTACTCCAATCGGTCCTACTGAAAAACGAATTGTCCCGATGGATATATTATTGAATAGATATTTGAAAAACACCTTGAGGATTGATTATAAACAACGTTTGCCATGTTTCTATCGATATTATGGAGCTAATTTGGAATATTTTTCGGCATTTTCGTGACTGCAATTTCTCAGCCAAACGTGAAGAACAAACGGAGCTATTTCGCCCACAAAAATAATATTTTTGGAAAAAAGGAACATTTGCTATCTAACTGGGAGTCTCGTGAGTGAAAACATCCGAAGCTCATCAAAGGTAAACGATTTAATTTGACTGCTTTTCTGATTTCCGTGACCAAGTTACCTGCTGCTAGCTGGACAAAATACTATGCTAGGCTATCGATAAACTTACACAAATGCTTGTCTAGCTTTGGATGTAAAGCACATTTTGAAAATCTGAGATGACAGGGTGATTAACAAAAGGCTAAGCTGTGTCTCAATATATTTCATTTGTGATTTTCATGAATAGGAATATTTTCTAGGGATATTTATGTCCGTTGCGTTATGCTAATTAGTGTCAGGCGATGATTACGCTCCCGCATGCGGGATGGGGAGTCACTAGAGGATTTATAGGACCATTTCTATTTTGCCCCGTTTATCAAAAGTGTTGGAAAAACGTGTCAATAATCAATTGACTGGCTAGACGGTACACTGTCCATCTCTCAGCATATATCAAAGCTGCAGGCTATAGTTAAATCTAGACTTGGCTTCATCTATCATAGTCGCTCCTCCTCACCACAGCTGCCAAACTAACCCTGATTCAGATGACCACCATACCCATGCTAGATTACAGAGACACAATCTATAGATCGGCAGGTAAGGGTGCTCTCGAGCGGCTAGATGTACTTTACCATTCGGCCATCAGATTTGCCACCAATGCTACTTATAGGACACATCACTGCACTCTTTACTCCTCTGTAAAGTGGTCATTTCTGTATACTTGTCACAAGACCCACTGGTTGATGATTATTTATAAAACCCTCTTAGGTCTCACTCCCTCTATCTGAGATACATACTGCAGCCCTCATCCTCCACATACAATACCCGTTCTGCCAGTCACATCCTGTCCCCAAAGCACACATATCCCTGGGTCACTTGTCTTTTCGGTTCGCTGCAGTTAGCGACTGGAACGAGCTGCAACAAACACTCAAACTGGACAGTTTTATCTCAAATCTCTTCAAATCATGGACACTCTTACTGACAGTTGTGGCTGCTTTGTGTGATGTATTGTTGTTTCTACCTTGTCCTTTGCTGTTGTCTGTGCCCAATAATGTTTGTACCATGTTTTGTGCTGCTCCCATGTTGTCATGTTTTGTTTCTACCATGCTGTGTTGCTGCCTTGCTATCTTATTTTCTTAGATCTCTATGTAGTGTTGTGTTGTCTCTCTTGTCGTGATGTGTGTTTTGTCCTATATTTTTATATACATATATATTAAATCCCAGCCCCTGTCACCACAGGAGGCCTTTTGCCTTTTGGTAGGCCGTCATTGTAAGTAAGAATTTGTTATTAACTAACTTGCCTAGTTAAATAAAGGTTAACTAAAATATTTAATAAATAAAAATGAATCTCGCATCACCACCTGGCAGACAAATATGGGTTCGGCGGATGCCAGGGGAATGCTACCTGCCCCAATGCATAGTGCCAAATGTAAAGTTTGGTGGAGGAATAATGGTCTGGGGTAGTTTTTCATGGTTCGGGCTATGTCCCTTAGTTCTAGTGAAGGGAAATCTCAATGCTACAGCATACAATGACATTCTAGACAATTCTGTGCTTCCAACTTTGTGGTAACAGTTTGTGGAAGGCCCTTTCCTGTTTCAGCATGACATTACCCCCGTGCACAAAGCGAGGTCAGAAATGGTTTGTCGAGATCGGTGTGGAATAACTTGACTGGCCTGCACAGAGCCCTGACCTCAACCCCATCGAACACCTTTGGGATGAAATAGAACGCCGGTTGCAAGCCAGGCCTAATCGCCCTACATCCGTGCCCGGCCTCACTAATTCTCTTGCAGCTTAATGGAAGCAAATCCCAGCAGCAATGTTCCAACATCTAGTGGAAAGCTAGTGTCCTAACAGAGTCTGTTATTGCAGCGAAGGAGGGACTAACTCCATATTAATGCCCATGATTTTGAAATAAGATGTTCGACGAACAGGTGTCCACATAAATGGCCTTCTGTTGGGCTGCATCGATGACAGGGCACATCTGAAAGCATTGTGTGAGAAATAATCTATTTTGAGCGATGGGTTTGTTTGAGGAAGTTAGAAATCCACTGTGCTCATTCAGAGTGGAACCTATCCCCTTTGCCTAGTAAGCTAAGTCAGTGTGGTGTAGAGAAAATGTAATACTTTGATCAAGACATTAATGTCAATTATGGGGATCATAGTTCTCCAAATCTGGCATATATACACAATTTTGTATGTGTCATAGGCCAAGACCTTTATGAGGCAGGAATCTTGTATTGCTTGTATTCAGGAAGTCTGCTTCAGGGGGAAAATTAGATTACTTTTTGGATTAGGGCACATAGGCTTTGTAAACAGAATATTTCATCAAATGAATATCCTGTGTGCAGGATAAACTTCTGTGCTGCGTCAGACCTTTTCCCAGATTAGGGCTGCAGTGTGCCAGAGAGGAGTTCATAATGATCGACATGGTGCTGCTTCCTTCCTTATGACTCTTTGTAAACTGTCAGCATTTGGAGCCACTATTGACCAGTGCTACATTTCACTGCTGTTAACTTGGTCTATTTCAGGACCTCCTGTATCTTGCCATGTCTGATCCCATTGGCTCCTGCTGTTTTAGCATTAATTGTCTGGGATTATGCATGGAGTGCTGTTTTAGAATGATTGGGGTTCTGTTCATGATGAAATTTTGCCATGCCATGGTAGAGCTTAGTGAACGTAATGTTCCGTGAGCAGTATGGGGGTTGATAGCATCTCTTTACAGCTCTTTCACTTCAAGAGTGCTGAAGTACTTTTTATACTTTTCAGACTAATAATAATTTGAGGGGTGCTTATATTTGTTATTTTACAAACAAGTGTAATGGAACTGTGTTTCTTGCATAGCCCAACTCCCCAACTACCATTGTACAGCTCCCCTGGAGCAATTAGGGTTAAGTGCCTAGCTTTTACTTATTTGACCCTTATTTTACCAGGTAAGTTGACTGAGAACACATTCTCATTTACAGCAACAACCTGGGGAATAGATACAGGGGATGGGGGGTGATGAATGAGCTAATTGGAAGCTGGGGATGATTAGGTAGCCATGATAGGAGGACCATATTGAGAATACAGCCAGGAGACCGGGGTTAATGCCCCTACTCTTACAATAAGTGCCATGGGATCTTTAGTGACCACAGACAGTCAGGACACCTGTTTAACGCCCCATCCGAAGACAGCACCCTACACAGGCCAATGGGATATCTTATTTTAGACCAGAGGAAAGAGTGATTCCTACACCACTTCCAGCAGTATCTGGTCTCCCATTCAGAGACTGACCAGGACCAATCCTGCTTAGCTTCAGAGGCATGCCAGCAGTGGGATGCAGTGTGGTATGTTTGCTCAAGGGCACAGCGGCAGATGTTTTACCTTGTAGGCTCTGGTATACTGTTTGAGCTCCTATTTCCTGTCTCGCATAAGTAATGTCAAATTGTCAACCTATACCCGATTGTCAAACTGTGCAACTGCAATACAAGGTGTATTAAGCTATTAGTGTCTAACATCAACTAATGCATTATTGCAATGATATTCTACCTCACAACTTTAGTTTAATCCAAAGATTCCTGTAGCCAATTAGATGCGATCATATTGTGCATTGCTGTACTTGTCTAACAGCTGGTATTGAATGTCTGTTGACGAGGTACATATTGATCCAAGGCTGTGTAGTGGCAGACTAGAAACTAAATCATGTAGTTTCCGGATGGTGATGGACCTAGAAAAGGGTTAGTGGTCTCATTTACTGGTAGACCTTAGATTTGAATCAATCTTTGGAATCCACTGCTCCTGATAATGCTGTAGGAGAACTAGACTGTTTATTTACTTTGTACAAGACTTTATACATGGAAGTCCCCATCAAATGTTTGTTTTAATGTCACCTAAACTGTATAATGAATCAAGGGGCATAAGAACAGTTTGTCAAACATGTGTTTTTGGCTACTAATTACCAGTGCAGTCAGTATTCACCCAGTGCCCTATAAAGGAATGATGACTGTTTACTATTTCTGGCAGACCTTCAGTCAGTAGCATCCAAGACACTCTACCTGGGTCATATTCTATACAGTAACCAAACAGGCTCAAAGTTCTGCCAGCATCTGGAGTCTGAATTAATGGATTGTCTTAGCCATTGACAGCAGTATTATAACTCAATGAAACTCCAGGGCTGAAACATACTAAATCCAGTCTCAGGCCCAGGCAGTGAGATTCTTACATTTTATTTCTAAATCAAATCAAATCAAATCAAATAAATGTTTATTTGTCACATACACATGGTTAGCAGATGTTAATGCGAGTGTAGCGAAATGCTTGTGCTTCTAGTTCCGACAATGCAGTAATAACCAACAAGTAATCTAACTAACAATTCCAAAACTACTGTCTTATACACAGTGTAAGGGGATAAAGAATATGTACATAAAGATATATGAATGAGTGATGGTACAGAGCAGCATAGGCAAGATACAGTAGATGGTATCGAGTACAGTATATACAGTGCCTTGCGAAAGTATTCAGCCCCCTTGAACTTTGCGACCTTTTGCCACATTTCAGGCTTCAAACATAAAGATATAAAACTGTATTTTTTTTGTGAAGAATCAACAACAAGTGGGACACAATCATGAAGTGGAACGACATTTATTGGATATTTCAAACTTGTTTAACAAATCAAAAACTGAAAAATTGGGCGTGCAAAATTATTCAGCCCCTTTACTTTCAGTGCAGCAAACTCTCTCCAGAAGTTCAGTGAGGATCTCTGAATGATCCAATGTTGACCTAAATGACTAATGATGATAAATACAATCCACCTGTGTGTAATCAAGTCTCCGTATAAATGCACCTGCACTGTGATAGTCTCAGATGTCCGTTAAAAGCGCAGAGAGCATCATGAAGAACAAGGAACACACCAGGCAGGTCCGAGATACTGTTGTGAAGAAGTTTAAAGCCGGATTTGGATACAAAAAGATTTCCCAAGCTTTAAACATCCCAAGGAGCACTGTGCAAGCGATAATATTGAAATGGAAGGAGTATCAGACCACTGCAAATCTACCAAGACCTGGCCGTCCCTCTAAACTTTCAGCTCATACAAGGAGAAGACTGATCAGAGATGCAGCCAAGAGGCCCATGATCACTCTGGATGAACTGCAGAGATCTACAGCTGAGGTGGGAGACTCTGTCCATAGGACAACAATCAGTCGTATATTGCACAAATCTTTTTACTAGTTTCTACATTGCAGAATAATAGTGAAGACATCAAAACTATGAAATAACACATATGGAATCATGTAGTAACCAAGAAAGTGTTAAACAAATCTTTGAGATTCTTCAAACTAGCCACCTTTGTCTTGATGACAGCTTTGCACACTATTGGTATTACCTGGATACAAACTGATGCTATACAGAATCATCATAGCTACTTTACCAGGCTCATTATACCTACAGTGAGCTACAAAAGTATTGGGACAATTATACATTTTTATTTTATTTGTTTAATCTATACTCCACCACTTTGGATTTGAATGATACAATGACTGAGGTTAAAGTGCAGACTGTAAGCTTTAATTAGAAGGCATTTTCATCCATATCAGGTGAACCGTTTAGAAATTACAGGTCTTTTTGTACATAGTCCCCCCCAAATTCACTTATGTGTATTAAAGTAGTCAAAAGTTTAGTATTTGGTACCATATTCCTAACTTGCAATGATTACATAAAGCTTGTGACTCTACAAAACTTGTTGGAGGCATTTGCTGTTTGTTTTGGTTGTGTTAAAGATTATTTTGTGCCCAATAGAAATGAATGGTAAGTAATGTATTGTATCATTTTGGAGTCACTTTAGTTGTAAATAAGAATATAATATGTTTCTAAACCAGGGGAGCATCTTTGGTTTTAGAAGTGGGAGGGGCAAAAAAAAGTGAAATCAAAATCTATTTTATATTTGAGATTCTTTAAAGTGGCTACCCTTTGCCTTGATGACAGATTTGCACACTCTTGGCATTCTCTCAACCAGCTTCATGAGGTAGTCACCTGGAATGCATTTCAATTAACAGGTGTGCCTTGTTAAAAGTTCATTTGTGGCCTCCCGGGTGGCGCAGTGGTTAAGGGTGCTGTACTGCAGCGCCAGCTGTGTTCCCTGGTACTCTGGGTTCCCGCCCAGGCTCTGTCGTAACCGGCCGCGACCGGGAGGTCCGTGGGGCGACGCACAATTGGCCTAGCATCGTCCGGGTTGGGGAGGGCTTGGGGGTTGGGATGTCTTATCGCGCACCAGCGACTCCTGTGGCGGGCCGGGCGCAGTGCGCGCTAACCAAGGTTGCCAGGTGCACGGTGTTTCCTCCGACACATTGGTGCGGCTGGCTTCCGGGTTGGATGTGCGCTGTGTTAAGAAGCAGTACGGCTTGGTTGGGTTGTGTATTGGAGGATGCATGACTTTCAGCCCGTACGGGAGCTGTAGCGATGAGACAAGATAGTAGCTACTAAAAACAATTGGATACCACGAAATTGGGGAGAAAAAAATATGATAAAAAAAAAAAAAGTAAAGTTAATTTGCATTTGAGCCAGTCAGTTGTGTTGTGACAAGGTATACAGAATATAGCCCTTTGGTAAAAGATGGCAAGAACAACTCAAATAAGCAAAGAGAAATGACAATCCATCATTACTTTAAGACATTTAAGACAACAAGTTTTTTTCAATTAGTAGGTGTGGGTGTGTCCAAACATTTGACTGGTACTGTATCTGTATTTGAGTATTCTCAGCAATTGTATTTTTTTTATTTGACCGTTTATTTTACCAGGCAAGTCAATTAAGAACAAATTCGGCCTGGCAAGCGGCATAAGACCTCCCGTGGGCAATGGGGGCGGGGATTTAAAGTGTAAGACAAGATGGACAACAGCAATATATCAGACATTATAATACTATTATAATACTTTTTTCATGACTTACGTCATCGTACTATATGTGAATTTGCCTATTCCTATTGGGATGTCATAAAGAATACATGAAAACACTGATCAATTCCAGGCATATCTAGCTCGTCATCTACCATGGGTCTCATTCACATTCACAGAGCCTTGGCTGCTACTATCAAAATAGTTTCCACCATTTAACATGCCAGTCTGCTCCAGTGTGTCTGCCTGGACAGGCTTCCTGCTCGTTTGCAGAGCCGTTGGGTTTAACTGGATTTCTTCGTTAGCAGCTCTGTGCGTGTCATGGATGCACCACTGAAGGACATCAACAACACTGAAATCAGCCTTTCAGTTAGGTGGGAAGGATTTCATTGTCATTCCAGAGATTTAAAACTTCAGCTTTCACTTTGAAAATTACTGAAGTTTCCTCCACTTGGGTATCAAGTAATACACACAGCTGCACATTGGTATTTCAAATGAGGGTGGCCTAATGTGCACGCCGTGTAAATAAATCTATGGATGTCCTTAGTGCTGAAACAAATGCTCTCCTCACTTTACAGAGACCTGCTTGCTGTTAGAGGCATACATAATCCCTGTGCATTATTTATTGAGTGAAATGGGTTGTTGTTTTTTCTCATTAAGATGACGTGTTCTTCTTCCCTGGTCTTCCCCACTTTTGTGTTTCCTATTCTAATGGTAAATAATGCATGGAGTGACTGTTCATTTTATCAGTCTCTGAATGTTGCATGCTATTTCCAGAGTTTGCTTGTTTGTGTGTTATTGCATGTTGTCTATTCATGTTTTAGAGATTTAAAGCTTACAGAATAATCTACCATACTTTCCTGATCCTAACTTAAATCAATCCAAGTTCATTTCACAAACACATTTGTTTGACTACCATTCTCTTTGGGATATGTAGTGCTTTACTTATGCAACATATGAACAACTTAGTGTCCTTTACCATATTCCTTTTCTCCAACGTTATGACCTGATTTCAAGTGGTTAGTCACCCAGTCACGTTTTCTGGTACGCCACCGGTCAATTTGGTTTTGCAGCACTGACGGTATTTTGTCTGCTTGCTGACTCAACCGGGGCCAGGAACTGAATGTCTGCTCAACATCTCACTTGACTTGCCCTATTACCGTTTTATGTGATTAACTGTGTTTTCCTCCAAATGTTTTTTATATATATTTTTGGGGGTTACCCCCTTTTTTCTCCCCAATTTCGTGGTGTCCAATTGTCCCATCATTGCAACTCCCGTACGGACTCGGGAGAGGCGAAGGTTGAGATCCGTGCGTCCAACGAAACACGACCCCGCCAAGCCGCACTGATTCTTGACACAATGCCTGCTTAATCTGGAAGTCCGCCTCACCAATGTGTCGAAGGAAACACCATACACCTGGCGACCTTGTCAGCGTGCATCCCCCCAGCCCACCACAGGAGTGGCTAGAGTGCTGCAGTGCCTTAGACCGCTGTGCCACTCTGGAGGCGTTTTCCTCCAATATTCAACCATTTCCCAGCATGAAGAATGTTTGCTCGGTATTGGATTGGTATGAATCAATGATCTGGCAAGATAAAGCAGAAGCAATTTAGTTTTTTGTAATTTTGTGATGCATTTTTATAATTATACAGATAAGAAAGAACAGGTAGAGGGAAAAACATACACTAATCCTCTACCAGATCAAACCCACTCCAACCCCCCATGCTCTAACAGAACATACACTAATCCTCTACCAGATCAAACCCACCCCAACCCCCCCATGCTCTAACAGAACATACACTAATCCTCTACCAGATCAAACCCACCCCAACCCCCCCATGCTCTAACAGAACACACACTAATCCTCTACCAGATCAAACCCACCCCAACCCCCCATGCTCTAACAGAACACACACTAATCCTCTACCAGATCAAACCCACCCCAACCCCCATGCTCTAACAGAACACACACTAATCCTCTACCAGATCAAACCCACCCCAACCCCCATGCTCTAACAGAACACACACTAATCCTCTACCAGATCAAACCCACTCCAACCCCCATGCTCTAACAGAACACACACTAATCCTCTACCAGATCAAACCCACCCCAACCCCCCATGCTCTAACAGAACACACACTAATCCTCTACCAGATCAAACCCACCCCAACCCCCCATGCTCTAACAGAACACACACTAATCCTCTACCAGATCAAACCCACCCCAACCCCCATGCTCTAACAGAACATACACTAATCCTCTACCAGATCAAACCCACTCCAACCCCCATGCTCTAACAGAACATACACTAATCCTCTACCAGATCAAACCCACTCCAACCCCCATGCTCTAACAGAACACACACTAATCCTCTACCAGATCAAACCCACCCCAACCCCCATGCTCTAACAGAACACACACTAATCCTCTACCAGATCAAACCCACCCCAACCCCCCATGCTCTAACAGAACACACACTAATCCTCTACCAGATCAAACCCACCCCAACCCCCATGCTCTAACAGAACACACACTAATCCTCTACCAGATCAAACCCACTCCAACCCCCATGCTCTAACAGAACACACACTAATCCTCTACCAGATCAAACCCACTCCAACCCCCCATGCTCTAACAGAACACACACTGATCCTCTACCAGATCAAACCCACTCCAACCCCCCATGCTCTAACAGAACATACACTAATCCTCTACCAGATCAAACCCACTCCAACCCCCATGCTCTAACAGAACACACACTAATCCTCTACCAGATCAAACCCACTCCAACCCCCCATGCTCTAACAGAACATACACTAATCCTCTACCAGATCAAACCCACTCCAACCCCCATGCTCTAACAGAACACACACTAATCCTCTACCAGATCAAACCCACTCCAACCCCCATGCTCTAACAGAACACACACTAATCCTCTACCAGATCAAACCCACTCCAACCCCCATGCTCTAACAGAACACACACTAATCCTCTACCAGATCAAACCCACTCCAACCCCCCCATGCTCTAACAGAACACACACTAATCCTCTACCAGATCAAACCCACTCCAACCCCCATGCTCTAACAGAACACACACTAATCCTCTACCAGATCAAACCCACTCCAACCCCCCATGCTCTAACAGAACACACACTGATCCTCTACCAGATCAAACCCACTCCAACCCCCATGCTCTAACAGAACATACACTAATCCTCTACCAGATCAAACCCACTCCAACCCCCATGCTCTAACAGAACATACACTAATCCTCTACCAGATCAAACCCACTCCAACCCCCCATGCTCTAACAGAACACACACTAATCCTCTACCAGATCAAACCCACTCCAACCCCCCATGCTCTAACAGAACATACACTAATCCTCTACCAGATCAAACCCACTCCAACCCCCATGCTCTAACAGAACACACACTAATCCTCTACCAGATCAAACCCACTCCAACCCCCATGCTCTAACAGAACACACACTAATCCTCTACCAGATCAAACCCACTCCAACCCCCCATGCTCTAACAGAACACACACTGATCCTCTACCAGATCAAACCCACTCCAACCCCCATGCTCTAACAGAACATACACTAATCCTCTACCAGATCAAACCCACTCCAACCCCCATGCTCTAACAGAACATACACTAATCCTCTACCAGATCAAACCCACTCCAACCCCCATGCTCTAACAGAACACACACTAATCCTCTACCAGATCAAACCCACTCCAACCCCCATGCTCTAACAGAACATACACTAATCCTCTACCAGATCAAACCCACTCCAACCCCCATGCTCTAACAGAACACACACTAATCCTCTACCAGATCAAACCCACTCCAACCCCCCATGCTCTAACAGAACACACACTAATCCTCTACCAGATCAAACCCACTCCAACCCCCATGCTCTAACAGAACATACACTAATCCTCTACCAGATCAAACCCACTCCAACCCCCATGCTCTAACAGAACACACACTAATCCCCTACCAGATCAAACCCACTCCAACCCCCCATGCTCTAACAGAACACACACTAATCCTCTACCAGATCAAACCCACTCCAACCCCCCATGCTCTAACAGAACATACACTAATCCTCTACCAGATCAAACCCACTCCAACCCCCATGCTCTAACAGAACATACACTAATCCTCTACCAGATCAAACCCACTCCAACCCCCATGCTCTAACAGAACATACACTAATCCTCTACCAGATCAAACCCACTCCAACCCCCCATGCTCTAACAGAACATACACTAATCCTCTACCAGATCAAACCCACTCCAACCCCCATGCTCTAACAGAACAGACACTGATCCCCTACCAGATCAAACCCACCCCAACCCCCATGCTCTAACAGAACATACACTAATCCTCTACCAGATCAAACCCACTCTAACCCCCCATGCTCTAACAGAACACACACTGATCCTCTACCAGATCAAACCCACTCCAACCCCCATGCTCTAACAGAACACACACTAATCCTCTACCAGATCAAACCCACCCCAACCCCCATGCTCTAACAGAACATACACTGATCCTCTACCAGATCAAACCCACTCCAACCCCCATGCTCTAACAGAACACACACTGATCCTCTACCAGATCAAACCCACTCCAACCCCCCATGCTCTAACAGAACACACACTAATCCTCTACCAGATCAAACCCACTCCAACCCCCATGCTCTAACAGAACACACACTAATCCTCTACCAGATCAAACCCACTCCAACCCCCCCATGCTCTAACAGAACACACACTGATCCTCTACCAGATCAAACCCACTCCAACCCCCATGCTCTAACAGAACATACACTAATCCTCTACCAGATCAAACCCACTCCAACCCCCCATGCTCTAACAGAACACACACTAATCCTCTACCAGATCAAACCCACTCCAACCCCCATGCTCTAACAGAACATACACTAATCCTCTACCAGATCAAACCCACTCCAACCCCCATGCTCTAACAGAACACACACTAATCCTCTACCAGATCAAACCCACTCCAACCCCCATGCTCTAACAGAACACACACTAATCCTCTACCAGATCAAACCCACTCCAACCCCCATGCTCTAACAGAACACACACTAATCCTCTACCAGATCAAACCCACTCCAACCCCCATGCTCTAACAGAACACACACTAATCCTCTACCAGATCAAACCCACCCCAACCCCCATGCTCTAACAGAACACACACTGATCCCCTACCAGATCAAACCCACCCCAACCCCCATGCTCTAACAGAACACACACTAATCCTCTACCAGATCAAACCCACTCCAACCCCCATGCTCTAACAGAACACACACTAATCCTCTACCAGATCAAACCCACCCCAACCCCCATGCTCTAACAGAACACACACTAATCCTCTACCAGATCAAACCCACCCCAACCCCCATGCTCTAACAGAACACACACTAATCCTCTACCAGATCAAACCCACTCCAACCCCCATGCTCTAACAGAACACACATTGATCCCCTACCAGATCAAACCCACCCCAACCCCCATGCTCTAACAGAACACACATTGATCCCCTACCAGATCAAACCCACTCCAACCCCCATGCTCTAACAGAACACACATTGATCCCCTACCAGATCAAACCCACCCCAACCCCCCATGCTCTAACAGAACACACACTGATCCCCTACCAGATCAAACCCACCCCAACCCCCATGCTCTAACAGAACACACACTGATCACCTACCAGATTAAACCCACCCCAACCCCCCATGCTCGAACAGAACACACACTGATCCCCTACCAGATCAAACCCACCCCAACCCCCATGCTCTAACAGAACACACACTGATCCCCTACCAGATTAAACCTACCCCAATGCTCCAACAGAGCCCCACCCCAAAACCAGACTGAAAGCAGGTATTATATAGAATTTGAGTTATATATACAGTTGAAGTCGGAAGTTTACATGCACTTAGGTTGGAGACATTAAAACTCGTTTGTCAACCACTCCACAAATTTCTTGTTAACAAACTATAGTTTTGGCAAGTAGGTTAGGACATCTACTTTGTGCATGACACAAGTAATTTACAACAATTGTTTACATACAGATTATTTCACTGTATCACAGTGGGTCAGAAGTGTACATACGAAGTTGACTGTGCCTTTCGACAGCTTGGAAAATTGCAGAAAATTATATCATGGCTTTAGAAGCTTCTGCCTACCTTCAAACTCAGTGCCTCTTTGCTTGACATCATGGGAAAATCAGCCAAGACCTCAGAAGAAAAATTGTAGACTTCCACAAGTCTGGCTCATCCTTGGGAGCAATTTACAAATGCCTGAAGGTACCACGTTCATCTGTACAAACAATAGTACGCAAGTATAAGCACCATGGGACCACACAGCCGTCATACCGCTCAGGAAGGAGACGCGTTCTGTCGCCTTGAGATGAACGTACTTTGGTGCGTTCAAAGTGGTGATCCTAACTGACCTGAGGGAATTTGTATGAGGATTAAATGTCAGGAATTGTAAAAAACTAGGTTTAAATGTATTTGGCTATGGTATATGTAAACTTCAACTGTGTGTGTGTGTGTGCGAGAGAGAGAGAGAGAGAGAGAGAGTCAAACAAAAAGTAAACAAGAGTAAAAATAGTGATACAAATTCCAATTTGGGTTTGTTTATGGAGTTGTGAAAGTAGCTGGGTCCATGTCTTCTACAAAGGATAGGAAAGGAGGCCAGATATTATAATGTAATTGCAGATCCGCTAATGGAGTAGCACATTTTCTCTGGCTTGATGTTGCATGCCTTCCTTTATCCAATGGCTAAAGGTAGGAGGAAACCCATTCTTCAGAGCCATTCGGGTTTGATAAAAGCATGCAGTGTGTCTAAAGCACTCAGGCTGACACACTAATTCCAATATGTTTACCTTATATTCAGCACTCCTGCTGGGCTAGAATGGGGTTTGAAACATTAAGGAGAGCAACTGAATTTGCAATGTACAGAAATGTACTGCGTGGTGTGTCTATGAAATTGAAATAGAACACATTCTTGGCAGATGTAACACAGTTCTTTAGAAGATTTAATTCAATTACTTATGATCAATTAGCTTTGATGATGTCCTTATGGACCAGCACACAGTTTGACGTACATCTGTGTTCGTTAGGTCGGATCTGTGTTTGTTTTCAGGTTGCTATGACAGCCTAAGTCACTGATATATGTTTCACTTAGACCTGGATACATTCATGGAGAGACAATAGACACTGTGTTTCTAAAATGTATTTCAAGTTTTAATGTCATGTGCACTGAACTGCCTTTCTTGCAAGCTCCAAACCCCCAAATGCAGTAATCAATATCAATGTACCACTAAAAATAACATAACAAAAACACACAACAAATAAGAACATGAGAAAGTAAGCTATGTACTGTACAGGGTCAGTTCCAATACTATATAAACAATGTGCAGGGATACTGGAGTGATACTATGTATTAGGGTCAGGTGACTAGGCATCAGGATATATGATGCGTAATTGATTGTATACGCACACGTGTGTGAGTCCTGTGAGTGTGCATACAGAGGGTGCAGAAATAAAACACGGGTCAACTCAGTCCGTGTAGCCATTCTGTTAGCTATTTACCAGTCTTATGGCTTGGGGATTGAAGCTGTTCAGGAGCCTATTGGTGTCCAGACTTTTATTAAATCCCTTATTTATTTATTTTACTTTTTTTAATCCCTTTTTCTCCCCAAATTCATGGTATCCAATTGGTAGTTACAGTCCTGTCCCATCGCTACAACTTCCGTACGGACTCAGGAGAGGCAACCCAGCCAAGCCGCATGGCTTCTTGACACAACACCCGCTTAACCCCGAAGCCAGCTGCACCAATGTGTCAGAGGAAACACCGTACACCTGGCAACCGTGTCAGTGTCCATTGCGCCCGGCCATCCACAGGAGTTGCTAATGCGCGATGGGACAGGAACATTCCTGCTGTCCAAACCCTCCTCTAACCCAGACAACACTGGGCCAATTGTGCGTCGCCCCATGGGTCTCCCGATCCCGGCTGGTTACGACAGAGCCTGGACTCGAACCAGGATCTCTAGTGGCACAGGTAGCAGTGCCTTAGACCACTACGCCACTCGGGAAGCCCCATTGGTGTCAGACTTGATGCACCGGTACCGCTTGCCATGCGGAAGCAGAGAAAACAGTCTATGGCTTGGGTGGCTGGAGTCTTTAACAATTCTCCGGGCCTTCCTTTCACACCGCCTGATGTAGAGGTCCTGGATGGCAGGGAGCTTGGCCCTAATGATGTACTTGGCTGTCCGCACCACCCTCTGTAGTGCCATGCGATCGAGACTGGTGCTGTTGCCATACTAAGCAGTGATGCAGCCAGTCAAGATGCCCTCAATGGTGCAGCTGCAGAACTTTGAGGATTTGAGGGTCCATGCCAAACGTTTTCAACCTCCTGAGGGGGAAGAGGCACTGTCCTGCCTTCTTCACAACTGCGCATGTGTGAGTGGACCATTTTAATTCCTTAATCATTTGGATACCGAGGAACTTGAAGCTCTCAACCTGCTCCACTGCAGGCCCGTTGATGTGGGTGGGTGGAGGGCGTGCTTGCCCCCCCCCCCCCCCCAGATCCACGATCAGCTCCTTGGTCTTACTGATGTTGAGGGAGAAGTTATCACACTGCCAGGTCACTGACCCCCTCCCTGTAGGCTGTGTCATCATCGCCGGTGATCAGGCCTACCATCCTCATGTCGTAAGCAAACTTGATAGTGTTGGAGTTGTGCATGGCCACACAGTTGTAGATGAACAGGGAGTACAGGAGGGGACTAAGCATGCACCCCTGTGGGGCGGGTCATCGTGGCGGAGGGGATGTTGCCTACCCTCACCACCTGGGGTTGGCCCGTCAGGAAGTCCAGGATCCAGTTGCATAGGGAGGTGTTCAGTCCCAGGCTCCTAAGCTTGGTGTCGTGTCTTTGGCTATGCCGGATTGATTGATATGACATGCTATTCTATAAAATAATTGATCCGTAATTAATATTACCTGATTGAGCTAATCATGTAATTAACTAAAGAGTCGGGGCACCACTAAATAATATTTATAGAGCTGTTATCTTCTGAATAAACTCTTAAAGATCTAGTGATATTTTACATCAATAGCAGTCAATATTAATCGTCACCTTAATTCAGTCTCATCTGAATGTTGTAAATTCTTGGTTATCTTCACAAACCCTGGCTAACATGTTGAATCAGCAATACAAAATTGGGTTTAATTATTTATTTAATAAATACCTAACTAATCACACAGAATTACACATACACATAATTCATCATAACTTGATTACAAATTACGTCATAAAGGAAAACGTCCCTAGCGGGCGGAACAGATATGACAACTTGTTACACAAAAGAAAAGGGGCTGGGTTTGAGTGAAAGAGCGGGAAGACTGAGGAACAAAGGGCGACACTGTGCTATCGTAAATACAGTATCTTATGCATTCTGAATTACCGCCCATTTGGAAAAGGAAAATGCAATAAATATTTACTCTGAGCTGCGCTTCGGTAGGTTGGTGATAGATGGAAGGCCGTGTTGCCAAACCGAGTCCTTTGAAGAATGTCTCTGGTGGTCATTTGGATATGTTGTAGTAATGTTGTTGTGTGATAGACGGGATACTCTGTCTGTTCCTTCCTAACCCTTGTTTGCAGCTGCTGGTGCTAACTCAATGGCTAGGAGGTATCACTTCTGTAGTGAATAAGAGTTCAAAGTTCATACCATTCGCAACCAAAGCTCACGCTGATGTTGGCTTCATTCTGTAGTTATTATCTGAACCATTCAGACATCGGACCGTCGTCCTCACATCCTCGGAACAGGAGGTTATATTGTCGTCAAGGCTTTATATAGGAAGGGAGAAAAGGGGTGTGTTTCATAGTTTACAACCTATGTCTCTTCATGTAGGCGGGCCACTTAGTCGGGCCTAATTCACAGATGACAACCGAACTGACATCATATTAATTAAGAATATAGTATATATAGTTCATTCAATATAGTTCATTTCCCCCCACCTTCTGATGTTCCCAGAGTCTCTGTTAACCAAGGTGTTTGCAAATGTAACATCAGTAGGGTAGAGAGAGGAAAAAGGGGGGAAGAAGTATTTATGACTGTCGTAAACCTACCCCCAGGCCAACATCATGACATTGGTGAAGAGCTTGGCGGGGACAATCATGTTGAACGCTGAGCTGTAGTCAATGAACCGCATTCTCACATACAGTTGAAGTTGGAAGTTTACATACACCTTAGCCAAATACATTTAAACTCAGTTTTTCACAATTCCTGACATTTAATCCTGGTTAAAATGCCCTGTCTTAGGTCAGTTAGGATCACCACTTTTATTTTAAGAATGTGAAATTTCAGAATAATAGTAGAGAGAATGATTTATTTCAGTTTTTATTTCTTTCATCACATTCCCAGTGGGTCAGAAATTTGCATACACTCAATTAGTATTTGGTAGCATTGCCTTAAACAATTTAAACTTGGGTCAAACATTTCGGGTAGCCTTCCACAAGCTTCCCACAATAAGTTGGGTGAATTTTGGTCCATTCCTCCTGACAGAGCTGGTGTAACTGAGTCAGGTTTGTAGGCCTCTTTGCTCTTGCACTTTTCGCACCAAAGTACGTTCCTCTCTAGGCGACAGAACGCATCTCCTTCCTGAGCGGTATGATGGCTGCGTGGTCCCGTGGTGTTTACACTTGCATACTATTGTTTGTACAGATAAACAGGGTACCTTCAGGCGTTTGGAAATTGCTCCCAAGGATGAACCAGACTTGTGGAGGTCTACAATTTTTCTTCTGAGGTCTTGGCTGATTTCTTTAGATTTTCCCATTATGTCAAGCAAAGAGGCACTGAGTTTGAAGGTAGGCCTTGAAATACATCCACAGGTACACCTCCAATTGACTCAAATGATGTCAATTAGCCTATCAGAAGCTTCTAAAGCCATGACATAATTTTCTTGAGTTTTCCAAGCTGTTTAAAAGGCACAGTCAACTTAGTGTATGTAAACTTCTGTCCCACTGAAATAATGATATAGTGAACATTCATAAGTGAAATAATCTATATGTAAACAATTGTTGTAAAAATTACTTGTCATGCACAAAGTAGATGCACAAACCGACTTGCCAAAACTATAGTTTGTTAACAAGAAATTTGTGTAGTGGTTGAAAAACAAGTTTTTTTTAATGACTCCAACCTAAGTGTATGTAAACTTCCAACTTCAACTGTAGGTATTCCTCTTATACAGTATAGGTGGGTGAGGGCAGTGTGGAGTACAATTGAAATTGCATCGTCTATGGATCTGTTGGGGCGGTATGCAAATTGGAGTGGTCTAAGGTGTCTGGGATGATGGTGTTGATATGTGCCGTAACTAGCCTTTCAAAGGAGAGGTTGAAAATGACAGTGAATATACGTGCCAGATGATCTGTGCCTGCTCTGAGAATGCTCCCTGGAATACTGTCCGGCCTTGCGAGTGTTAAACCTGATCTAAAGACCTTACTAATGTTGGCCTTGGAGAGCGAGGCAAAGTAGAGATTTCCTGCTGGAGTGCCAATTTGGTGGGGTAAAGAAAAAAAACTACAACTTGGGTTCAAATTCTTTAACTGTGTGTAATTGAGCCTGCCTGATGCAGTGGAACCAATGGCATTAATCCCCAAAAATGCAAACCCTGACCTTCCAAGCAAACTCAACCTATTATCGGGGCGGCAGGGTAGCCTAGTGGTTAGAGCGTTGGACTGGTGACCGAAAGGTTTCATGTTCAAATCCCTGAGCTGACAAGGTACAAATCTGTCGTTCTGCCCCCGAACAGGCAGTTAACCCACTGTTCCGTCATTGAAAGTAAGAATTTGTTCTTAACGGACTTGCCTAGTTAAATAAAGGTCCATTTAAAATTAAAAAATTACTTGAAGTATTTCAATGAACAACAAGTACTATTTGAACCCAGGCTTGATGATTGACTATTGGTGTTGAGACTTCACTGGCTGGGTTTAGAAGCCTTTCTAACTTTTCATCTTTGATTTCCATTACATTTATGATACTATAATTCACTCTACTTGAAAGCAGCCGGATGCATAGATAATGATTCTAAATGTTGCCCTGGAAAATGTGCTACAGTTCCATTAGAGTTCTGCCACGGTGTTCCTGTTAGAAGGCAGTCCAGCCACTCTTCTATCCACCCCTACAACCGATCTCGGTGATAATAATGTCTAGATGGATCATTTTCTAAAATATAGTGTAGGAGGTAATCATAGGTGAACGTCAATGCATATGACCTCGTTTTACAACATCCCAAGGCAGCTGCACAAGTTACAGATGATTCTGTGGCTAATGCAGACAGACAGACATTGTCTGTGCTGTAAATTACTCTATTAAAATAACAGTTTTTTAATTAAACTTCTCTGGCTTCTAGGTCTTTTCAATTACAAGGCTGAAGAACAGCCATGTGTCATTAAATTACTTTTTTTTTCACTCATTTTCAATCACAGGGTAGTCCTTGTGGAGAATATTCCAGAAGATGTCACCTTCTCTGAGAATGCTATGTCCCACCTCCCCCTCTCTGCTGGGCTGCACAGCCTGTTGGACCTGGCAGTGGCTGGTCACTCTGTGGAGATTGTGTCACCTCAATGGAACCTGAACCCCTCCGACTATGAATCCAGATTCCTACAATCTTCTAGGCAGGTAAGCACAACAACCAAACAGGTAGCACCCCCAGGCCAAATAAGGCATTACTGTTTATCATACCTAGCCATAACACTTACTTTACGTGGCAGTTTTACTTATGGTCTTTTTCTTGTCAACAAATCCAAATTTATTGTATAAGATGCTCATTACTGTTCTTCCACCAAGAATACAAATAGCTTAAGTTGTATTGTGAAAGCACCGTGAAACGCTTAACTGTGAGCTCTACCCAACAGTGCACTTATTAATAAAATAGTCTAAATAATAATTTTAAAAAAGTATATAATAAAGAAAACAAGAAATAAGAAACCGCTGTATCCAGGGAGTATGTATACATATCTTGTTCACCTTATTCCAGCTGCTGTGACTTCTTGTTGCTTCAAAGATCAGCCTTAAATCCAGTCTTATCCATCGCTCACACATTGTCTTTATAGACTTATGCAGACTGGGTATGGCCACTTTCTGCCAGAATGTGCCATTAGTAGATTACAGCCAAAGCCAAGCCCATCTATTGTGTTGGCACACCAGTAGACCCCCCCCCCCCCCCCCCCCAAAAAAAAACATCTGACGGCCATTAGCACTAAAACCCAGCTGCTTACACAGAGGCTAAGGTTACACAGGGGTTTGGCTATAATGGCAGCGTTGAGGTTTGGATAACCCCTGTATCTACCCACTGCCATTTAGTTCATTAGGCCTAATGGCACCCCTTGGCAGTTTAACTGGAGAGAAATTGCACTTGGGGGCCCTCTGGCCTACACAATTATAATTGCTGGAGCCTGGCCCAATGTTAAAAATTACATTAAAATAAAATGCATTTTTGGTTATTGGTAAAAAAGACAAAACTCATCACAATTCAGCAACAAACAAAAAATGATTTAGGAAATCTGTTAAAGTATTCCCACAAAATAAAAATAGATACACTATATATACAAAAGTATGTGGACACAGCTAGTTAAAGGGCCAACCAGGGTGACTTGTTGCTCTAAAACACAGATTGATTTGGTGTTCAGTAATAAACCAGAGAGAGTGACTAAATCATTCAATATGGTTACTGGGCTGTCTGATCATAATCTGACACTTATAGCCAGAAAGCTGTCTAAGAGCAGGTTTAACCTCTCTACTGTTAGAAAGCCGGATCAACTCAGAATACCTAAGAGTGAATTAAACTATTTTGAAAAAGCAATTAAGGGAATAAACTGGAATGATCTCTTGTCCTATACAGACGTGGAAGCTGATAGTCAGGTTTTTCTATCCACAATCCAGACTACAATAAATGGCTTCCTAAAGAAAATCAAATCCAAACCTGGCCAAAAGAGCACTCTTCCTTGGCTAAATGGAGAAATCTGGAAATTGATGAAAGAACGAGATTATGCTCTAAAAATAACCCTAAAATCTAAATTTAGAGCATGACAGACGTAGGTTTACCATGTTGAGAAATAAGGTGATAAAAGAAATCAGACAGGCCAAGGCAAACTTTTTTATTAACATAATTGGTGAAGCAAAGGGAAATTCTAAATTGATATGGGAGAATCTAAAAAAGTTAACAGGGAAAGACCATAGTAACACTGCAAAAAGACTGTTATTCACCATGATTTCTAATCTAACACAGGATGCAGTTGAAATAGCAACAGCCTTCAATTCCTACTTTATTGACTCTGTCAGGTTACTGACACAGAACCCATCCACTGATTTCTTGGGCTCAGTGCTAGTGAATGACACTCAACCTGTCTTCATCATAAGGGAGGTTTCTGAGTCAAAGGTGAACAAGGTGATTAGCTCACTAAAGAACTCTAAAGCCAAAGATGTGTTTGGGATGGACTCTACCTTTCTTAAAAACTACAAAGAGTCACTCATTGGCCCCATTACTAAGGTCACCAACACATCTATTGGTCTCGGTGTGTTTCCAAGGGTATGGAAGTCGGCCATAATAACGGCCATCTTTAAATCAGGCGACCCTGCTGACGTGAGTAACTACAGGCCCATTAGTATACTACCTGTGGTGTCAAAGGTTGTTGAAAAGTGTGTAGCAGAACAACTGATTGCCCACCTCAACAACAGCCCCTTCACATTACACTCCATGCAGTTTGGCTTCAGAGCGAAACACTCCACAGAAACGGCCAACTGCTTTCTTCTGGAAAATGTGAAGTCCAAGATGGACAAAGGGGGTGCTGTTGGGGCTGTGTTTCTGGACCTAAGGAAGGCTTTTGATACTGTTAACCATGAGATTCTCATCACAAAATTATCAAAGTTCAACTTTTCCCCTGATGCCTTGAGATAGATGAAATCATACCTTGAAGGCAGAACTCAGTGTGTCAGAGTGAGCAATGAGCTGTCGCCCACTCGTAGCTATGATGTGGGCGTGCCCCAAGGGTCAATACTGGGGCCCCTCCTGTTCAGCCTGTACATTAATGATCTGCCTTCTGTTTGCATGTTCTTCACAAAGAGGGCAACAGATGCTACTGAGCCAGATGTCTATGTGTCAGGGGAGAAGCTCCAGGTGGTATCCGATTTTAAGTACCTTGGCATCGTACTTGATTCCAACCTCTCTTTTAAAAAGCATGTGAAAAAGGTAATTCAAATAACCAAATTCAACCTAGCTAATTTCCGATTTATACGAAATTGTTTGACTACAGAGGTAGCAAAACTGTACTTCAATTCTATGATACTCCCCCACTTAACATACTGCTTGACTAGTTGGGCCCAAGCTTGCTGTACAACATTAAAACCTATTCAGTCTGTCTACAAACAGGCTCTCAAAGTGCTTGATAGGAAGCCCAATAGCCATCATCATTGTCACATCCTTAGAAAGCATGAGCTCTTGAGTTGGGAAAATCTTGTGCAATACACCGACGCATGTCTTGTATTCAAGATCCTTAATGGCCTGGCTCCCCTCCACTCAATATTTTTGTTAAACAGAAAACCCAGACATATGGCAGCAGATCCACAAGGTCTGCCATGAGAGGTGACTGTATAGTTCCCTAAGGAAAAGCACCTTTAGTAAATCTGCATTCTCTGTGAGAGCTTCCCATGTCTGGAATACACTGCCATCAGACACACATAACTGCACCACATATCACACTTTCACAAAATGCTTGAAGACCTGGCTAAAGGTCAATCAGATTTGTGAACATGGTCCCTAGCTGTGTGTTGCCGCTTTCCATGTTGTCTGTTGTCTGTAGCTTGTGAGGTGTGGAAACACTTTGTTGCTTTTATGAATTTTGTTTTGCTGCTTTTTGTTCTATGTTGCTCTGTCTGTATGCTATGTCTTGCTTGTCCTATGTTGCTATGTCTTGCTTGTTCTATGGTGCTATTGTCTATATTGTAATTGTTTTTAATAACCTGCCCAGGGACTGCGGTTGAAAATTAGCCGGCTGGCTAAAACCGGCACTTTTACTGAAACGTTGATTAATGTGCACTGTCCCTGTAAAAATAAACTAAACTAAACTAAACCCCTTCAAATGAGTGGATTTGGCTATTTCAGCCACACCCGTTGCTGACAGGTGTATAAATTCAAGCACTCAGCCATGCATTTGCCATAGACAAACATTGGCAGTAGAATGGTCTTACTGAAGAGCTCAGTGACTTTCAACGTGACAAGTCAGTTTGTCATATTTCTGCCCTGCTAGAGCTTTCCCGGTCGACTGTGAAGTAGAAATGTCTAGGAGCAACAACGGCTCAGTCGTGAAGTGGTAGGCCACACGAGCTCACAGGACGGGACTGCCTAGTGCTGAAGTGCGTAAAAAACGTCTGTCCTCGGGAGCTTCATGAAATGGGTTTCCATTACCGAGCATACAAGTCTAAGATCACCATGCGCAATGGCAAGCCTCGGCTGGAGTGGCGTAAAGCTCGCCGCCATTGGACTCTGGAGCAGTGGAAAAGCGTTCTCTGTAGTGATGAATCATGCTTCACCATCCGACTGACGCGTTTACACTGATGGCAGGAGAACACTACCTGCCCCATAGTGCCAGGTTTGGTGGAGGAGGAATAATAGTCTGGGGATGTTGTTCATGGTTCGAGCTAGGCCCCTTAGTTCCAGTGAAGTGAAATATTGTTATAGCAGTAAAGGGGAGACCAACTCCATATTAATGCCCATGATTTTGGAATGGGATGTTTGATGAGCAGGTGTTCACATACTTTTGGTCAGGTAGTGTATGATTGTGTCTCAATGTAATCTTGGTATGAAATGATTGTTAGTTTCAAATGCAATATATTTTTGAGCTTACTTGTGGTCATTTTGCAGTGTACAAATGATTATAATTACGTTTCGGCCCCGACTACTACCCGCTTTGACTAATCAGCCCGCGGCTGAATTGAGTTGCCTACCCCTGACCTACGGTGATCCAATTGATTGTGTTCTTGGTTACAGGGTCAGGCTTTGCTGCAAAGACTGCAGGGGCTGAAGAAGAAGGGAATCAATTTGAAGATAGCCAGTGGAATGATCAACTCTTCAGAGCTGAAGAGCCTGTCTCGTCACAGTGAGTCATGTTGTCAACCACAAGACCAGAACTACAGTGACATTTACATTCCGTATACAGTATATTGCCATTTTATAGATGATACTGGGTAGTGAACGGTGTGTCAGGGAAGCGACTTAAAGGGAACACACCCTTACGCAATGCACCAATAGGGTTAACCCCATTGCTGTGATGCCTGTTGACAGGATGCGTAGGGTGTTTGTATTTCACACCAGTGACCCGGGTTTGCTTCCCTCCGTCGCCATTCGCTACAATGGTGTCAGAAGTGGGATGGCGGCTGTGAGGAACGCACGGCCCGGACGTGTCAGGGGTCTGAGTGGTCAAAGCACAGGAACTTGCCTTCCCGTTCACACTTGAGACCCAGGTTCGCTTCCCTGCCCCACCGTTCACTACAGTATCTACAAAATGGTCTCGGCACTTTTATCTCAGTGAGGGATATTACATCATGACTAATCTCACATGCAATATTAACATACATTGCTGTGAAAAAGTATTTGCCACCATTCTAATTTTCTCTACTTTTGGATATTTTGATACTAAATATGATCAGTTCCTGGAATGGTCTGATCAAAGTCCAGACCTAATCCCAATTGAGATGTTGTGGCAGGACTTGAAATGAGCAGTTCGTGTTTGAAAACCCACAAATGTCGCTGAGTTTAAGCAGTTCTGCATGCAAGAGTGGACCAGAATTCCTCCACAGCGATGTTAGACTGATCAACAACTACAGGAAGCATTTGGTTGCAGTCATTGCAGTTAAAGTTGGCACGGCCAGTTATTGAGTGTAAGGGAGCAATTACTTTTTAACACCGTGGAATTGAGTGTTGCATAACATTGTTAATTAAATAAATAAAATAAGTATACATTTTTGGGGTTATTTGTG
Source organism: Oncorhynchus nerka (assembly GCF_034236695.1). Lineage (NCBI taxonomy): Eukaryota > Metazoa > Chordata > Actinopteri > Salmoniformes > Salmonidae > Oncorhynchus > Oncorhynchus nerka. Next base: position 22,389,488 of record NC_088405.1, on the reverse strand, counting down.
AACTCAGGTTCCCTTTATCTAATATTAGGTTGAAGATCTGATTACATTTACGTCATTTAGCAGACGCTCTTATCCAGAGCGACTGCATTTTCATACTGGTCCCCCGTGGGAATCGAACCCACAACCCTGGTGTTGCAATAACATTCTGTATCAAAAATATGCAAAAATGGAGAATCAGAAAGGGTGATAAATACTTTTTCACAGCACTGATTTCTATCTCTGTCGATTCTGTCTTTTCCTACCTGTGTAGGTGAGGTACGCTACATTAACATGACAGCCCTGACCAAAGGCTTTCTGCACTCTTCTTTCTGGGTGGTGGACAGGCAGCACATCTACATCGGCAGCGCCACCATGGACTGGCGATCACTGTCCACGGTATCTTAGTATATTCACTCCATTATATTACCTACCTGTGTATATTTCTTTTTTTTTACCCCTTTTTCTCCCCAATTTTGTGGTATCCAATTGGTGGTTACAGTCTTGTCTCATCGCTGCAACTCCAGGACGGACTCGGGTGAGGCGACAGTCGAGAGCTGTGCGTCCTCGGAAACCCAACCAAGCCACACTGCTTCTTGACACAAGGCCTACTTAACCAGGAAGCTAGTCGCACCAATGTGTTGGAGGAAACACCATACACCCGATGACCGTGTCAGCGTGCACTGTGTCCGGCCCGCCATAGGAGTCGATGGTGTGCGATGGGACAAGGACATCCCTGCTGGCCAAACCCTCCCCTAACCCGGATGATGCTGGGCCAATTGTGCACCGCCCCTTGGGTGTGCGACAGCGCCTGGACTCGAACCCAGAATCTCTAGTGGCACAGCTAGCACTGCGATGCAGTGCCTCAGACCACTGCACCACTCGGGAGGCCACCTGTGTATATTTCAGTAACATTTATTCTCCATTCAATGAGACCAGTCCACCTATGAGTTCTCCTCATACTGACTAATATGTTCTATACCTGGATTACGTAAACACTTTGACCAACCTACTGTGTACACAAAACCTGTTTTCATTTTGAGGTCTGATATTGCAGGCACTTTGAGGGTACTGTGTACAACCATCAGCTCTGGGGATTTTTGTCCAATGACTCTGCAATCAATATTTATTCAAACACTGCTAGCTACACTAGGAGAACAGCATCCATTAATTGGCTTAGGTTGCACAAACATCCTGAATATAAAAGAGATGCAACTTTTTATAGTTGGCAGAAAACGTCACCGTTTTCATGTGCGTACGAGAAAGGACAATACTGAATTAATTGAGTGAGGACAAAAAGGGAACGTAGTGCTGCTCAAAGCTGAAAAAGTACAAAAGGTTGATTTAAAGTGTGACCCCATTCGCTGTACCTAGCCCGTCTATCTTTATCACTTCACTGAAATAAACATTTGCTTGAGAAGTGCATCACTTGAAACCCTGCTGTGAGAAGGGATGGGAGAGGCTTGGTGATTGGAAGGGCCTGGAGGACTACCTGCCTCATCCAGGGCCAGAGGAGGGCAGAAGACGATGGGGAGGATTCAGGGCTAGAAGGGAGAGGAGCACTGGGCTGTGGAGAGGAAACAAAAAAGAGGACAGGAGGGAGAAGGGGAAATTGAAGTGTGGGGAGTAGGAGATGGGAGGAGAGGGAATGGAACAGGGGGAATGGAAGGAGAGGAGGGGGAGGAAGGATGAGAAGAGATGTGTGAAGTAAGGATTTGGTATGGGTGGAGTCCCTGGGGGCTCATGCTAACACCGTACAACATCTGTGCTGTTGCTTTGTTGTCTCTCAGATGAAAGAACTGGGCATCATCGTCTACAACTGTAGTTGCCTGGCACTGGACCTGCACAGGGTATTCAACCTCTACTGGCAGCTGCAGTATAAGGACTTTATACCGTCCATGTGGTCCAAAAGGCTGAGCGCCCTGTGGAACAAAGATGAGAACCTTCCACTTCTCTTCAACAACACCAAGGCTGAAGTCTTTGTCTCTGTGAGTGACAACTAATCGTTCTCTCACATGGCTTCATGCATAAAGACAGGAGTTTGTCTGGACGATGTGACCTTTTAACAAGGGCCTTGAAATGATTTTTTAGCATTCTGTATCAGTAGTAATTTGTATCATTCTGAAACAAGCTCATTTTATACTAAATGAATGAATACTTTAGAGATTATGAATTCTTTGGGGTTTTTCTTGCTAGCAATAATAAATTGCCAATATTTATGCATACTATTTGAAGACTTTTCTTGGTTAAAGCCTTTACATTAGTCCTGATATATAAACATTTGCAATGTCCTCCCACAGTAAGAACTTTGACGAGAGGTGACAGTTGGGTGAAAAAAGCTGTGTCTTATACAGCTCGATATGACTAATCAGCTGGTGTTTTAAGTACGCTAACGGGATGATAAATTGCATTGCTTCCAACAGAAAACATACGTTTGGCTGGTTGTAAATTAGGCCAGTCGATGAACATTTCTGAAAAACAGAAGGAACGTTAATCATCAGAAGTATTGATAGCATGGAACTGTGATCTGTCATTTTTCTCATCACACACATCCTATGGGTGACAGGGCTTTAGGCTGCGCGGCTCCGTGGCTGAGGAACACACTTCCAGACATTATTAGGGCTGCAGAGTCTCTGGCCTCCTTTAAGGCACAGCTCAAGACCGTGCTGTTCAGAAAAGCTTTCAAGGATCTCTGTTAATTCTGTTCATGTCTTCCAGACCTGTATATAGCTTAGATTGTTGTCTGTGTTCTATGGTCTGTGTTTTTTTGTTTTTTTATTGCACCTTGGGTGTGAGAAAAGAGCTTTACCAATTAAATGAATAGTATTATTATATATCAAGAAATAAAGAACAGAGACAGGATCAGTTAGAGACAAGTAGAGAGAAGGTAACGATGCTGTTGGAATACTAATGGACAAAGATATGTTCCAAGAGGTAGTGGTGGTGGTGATGATGATGATGATGATGACGACGATTTGATAACAATAATGAGGACGACAACAATGACAATGATTCATTGCATCTGTAAAGCCTTGGCATTGACATGAGGGCCTCCGTTCTCTACTCTCCAATGATTTAACAGTCTTATCTTGTGGCAGAGCTCTCCAGATGTCTTCTGCCCTAAAGACAGGACCAGAGACCTTGATGCCATATCCTACGTGATCCAAAAGGCCAAGAGGTTCATCTACATATCCATTACAGACTATCTGCCTCTCACTAACAGGAATGCTCACAGGTGAGCAATTTGTTGATACTGACAGCACCTGATCACCTTATTGTTGACACTGACAACAACTGATCACCTTATTGTTCATACTGACCGCACATGATCACCTTATTGTTGACACTGACAGCACCTGATCACCTTATTGTTGACACTGACAGCACCTGATCACCTTATTGTTGATACTGACAGCACCTGATCACCTTATTGTTGACACTGACAGCACCTGATCACCTTATTGTTGACACTGACAGCACCTGATCACCTTATTGTTCATACTGACCGCACCTGATCACCTTATTGTTGATACTGACAGCACCTGATCACCTTATTGTTGACACTGACAGCACCTGATCACCTTATTGTTGATACTGACAGCACCTGATCACCTTATTGTTGACACTGACAGCACCTGATCACCTTATTGTTCATACTGACCGCACCTGATCACCTTATTGTTGACACTGACAGCACCTGATCACCTTATTGTTGATACTGACAGCACCTGATCACCTTATTGTTGACACTGACAACAACTGATCACCTTATTGTTCATACTGACCGCACCTGATCACCTTATTGTTGACACTGACAGCACCTGATCACCTTATTGTTGACACTGACAGCACCTGTTCACCTTATTGTTCATACTGACAGCACCTGATCACCTTATTGTTGATACTGACAGCACCTGATCACCTTATTGTTGACACTGACAGCACCTGATCACCTTATTGGTAGTGTTGTATTGTTCGCCCATTTATACAATACAATGACAACTGACAAAAGGATGTAACTGTGTATAATGACCTGTAATTACCAAACAGATTAGTGTGTAACTCTTTTCTACTTTGGCAGATACTGGTCACGTATAGACGGGATGCTTCGGGAGGCCTTGATCCTGAGGAACATCGAAGTGCGTCTGCTAGTAAGCTGCTGGGAGCAGACGCATCCCCTGACCTTTAACTTTGTGTGGTCCCTGAAGACCCTGTGCATGGAGCTGGCCAACTGTTCAATGGAGGCTGTGAGTGTGGACACCACATGCCTACATCCTCATTACCTGGATACAAACTGATGTTATACAGAATCATCATAGCTACTTTACCAGGCTCATTATACCTACAGTGAGCTACAAAAGTATTGGGACAATTATACATTTTTATTTTATTTGTTTAATCTATACTCCACCACTTTGGATTTGAATGATACAATGACTGAGGTTAAAGTGCAGACTGTAAGCTTTAATTAGAAGGCATTTTCATCCATATCAGGTGAACCGTTTAGAAATTACAGGTCTTTTTGAACATAGTCCCCCCCCCAAATTCACTTATGTGTATTAAAGTAGTCAAAAGTTTAGTATTTGGTACCATATTCCTAACTTGCAATGATTACATAAAGCTTGTGACTCTACAAAACTTGTTGGAGGCATTTGCTGTTTGTTTTGGTTGTGTTAAAGATTATTTTGTGCCCAATAGAAATGAATGGTAAGTAATGTATTGTATCATTTTGGAGTCACTTTAATTGTAAATAAGAATATAATATGTTTCTAAACCAGGGGAGTATCTTTGGTTTTAGAAGTGGGAGGGACAAAAAAAAGTGAAATCAAAATATATTTTATATTTGAGATTCTTTAAAGTGGCTACCCTTTGCCTTGATGACAGACTTGCACACTCTTGGCATTCTCTCAACCAGCTTCATGAGGTAGTACCCTGGAAGGCATTTCAATTAACAGGTGTGCGTTGTTAAAAGTTCATTTGTGGAAGGTAGGGGTGGTATACAGAAGATAGCCCTATTTGGTAAAAGACCAAGTCCATATTGTTATTTTATTGCTACTCTTTAATTATTTGTTACTTTGTTCTTTTTTTTTCTTAACTGCATTGTTGGTTAAGAGCTTGTAAGGAAGCATTTCACTGTACCTGTTGTATTCGGCACATGTGAGAAATAAAATCTGATTTGATATTATGGTAAGAACAGCTGAAATAAGCAATGATAAATTAAAGTTCATCATTGCTTTAAGACGTGAATGTCAGTCAGGGTGGAAAATGTCAAGAACTTTGAAAGTTTCTTCAAGTGCAGTCGCAAAAACCATCAAGCACTCATGAGAACCGCCCGAGGAAAGGAAGACCCAGATTTACCTCTGCTGCAGAGGATAAGTTCATTAGAGTTACCAGCCTCAGAAATTGCAGCCCAAATGAATGCTTCAGAGTTCAAGTAACAGACACATCTCAACATCAACTGTTCAGAGGAGACTGTGTGAATCAGGCCATCATTGCTGCAAAGAAACCACTAGTAAAGGACACCACTAAGATGAGACTTGCTTGGGCCAAGAAACATGAGCAATGGACATTAGACCGGTGGGAATCTGTCCTTCGGTCTGATGAGTCCAACCGCCGTGTCTTTGTAAGACGCAGAGTAGGTGAACGGATGATCTCTGCATGTGTGGTTCCCACCGTGAAGCAGAGGTGTGATGGTGTGGGGGTGCTTTGCTGGTGACACTGATTTATTTCGAATTCAAGGCACACTTAACCAGCATTGCTAACAGCCAGCATTCTACACCGATATGCCATGCCATCATGATTCCACTTATTGGGACTATCATTTGGCTTTAAAAAAGGACAATGACCCAACACCAGGCTGTGTAAGGGCTATTTGACCAAGAAGGAGAGTGATGGAGTGCTGCATCAGATGACCTGGCCTCCACAATCACCTGACCTCAACCCAATTGAGATGGTTTGGGATGAGTTGGACTGCAGAGGGAAGGAAAAGCAGCCAACAAGTGCTCAGCATATGTGGGAAGTCCTTCAAGACTGTTGGAAAAGCATTCCAGGTGAAGCTGGTTGAGAGAATGCCAAGAGTGTTTAAAGCTGTCATCAAGGTCAAAGGGTGGCTACTTTGAAGAATCTAAGATATATTTTGATTTGTTTAACACTTCTTTGGTTACTACATGATTCCATATGTGTTATTTCATAGTGTTGATGTCTTCACTATTATTCTACAATGTAGAAAATAGTCAAAATAAAATAAAAACCCTTGAATGAGTAGGTGTGTCCAAACTTTTGACTGGTACTGTATATATTTTTTATCCTGTCGGATAAACACTCCAAACAGCCTACCCGACTGCTCAGAGGCGTCCGCATGGTCCTAAAGCACACGGTCGCATGATTTGATACAGAGGGGTTGGGTTAAATGCGGAAGACACATTTCAGTTGAAGGCATTCAGTTGTGCAACTGACTAGGTATCCCCCCTTTCCTTTGTATTACATTTCAATGATAAAACTACGTGGCACAAAAATGTGATTTCAGAATGTGGGTGGGGGGACGGACATGTTCCCCCCCTGTCCCCAGTGAAAGTTAAATTAATATGGATGCTACCATGAATACCGATAGTCCTGAATTAATCATGAATAATTATAAGTGAGAAAGTTAGTCACACAAATATCATACCACCATGACATGCTAACCTCTCACCATTACGATAAAAATGTTTGGGGGGTATGATATTTGTGCGTCTAACTTTCTCACTCATCATTATTCAGGACTATCTGTAATCATGGTATCATCCACATTAATGTAGAAGTGATCAAAAACATGTTCTATTCTTATTTACAATAAAAGTGACTCCAAAAAAACACTACATTATTTGACATTCCTTTCGCCACAAAATAATCAAAACGTGCTGTAGTACAGAGCCAAAACAAAAAATGTGTCACTATCCCAATACTTTTGCAGTGCACTGTATTTAATCATATCTACAGTAGGTCATGTAAAATGTATTCATCTCTACTGTACCTGCAAACCTACTGTAAGTCATGTCAAATGTAGTCATCTTTACTGTACCTGCAAACCTACTGTAAGTCATGTCAAATGTAGTCATCTTTACTGTACCTGCAAACCTACTGTAAGTCATGTCAAATGTAGTCATCTTTACTGTACCTGCAAACCTACTGTAAGTCATGTCAAATGTAGTCATCTTTACTGTACCTGCAAACCTACTGTAAGTCATGTCAAATGTAGTCATCTTTACTGTACCTGCAAACCTACTGTAGGTCATGTCAAATGTAGTCATCTTTACTGTACCTGCAAACCTACTGTAAGTCATGTCAAATGTATTCATCTTTACTGTACCTGCAAACCTACTGTAAGTCATGTCAAATGTATTCATCTCTACTGTACCTGCAAACCTACTGTAAGTCATGTCAAATGTAGTCATCTTTACTGTACCTGCAAACCTACTGTAGGTCATGTAAAATGTAGTCATCTCTACTGTACCTGCAAACCTACTGTAAGTCATGTCAAATGTAGTCATCTCTACTGTACCTGCAAACATTTACATTTAAGTCATTTAGCAGACGCTCTTATCCAGAGCGACTTACAAATTGGTGCGTTCACCTTAAGACATCCAGTGGAACAGCCACTTTACAATAGTGCATCTAAATCTTTTAAGGGGGGTGAGAAGGATTACTTTATCCTATCCTAGGTATTCCTGAAAGAGGTGGGGTTTCGGGTGTCTCCGGAAGGTGGTGATTGACTCCGCTGTCCTGGCGTCGTGAGGGAGTTTGTTCCACCATTGGGGGGCCAGAGCAGCGAACAGTTTTGACTGGGCTGCGCGGGAACTGTACTTCCTCAGTGGTAGGGAGGCGAGCAGGCCAGAGGTGGATGAACGCAGTGCCCTTGTTTGGGTGTAGGGCCTGATCAGAGCCTGGAGGTACTGAGGTGCCGTTCCCCTCACAGCTCCGTAGGCAAGCACCATGGTCTTGTAGCGGATGCGAGCTTCAACTGGAAGCCAGTGGAGAGAGCGGAGGAGCGGGGTGACGTGAGAGAACTTGGGAAGGTTGAACACCAGACGGGCTGCGGCGTTCTGGATGAGTTGTAGGGGTTTAATGGCACAGGCAGGGAGCCCAGCCAACAGCGAGTTGCAGTAATCCAGACGGGAGATGACAAGTGCCTGGATTAGGACCTGCGCTGCTTCCTGTGTGAGGCAGGGACGTACTCTGCGGATGTTGTAGAGCATGAACCTACAAGAACGGGCCACCGCCTTGATGTTAGTTGAGAATGACAGGGTGTTGTCCAGGATCACGCCAAGGTTCTTAGCGCTCTGGGAGGAGGACACAATGGAGTTGTCAACCGTGATGGCGAGATCATGGAACGGGCAGTCCTTCCCCGGGAGGAAGAGCAGCTCCGTCTTGCCGAGGTTCAGCTTGAGGTGGTGATCCGTCATCCACACTGATATGTCTGCCAGACATGCAGAGATGCGATTCGCCACCTGGTCATCAGAAGGGGGAAAGGAGAAGATTAATTGTGTGTCGTCTGCATAGCAATGATAGGAGAGACCATGTGAGGTTATGACAGAGCCAAGTGACTTGGTGTATAGCGAGAATAGGAGAGCCTATACAAACCTACTGTAGGTCATGTAAAATGTATTCATCTCTACTGTACGTCATGTAAAATGTATTCATCTCTACTGTACGTCATGTAAAATGTATTCATCTCTACTGTACGTCATGTAAAATGTATTCATCTCTACTGTACGTCATGTCAAATGTATTCATCTCTACTGTATGTCATGTCAAATGTATTCATCTCTACTGTAAGTCATGTCAAATGTATTCATCTCTACTGTACCTGCAAACCTACTGTAGGTCATGTAAAATGTAGTCATCTCTACTGTACCTGCAAACCTACTGTAAGTCATGTAAAATGTCATCTCTACTCTACCTGCAAACCTACTGTAGGTCATGTAAAATGTAGTCATCTCTACTGTACCTGCAAACCTACTGTAAGTCATGTAAAATGTAATCTCTACTCTACCTGCAAACCTACTGTAGGTCATGTAAAATGTAGTCATCTCTACTGTACGTCATGTAAAATGTATTAATCTCTACGGTACCTGCAAACCTACTATAGGTCATGTAAAATGTATTCATCTCTACGGTACCTGCAAACCTACTGTAGGTCATGTAAAATGTATTCATCTCTACTGTAGGTCATGTAAAATGTATTCATCTCTACTGTACGTCATGTAAAATGTATTCATCTCTACTGTACGTCATGTAAAATGTATTCATCTCTACTGTACGTCATGTAAAATGTATTCATCTCTACTGTACGTCATGTAAAATGTATTCATCTCTACTGTAGGTCATGTAAAATGTATTCATCTCTACTGTACCTGCAAACCTACTGTAGGTCATGTAAAATGTATTCATTAATCACTACTGCTAAGCCAGTCGTTGTGTGTTTTGTGCAGAAGTTCTTCAGCCCCAGGGAGCAGAGAGATGGCACGCTACAGGGAATCAACCATAACAGATTAATGGTGACAGACAGTGCTGTGTACATAGGTGAGTTCACTTGCATTCATTTCAGATGAGTAATAACTATTTTTCAAATGTTTTTAAATTTTTTAAATTCAATTATTGGTCTAGCTACTGGTTGGTGGATTGACTAGTTTGCTTGTGAGGTGGGTTGACTATTTGGCTAGTACCTTTTGAATCTATATTTCTGATTAACGGTTTTGACGGGTGTCTGTTGTCCCACAGGCAACTTTGACTGGGTGGGGAATGAGTTTACGTTCAACGCTGGAGCAGGCTTGGTGATCAATCAGGCGGAGGGGGTGAAAGAGAAGAACTCAACGTTGGTGGAACAGGTGAGGGCTACGTTCGAGCGGGACTGGTATTCACGCCACACCAAGAGCCTGCAGGCTAACAAGATCCCAGTCTGCAACAAGCACCAGCTCAACCAACTGGCACATCTCAAAATCGCTCAACCAACAGAGCGCAATGGGAGTAAGGAGAGTCCCAATGGCTCCCTCTGAATCCGAAGACGTGGTGCGTTACGAGACTGATTTATGCAGGCTTTAAGAGAAAATTAACAGTTTAATACTGAAATCGGACACTGTAGACGTAATATAGGACTTGGAGGGCATTTGTTCATCTATTGAACCTTCTGCTTATTTCATCCTGACTGTTTCTTACAGAAGACATTCGTGGAAAGGGAACTGATCAAATAAATGGATTGTCTATTGAATGCTGAACCTCAGTAAATATAGTTCATCGTTAAATCCATTTTGCCAATAATGACATCATTCATCACAACCCTTTAAAACCCTCTCTGGCCCAAGCAGGTTGGAGCTGCATGGACAGTAGTGTGGAGATATCTTATACAAATCTATACTCCAAAAGGTGTTTACCCGGTGTGTCTTCAATTTTCATTTACAAAGTGCAGCATACCTCCAACCTCGACCAAATGAACTGGGGCCATCTGTCTGTTGGACCACAGCTGATCAAATGAAACTAATGGGGAAAATAGGAATGCCAGAAACCTCACCTGACTCCTAAGATAAAGACATATATTTGATGTTTATTGTTGCAGAGTAAAGACAATTATGCCCCCATTGGCATTCATCTATTTTGGTATCATGTCTAAAATTCTGTTTTGGTCTAAACCAGAATGTAAACTGACTGGGGTTGATCTCAGAATCTTGACTCAATTTCTAGCAAAAGTTGCAGTCTTCTATTCTGTATATTTTCTATGTTGGAAACACTCAATAGGGTAGAACTAGATATTTAACTTGTGATAGAGCTTTAGGGCTGTTATGTTTTTAACATGATCAAATCATTTATATATTATTAATTATTTTTTGAGCGTCTTGCTTCCTGAAAAGTGTTGAAACCACCATGTCCCTGGACAGTACTTAGTTTGTAATGGATATGCTATCATTCCCCGGTCTTATGCATAGGTTAAAACGAAAACCAACTGAAGTGGTCAATAGCATACTAACATTGGAAGGAGCTGAGCTGCCCTTTTAAGGTCTAAGACAAGGATGGGAAACAGGCGGCCCCCCTTTTGTAGGCCCACGGATCAATTTTCAAAGCCTTAAAACAAAAGATCTGTCAGGGTCTCAACTTACTGTTGAGTTAGATTAGTAGAATACACAAGGTGACATTTTGAAATGTGGTTGTGCATCAGCAGTTTCTCTCGTTATGTCAGTCACTCAAGTAGCCCATGTCAGCAAAAACAACTGTGATTGTAAGTTAGCTGGCCACAGGACTATCTAAACTTTTAGTAATCATGGTTGAATTACCGATTTGGGGGGCCTCCATTGATGTTGTTAGTCACATCATATTAAAAACGGCAAACCTTTCTCTCCACCCTATGACAAAATTAGTTATAAAATTGAGAAATCTTCTCCGCCTCATGGCAAATATGTATAGAATTGCAGGAAATTAACTCTGAAACGTAAAACTTCCCTTAATGGCCCCCAAAAGGCTCTGATTGCATGTGTGAGTATGGATGTGGGTACACAGACCAGTGAGCCACTGCTGCCCCCTATGATGAGTTCGGCTTTGTTGTGGCCCCCACCCCCATCAAAGTTGCCCATCCCTGGCCTAAGGTATTTGTTTGGTAAAGTTACAAGACAATGATTTTACCTAATGGAATATTGGTCCTAGATTCCCAAGGTCTTCGTGAATAATTAGGTTTATTAGGTATAACTGGAAAAGGGTGTTGAACCAGTGGGACAACTGTAGCTCTCTTTAAAAACAGATGTTGACTTATTGAACAGATATTGTAAACAATTGGAGGCTATTTCAGTCAGTAAGATCAATAGCATGACTTTTTAAAGACTGCTAAACACCATTTCCAGTTCCCCCAAGGACATGTTTTGAAATAAGACCTTATGCATTGAACTTAACACCGGCAGAGAAAGTAACCACAGCAACTCTTTACACCACACGCATGATACACTTTGCGCCTGAACATCAAAGATGATCAACTACAGGAGTTGTCAACACCTTTTTATGAACATGTCACTCCAATGACTAAATACTGTATGTAATAGGCCTATCTGGGGTGTTTGATTGGCATTACACTTCTATTAATTCTGTTTCATCTGTCTTTTCATAGTAATATAATGGGAGAATACTTTCTCCATGTTTACAGGTGGTTCCCTTCACACATTATTTTATAACTGGGGTTCTGTTATATCATATTCTGATACAAGAAAAATATTAATAGTAAATTGAAAAAATAACAATGCACATACTTCCTGAAAATATGAATACGTTTGTCAGCGTTAACCAGTACATAAATGTAGCATTAACACATCTATGATGTACACTGCTCTTATGGCAGACAATGTTCTTAATCTGACAGTAAATATCTGTACAACAACTTACCCTTTAACTACAGGTAACTGCCAAAATATAGGAAACATCATCAGTGTCTTAATAGGGCGTTGGGCCACCACGAGCAGCCAGAACAGTGTCAATGAGCCTTGGCATCGATTTGACATGTGTCTGCAACTATTGGAGGGATGCAACACCATTCTTCCACGAGAAATTCAATCATTCGTTTTTTTGTTGTTGATGGTGGTAGATAACGCTGTCTCAGGCGCCGCTCCAGAATCTCCCATAAGTGTTCAATTGGGTTGAGATCTGAGACACACACACACACACCCTTTAAACCCCCTATGCTCCTTTGAGACCCCTCTTTCAAAGGCACAGATATCTCTTCTAGCCATGGTAGTCAAAGTAATGGGCAACTGGGCATTTGTATACATGACCTTAAGCATGATGGGATGTTTTAATTGCTTAATTAACCCATGAACCACACCTGTGTTGAATGAACCTGCTTTCAATATATATACTTTGCATCCCTCATTTACTCAAGTGTTTCCTTTATTTTGGCAGTTACTTGTATGTCCTCATGTCATAAAGAGGTAGTCAAAGGCATAGGACTGCTGTTGGTGCAACAGTCCAGAGTAGGCTACTTTATATATTGTTTTACGAGTGCATCAATAGTGACTGTCAATGATCTGTTTAGGAATGCACTTTGTCACTGCACAAGAAACATGTTTTCTTATTCAATTGCTGGCAAACCTTCAGTCACTCCAATGACATGCACACTTGATGTAGCAATTCTGGGATAAACATTTCCTAACCTATACATCGAACCCATTCGTAACAGATCAGAGCTAACCAAATGTGGGTGTGTCCCAGATACAACCTACAGTATAAACTGTCCCTGATTCACTGTTGCCACCTAGAGTTTGTTTAAGGAAAGACTATTTCTCTCACCTGCAAACAAGCACAAAAGATGTCTGAATACAAAGTAAAGATTAATGAATAGTCTTAGTCCTCATCATCACTTGCGCATTAGACAGACAGCCTACATTTTATTAGAATAGTCTCCTGTGTAGTTTTTCAAAATGTTAGATTAGATTTGTACATCCACAGTAGGCAAACATGTCATACGCTACTACTGAATGGTAAATTAATTAATTTAAAAGGTATGATTGTATTAATAGCTTGAAGGATACCACTGTGGTCAAGGTGATTTACAGTTAATTTAAAAGCACATTGCATCACAACACATGGAAGACCAGTGGAGGCTGCTGAGGGGAAGATGGCTCATAATAATGTCTGGAATAGAGCAAATGGAATGGCATCAAACCATGTGTTTTGATACCATTCCACTCATTCTGCTCCAGCCATTACCACGAGCCCGTCCTCCCCAATTAAGGTGCCACCAACCTCCTGTGTTGAAGACATTGATTGGGCTGGTTCGACATTGCAGCCGACAGTGCAGGCGACTGCCGACTGACTGTTCTACAAATCACCTTGCATTGTAAATAGCGGCTCATTATTTGTTGATCAGTCAATCACAATTTACCCATAATACATTGCGGTTTTGATGCTCTCGAACATGACCATTAATTACGATACTATTACAGTACAATGACTGCCCTCTGGAGGACAATATGTCCCACCAGTTAATTATATACTGAACAAAAATATAAAACGCAAAATGTAATTTTACTGAGTTATAGTTCATATACAGAAATCAGTCAATTTAAATAAATTCATTAGGCCCTAATCTATGGATTTCATGTGACTGGGAATACAGATATGCATCTGTTGGTCACAGATACCTTAAAAAAAGATGATAGGATCAGAAAACCAGTTTTTTTTTTTTTTTTTTATTATTATTTTTTTATTTTACCTTTAGGCAAGTCAGTTAAGAACAAATTCTTATTTTCAATGACGGCCTAGGAACAGCGGGTTAACTGCCTGTTCAGGGGCAGAACGACAGATTTGTACCTTGTCAGCTCGGGGGTTTGAACTTGCAACCTTCCGGTTACTAGTCCAACGCTCTAACCACTAGGCTACCCTGCCACCCCAGTATCTGGTGTGACCACCATTTGATTGTGGCATGTAGAAAGTTGTCCCACCCCTCTAATGGCTGTGTGAAGTTCTTGGATATTGTCGGGAACTGGAACATGCCGTCGTACACGTCAAACCAGAGCATCCCACACATGCTCAATTGGTGACATGTCTGGCGAGTATTCAGTCCATGGATGAACTGGGACATTTTCAGCTTCCAGGAATTGTGTACAGATTCTTGTGACATGGGGCAGTGCATTATCATGCTGAAATATGAGGTAATGGCGGCAGATAAATGGCCCCAGGATCTCGTCACGGTATCTCTGTGCATTCAAATTGCCATCGATAAATGCAATTGTGTTCGTTGTCCATAGCTTATACCTGCTCATACCATAACCCCACCGCCACCATGGGGCACTCTGTTCAACGTTGACATCAGAAAACCTCTCACCAACATTATGCCATACACGTGGTCTCCGGTTTTGAGGCATATTGGACGTACTGCCAAATTCTATAAAATGACATGAGGGCAGTTTATGGTAGAGAAATTAACATTCAATTCTCTGGCAACAGCTCTGGTGAACATTCCTGGAGTCAGCATCCCAACTGCACGTTCATTCAAAACTTGACACATTTGTGGCATAGTGTTGTGTGATATAACTGCACATTTTAGAGTGGCCTTTTTTGAGAAATAATATTTTTGTGCATATGGAAAACGTCAGTTTATGAAACATGGGACCAACACTTTATATGTTGCATTTATATTTTTGTTCAGTGTACATTACACCATCTCCGTTTCCAAATGTACAAATAAGCAGAGTAAGTTATGCCTTACAAATATGTTCTCATGCATAATACAACATACTTTCTTTGCTTAATTTTGGCATGCCCACTGTTGCATGCCCTGCCTTTATGAACTGTAGGACTAAAGTACAATAGACAGCCTTATTTTAACAATATATATTTCAAAATAAAAAAAGGAGTGTATATTTATTGTATAACCTTGACGCCTATATCGAATTCATACATTTAATGTTTACTCTTAATAAAAACAAATCTGATATGTATGTATTGTGGTTTTATTCAGAGGCTACTGGACACGTCAAGTCCAGGTTACCAAACCCGGTAACTATCCAAATTCAGGTAGGTCTACGCGCTTTAGTGACTATCCATTTCAGATTACGTGTGATTTAAACTGTGGTGGTTTAACCTGTGAACTAATTAATCCTATCTCAAGAGTGGGGGTTAATTTACCACAGCGCCCGGGTGACAAGGGTGTGGGGGCTCTCAATCATGAAACTAGATTTGCCAGTCTCTTGGCTATCACCCTATTCAGGCATAGAGAGGTATCTTCAACTAGCACACGGAAACTTCGTCCTACACAACAGCGCCAATAAACGGGCAATGTAGCCTGTATCACTATTCAGGTAATGTAGTTTACAGAGAAATGTCAGGGATTATTAGTATTGCGTTATTATTAATAGTGCGTTCAAAGGATCACAAATAATAAAACACTTACTAGGTTACCACACACCTGATGGGCTGTTCAATTTGTAGAACGCTAAACGCTGATGTAATCGGTTACCATAGGGACCGATTAGGAGTCAACCCATTCGACCACTTCGAAATTCATGAGTGCGCATTTTCAGATTTTCTGCAGCTACGTAGAGGGATACTAACAATACATGGACTAGCTTGTTAGCTAGATCTCAACAAATGTATGCATACTTACACTTCAGTTGTGCATTTAGTTTAATTTCAAGACCAACCTTCCTCGCCTGAAGAGCACTACAGTGTATTTTTAGCCAACATGGCTGAGGACAGCGAGTGGGTTGTGGAGAGCATCGCTGGATATTTGGGAAGTCCTGAATGGGTCATTCCATACACTGACTTCTTGGAAAACAAATGCACAGGTAAGAAAGGCCATTTGGTTTTCTAAGTTTTTACGATAAAGAAAATTATTATAAACGGTTTTCAGGACCAGGATTACACATGCTGGAATCATCCTTGGCACCCCTGCTCGAGTGAGCTAGCTATCAAGCTGAATAACAGCCAGCTAGCTAACGTTAGCTATTAAATCTAGGTGGCATTCGCTAGCTAAAACTTTTACTGTAGCTAGCTAGCTTCAAGCGCGTAATGTTTTTGTTGGCGAAAGGGAGCAGTGATTTTCCAGCTCAGTTGTTTGGCATGCGTCAGTGCGTCACATGTTTGAGCGACATTCATCCAACATGTCTTATTATAGCTTAGTTAATACTTTAAGCAAAAAAAAACTAGCTGGTTAAGTTATCCACTGGGTGAAACAGTATATATCTGTGCGTAGAGACCACTCGAACGCCTAGAAAGTTCCGATTCAAACGCACAATTCACCAGATCTGCATTAGAATGATCACCAAATATTGAGTTTCGCTGATCAACTCTCTGCATTTACTTCCGGTATGTACTTCCAAAAAATGTCTAAATAAAAATGTACAAGCAACCGAAAAACATCCAGTGTGATATGATTGAGCTGTTGTATTCTTCCGAACTGATCGTGGCAGTAATTTGTGATTTTTATTTGGACCTTTTTTGGAAGTACATACCGGGAGTAAATGAAGATACTTGCTCAGCGAAACTCCATATTTGGTGATCAACGAATTTACATTATAACGCTTACAGTGGGGATCGGCGCTTTCTGGATGTTAGCATACAGATACTGGTGCACACACTGGTTGAATCAACTTAATTGGTCAACGTGTTGTGACATGGAATCAACGTGAAAAATTCATTGGATTTGAAAAAAGTCATTAACCAGTACTGTTTTCATCTAATTTTAACAAGCGTTGTAAACATTGAAATTAGGGTTGAACTCAAATACATTGACTTACAGGTAAAAGTTTTGTTAATCATTAATTTGCCATCTTATTTATAGGGCTAATGTAATGGTACCCCATTCATAGACGCCAACTGCTTTAGCTCTATTGATGATAGTATCTTCTTTATGGGAGCTTTTTGAAAGCTAACACGCATCGCTTGCCGTACTCTTTTGTAAACATAAGGACCATATTTCATAACAGCGAGAAATAATTTTATAAAAACAAAAGGTTAAATTGATACACACATTGTTAGGGTTAATGTTCCCACACAGCCATATCCATGTTTCAGCGCTTGTTTACTGAAGACAAGAGATGCTAGTTAGCTGTCTATAGCATGCTCTGAACACCTGTGTGGAAGCGTAACTCGGGAAGTGTAGTTTCGTTGGATGGAGGCAGCCATAGCTGTTTGGATCTGTAACTGCTACAGTGTAGTTTTGTCGGATGGAAGCTCCCATAGCAGTATAGATCTGTGCTACAGTAAGTATATTTTAAATTTAAAGGATTGTTTCTCGCTGATGAAAGATAAGGGCTATATATTTCAAAAGCCGTATCACAAGCAACTACTATTGACATTTCTAAAGGTTAAACCACAGCGTAGGGATTGTAGTTCACATGAGGTAGGGGAAGTTAATGGCTGAAAACTGTAGGGAGAAGGCAGAATGCCGCCTAAAGTAAAAAAAAAAAAGAAGAAGCTAATGTGATGGTACTACTACTTCTAAACTTCCAAAGATCCAATCAACCATGGATTAATGATGGTATACCTAGATACAAGCTGAAATTATGGTGTTCGTTGTTTTGGTAAATTAGATGTAAGTGTAGACTACATAAACCCAAGCTCAAGTTACATTCAACTGTTCAATGTTATTTAGGTAGTCTATGCAAATGAGTATGGAAGCTGTTCAATGGCTCAATGTTTTGACATGATACACCACATTAACATGTCAACGTGTTTTAATTGGCACGTTAAAGGGTAGGAAGTGTGAGTTTTTACTAGTGATGTACCGATATAAAAAATTTGGCCGATAGAGGCCTTTTAAGCATTCTAGTACAGTTAAATAGTTAACACACACACATGGACGCAGAGGTCTAAGGCACTGAATCTCAGTGCAAGAGGCGTCACTACAGTCCCTGGTTCGAATCCAGGCTGTATCACATCCGGCCGTGATTGGGAGTCCCATAGGGCGGCGCACAATTGGCCCAGCGTTGTCCGGGTTTGGCCGGTGTTGGCCGTCATTGTAAATAAGAATTTGTTCTTAACTGACTTGCCTAGTTAAATAAAGGTTACACACACCACACTGACCAAAAAGTTATTTTGTTGCCATTTACGTATGTCCTCGTTACCAGTAAAACATAATCAAAACCAATTTCTTTCACTTACTTGCTGTGCTGTTTCATTGTTCAGTCGTTTCATTCTCAACCAGGATTTCTATGGAATGCCATTTGGGTCTTTGCGTGTCAAAAAATATACTATTAACATTTTTTTTCCTTTTTTTTTCACCGGTATTTAACCAGGTAGGCTAGTTGAGAACAAGTTCTCATTTACAACTGCAACCTGGCCAAAATAAAGCAAAGCAGTGCGATACAAACAACAACACAGAGTTACACATGGAATAAACAAACATAGTCAATAATACAATAGAAAAAGTCTATATACAGTGTGTGCAAAAGAGGTAGGATAAGGGAGGTAAGGCTATTTGAGTGTCAAATAACACTATTTGACATGTCAAATAAGTTTGTTGACCAAACAGGACCTGAATATGACTGTCACATAATAATTTAAGGCGTTAATTAATTTTTTACGTAGTTATTACACATTGATTACACTATCACTCGGATTTCATATGTCACAAAGATTCATCGATATGTATGCTATGATGCTGCTAAGGTTGTCCCGCGCACCTACAGTGCTGGCCATTAAAAAAGGGCAATGAATTCCATTATCTTGGCATTAATGGATTTCACCTTAGAGTTGTCTCACTGAAATTTTGTTACTCTTTCAAATGACTGCTTGACTTGTTGACTGCTCAATCCACACAGCAGACATTGTGGGCTAGTTTAGGAAGGCTGTGCTGCACGTATAGCGCAAAATTTTACATGGCGTCATTACTTCATGTACCTTCATTATATAGGTATGCATATCAGCTTTGACATCGGTTTTGCACATCGGGCATTAAACTAGACATCGGCCGATTCCGATATTTTCCACGATATATCGTGCATCCATAGTTTTTACTCAAGGTAGTAACAACACAGTGTGGTCAAAGACTTAGTAACTTAGTTGTAGTCACAATCTAGTTACTTATAACTACAAACATAGTTATGCTTTAGCCTTTTCACATATTTATTAACTTATTTGCAGATATCTTAAATTACCCACAATGTACTAATTCTCAACATCCTATGGAGAATCTACTCTGCGTTAGCTACACTACATGGTCAAAAGTATGTGGAGACCTGCTCGTCGAACATCTCATTCCAAAATCATGGGCATTAATATGGAGTTGGTCCCCCCTTTGCTGCTATAACAGACTCCACTATTCTGGGAAAGCTTTCCACTAATTGTTGGAACATTGCTGCGGGGACTTGCTTCCATTCAGCCACGAGCATTAGTGAGGTCAGGCACTAACGTTGGGTGATTAGGCCTGACTCGCAGTCGGCGTTCCAATTCAACCCAAATGTGTTCGATGGAGTTGAGATCAGGGCTTGGGCAGGCCAGTCAAGTTCTACCACACCAATCTCGACAAACCATTTCTGTATCGACCTCGCTTTGTGCATGGGGGGCATTGTCATGCTGAAACAGGAAAGGGCCTTCCACAAACTGTTACCACAAAGTTGGAAGCACAGAATCATCTAGAATGTCATTGTATGCTGTAGCGTTAAGATTTCCCTTCACTGGAACTAAGGGGCCTAGCCGGAACCATGAAAAACAGCCCCAGACCAGTTCTCCTCCTCCACCAAACTTTACACTTGGCACTATGCATTGGGGCAGGTAGCATTCTCCTGGCATCCGCCAAACCCAGATTTGTCCATTGGTGAAGTTTGATTCATCACTCCAGAGAACGTGTTTCCACTGCTCCAGAGTCTAATGGCAGTGATCTTCACACCAATCCAGCCGACGCTTGGCATTGCGCATGGTGATCTTAGACTTGTTTGTGGCTGTTTGGCCATGTAAACCCATTTCATGAAGCTCCTGATGAACAGTTCTTGTGCAGAAGTAGCTTCCAGAGGCAGTTTGGAACTCGGTAGTGAGTGTTGCAACTGATGACAGACGATTATTACGCGCTTCAGCACTCTCCGATCCCATTCTGTGAGCTTGTGTGACCACTTTGCGGCTGAGCCATTGTTGCTCCTAGATGTTTCCACTTCACAATAACAGCAATTACAGTTGACCTGGGCAGCTCGAGCAGGGCAGAAATTTGACGAACTGACTTGTTGGCATCCTATGACAATGCCACGTTAAAAGTCACTGAGCTCTTCAGTAAGGCCAATGTTTGTCTTTGGAGATCGCAAGGCTGTGTGCGTGATTTTATACACCTGTCGGCAACAGGTGTGGCAGAATCCACTAATTTGAAGAGGTGCCCACATACTTTTGTATATATCGTGTAGCTCTGTTGAAATGAACACAACTTGTTTCCAAAGCTAAGCAGGGTACATAAAGGTAGGCATCTGTATGGTAGACTCGTTCTCACTGAAGTGTATTACCCCTCATCACCAGCTGTCTACACAATATGTGAAAACCAGCACCTCCCTCGACAGAGATAAATCATCTCAATAACTAAAGCAGATCGCTTGCTATGGCCCACTACATAATGAGGATGTGAAATTTCAGCACCGAAGCACGTTTTTACTTTGGGCAGAGTGGGTGGACACCCTATTGTTCAGGCAGAAGTCATTGGACTGTTGCTTCACATTTTATTTCAATAAACCTCTTTATTTAGGTTGATAGCATGACATTGAAAAAATGACTGATTCAAATATTACATTTTACTATCAACATTGAAACAAGGTCAAATAAACTGTGTAATCAAATCTAAAGTTAATTGACGAAAGGATGAAAAAGATTGTTTATGTTTCTTTGTGGAATTTTCAATGCAATTTCACCGTATACAGTACCAGTCAAAAGTTTGGACACACCTACTCATTCAAGCGTTTTTCTTTATTTGTATTATTTTCTACATTGTAGAATAATAGTGAAGACATCAGAACTATGAAATAACACATATGGGATCATGTAGTAACCAAAAAAAGTGTTACACAAATATGTATTTAATGAGATTCTTCAAAGTAGCAACCCTTTGTCTTGATGACAGCTTTGCACACTCTTGCCATTCTCTCAACCAGCTTCATGAGCTAGTCACCTGGAATGCATTTCAATTAAAAGGTGTGTCTTGTTAAAAGTTAATTTGTGGAATTTCTTTCCTTCTTATTGCGTTTGAGCCAGTCAGTTGTGTTGTGACAAGGTAGGGGTGGTATACAGAAGATTATTTGGTAAAATACCAAGTCCACATTGTTTTATTTTATTTAACCTTTATTTAACTAGGCAAGTCAGTTAAGAACAAATTCTTATTTACAATGACGGCCTACCAAAAGGCATCCTGCGGGGACAGGGGACTGGGATTTTAAAAATTAAAAATGAATACAATATAAATATAGGACAAAACACACATCACAACAAGAGAGACACAACACTACATAAAGAGAGACCTAAGACAACAACATAACAAGGCAGCAACACATGACAACACAGCATGGTAGCAACACAACATGGTACAAACATTTTTTATTTTTTTACCTTTTTATTTAACTAGGCATGTCAGTTAAGAACAAATTCTTATTTTCAATGAAGGCATAGGAACAGTGGGTTAACTGCCTTGTACAGGGGCAGAACGACACATTTTTACCTTGTCAGCTCGGGGATTTGATCTTGCTACCTTTCGGTGACTAGTCCAATGCTCAAACCACTAGGCTACCTGCCGCCCCATTATTGGGCAAAGTCAACAGCACAAAGGTCAAGAAGGTAGAGACAACAATACATCATACAAAGCAGCCACAACTGTTAGTAAGAGTGTCCATGATTGAGTCTGAATGAAGAGATGGAGATAAAACTGTCCAGTTTAAGTGTTTGTTGCAGCTCGTTCCAGTCGCTAGCTGCAGTGAACTGA
Source organism: Oncorhynchus nerka (assembly GCF_034236695.1). Classification (NCBI taxonomy): domain Eukaryota; kingdom Metazoa; phylum Chordata; class Actinopteri; order Salmoniformes; family Salmonidae; genus Oncorhynchus; species Oncorhynchus nerka. Next base: position 22,367,116 of record NC_088405.1, on the reverse strand, counting down.
AAAGAGTGACCCAGGGATGTGTGTGCTTTGGGGACCTTTAACAGAATGTGACTGTCTGAACTGGTATTGTATGTGGAGGATGAGGATTGGAGTAGATATCTCAGATAGGGGGGAATGAGGCTAAGAGGGTTTTATAAATAAGCATCAACCAGTGAGTCTTGTGACAGGTATACAGAGATGACCAGTTGACAGAGGAGTATAAAGTGCAGTGATGTGTCCTATAAGGAGCATTGGTTGCAAATCTGATGACCGAATGGTAAAGAACATCTAGCCGCTCGAGAGCATCCTTACCTGCCGATCTATAAATGATGTTTCCGTAATCTAGCATGGGTAGGATGGTCATCTGAATCAGGGTTAGTTTAGCAGCTGGGGTGAAAGAGGAGCGATTACGATAAATCTAGACTTGGTTTCCTCTAACTTTCGCCTGCAGCTTTAATATGTGCTGAGAGAAGGACAGTGCACCGTCTAGCCATACTCCCAAGTACTTGTATGCGCTGACTACCTCACGTTCTAAACCCTCATAGGTAGTTATAACACCTGTGGGAAGAGGGGCATTCTTCTTACCAAACCACATGACCTTTTGATTTGGAGGTGTTCAGAACAAGGTTAAGGGTAGAGAAAGCTTGTTGGACACTAAGAAAGCTTTGTTGTAGAGCATTTAACACAGAATCCGGGGAGGGGCCAGCTGAGTATAAGACTGTATCATCTGCATATAAATGGATGAGAGAGCTTCCTACTGCCGGAGCTATGTTGTTGATGTAAATTGAGAAGAGCGTGGGGCCTTGAATTGAGCCTTGGGGTACTCCCTTGGTGACAGCCAGTGGCTGAGACAGCAGATTTTATACACTGCACTCTTTGAGAGAGGTAGTTAGCAAACCAGGCCAAAAGCTTTGGCCAAGTGAATAAAAATAGCAGCACAATATTGCTTAGAATCAAGGGCGAGGGTGACATCATTAAAGACCTTGAAGGTTGCAGTGAGACATCATAACCTGAGCGGAAACCAAATTATACCCGAGAGAATACTATAGACATCAAGAAAGCCAGTCAGTTGATTATTAACAAGTTTTTCCAACACTTTTGATAAACAGGGCAAAATAGAAATAGGCCTATAACAGTAGGATCAGCTCCTTTAAGTAAAGGACGAACTGTGGCTGCCTTCCAAGCAATGGGAACCTCCCCAAAAAGGAGAGACAGGCTTTGCGATGATAGGGGCAGCAACCTTAAAGAAGAAATGGTTTAGACCCTCTGACCCAGATGTGTTTTTGGGGTCAAGTTTAACCTCTCTGGGGTAGGCGGGACGTTTGCATCCCACATGGCCAATAGCCAGGGAAAATGCAGAGCGCCAAATTCAAATAAATTTCTATAAAAATCAACTTTCATTAAATTACACATGCAAGATAGCAAATTAAAGCTACACTCTTTGTGAATCCAGCCAACATGTCAGATTTCAAAATGGCTTTTCGGTGAAAGCATAAGATGCTATTATCTGATGATAGCACAACAGTAAACAATGAGAGAGTAGCATATTTCAACTCTGCAGGCGCGACACAAAACGCAGAAATAAAATATAAATCATGCCTTACCTTTGACGAGCTTCTTTTGTTGGCACTCCTATATGTCCCATAAACATCACACATGGTCCTTTCGTTCAATTAATTCCGTCGATATATATCCAAAATGTCCATTTATTTGGCGTGTCGTTTGATCCAGAAAAACACTGCTTCCAACTTACGCAACGTCGCTACAAAATATCTCAAAAGTTACCTGTAAACTTTGCCAAAACAATTCAAACTTATTTTGTAATACAACTTTAGGTATTTCTAAACATATATAATCGATCAAATTGAAGACTGGGTGATCTGTGTTCAATACAGGAGCAAAACAAACTGACGCTACTTTTCTGGTTACGCGCCTCTATCAAAAGGTACACATGAAGTGACGTTCGTTCTGAACTATGGCACTTCTTCATTACACAAAGGAAAAACCACAACCAATTTCTACAAACTGGGTTTTGCCTGCTAAATAAGTTCTGTTATACTCACAGACATGTTTCAGTGTTTTCTATCCAATACTAATAATAATATGTATATATTGGGATCTGGGACAGAGTAGGAGGCAGTTCAGTTTGGGCACGCTATTTATCCAAAAGTGAAAATGCTGCCCCCTACCCCAAACAGGTTAAGGAGCTCCACCTCGGACTCGGTGACTGGCTGCAGGGAGAAACTTTGTAGCGGGGCATGGGAAAAAGAGGGAGAAGAATCGGGGATAGTCGCGTTAGAAGAGGTGGAAGATGAGGAAATGTTGGATGGGCAAGGAGGCATGGCTGAGTCAAATAGGAATCCTGACTTAATGAAGTGGTGATTTTAAAGAGCTCAGCCATGTGCTTCTTGTCAGTAACAACCACATCATCAACATTAAGGGACATGAGCAGCTGTGAGGAGGAGGGTTTATACTCCAGGACTTTGACTGTTCTCCAGAACTTCTTGGGGTTAGACCCACAGAAATAGAAGCTTCTCCTTCAAGTAACTAACTTTGGCCTTCTAGATAGCTTGAGTGCACTTACTTCTCATTCGCCTGAACGATAGCCAGTCAACCTGAGTATACGTGTGCCAAGCCTTTCGCCAAATGCAATTCTTGAGGTGTAGTAACTCTGCGAGATCACGGTTGAACGAGGGGCTGAAGCTGTTTTTAATTCTCATTTTCTCTATCAAAAGGTACACATGAAGTGACGTTCATTCTGAGCTATGGTACTTCTTTATTACACAAAGGAAAAACCTCAACCAATTTCTACAAACTGGTGACATCCAGTGGAAGCGGTAGGAACTGCAGGAAAGTCGATGAGACTTCTGGATTCCCCATGAAAACATATTGAAAAGACAGTGACTTAAAAAAATCTGAATGGTTTGTCCTCTGGGTTTCGCCTGCTAAATAAGTTCTGTTATACTGAAAATACAAAAAAGAAGGTCTGAGCGTCTTCGACAGAGCTGATTCTACACCATTTTACAGAGGCCAGTTCATGATGGAAGGCTTGCTCGTTCAAGTTTTTTAGCAAGCGTCTATGACAAATCAGGACAGGTCTTTTCATTGAGCAGCTATTACGAACACAGGCTGTAAAACAGTGATCACTAAGGTCATTACAGAAAACACCAGACTGATACCTATCAGGATTATTTGTGAGGATAACATCGAGGAGAGTGACCTTTTGTGGGTGTTTGGAGTCATACCTTGTGGGATTGGTGATAATCTGAGAAAGATTTAGGGAGTCTCATTGCTTTAGGACTTGGTCAGGTGGTTTAAGCATGTCCCAGTTTAGGTCACCTTGCAGGACAATGCCTAACTTAGTGTAAGGGGCCAGGGGATAGCTTAGGGCAGGTAGGGTACAGGCCGGTGCTGATGGAGGACGATAGCACCCATCAACAGTCAACAAAGAGCTATTTGAAAGTTTAATGCTTAAACCTCTTAGAGCTACCCCCCTACTTTTTTCAATTTCCACCTGAAGACATACCCAAATCTAACTGCCTGGAGCTCAGGCACAGAACCAAGGATATGCATATTCTTGGTACCATTTGAAAGAAAACACTCTGAAGTTTGTGTAAATGTGAATTGAATGTAGGAGAATATAACACAATTGTTTTGGTTTCGATAAAACGTGTTTTCTTTTTATTGTTGTATCATCATCTTTAAAATGAACAAGATAAAAAACAAACATTCAGATATGATGATGGGGACAATTTCAGTGAAAAACATAAGAGGGCAACAGTACTTGTGCAAAGTTTCAGAATGATAACTTCCAAAATGAGTGTGCTACTTGACATTTATCATGAAGTCACCCAGGTGTCCCACACAAGTAGCCCAAATGTACCCCAGTGGCCAAACTGGTGAAGTTATACATTTTGAATGGAATAACTATATACAAAATACCAAAATGGTATTCTAACACACCCCCCCCCAAAAAAAATGGAGAAAAAACATGAAAAAAAGATACACATTTACAAAATAACACTTTCAATATTTGGAAGACCCTCAGTCCTCAACACAATATTATGCTGCTAATGCCTGCAGGCTGCTATTGCCTGCAGAAATACATTTGGGCAGATGAACACCGCTTGTGGCAGGAGCTGGATGAACCAGCTTCAGTGGGGGATGGACACCTTGGCACTGGGGGCTCCCATTCGGAGTCAGTGTCACTGTGAAAGAAAATGTTCAGTTAGAATAGTTTCACATATGAGCCCTGTATCAACAGGTATAATAAACACGCATATATATATATATGAGTACAGGGAACATAAGGTTGAATATATTATTATAGACCTGCTAGATCTACTGTCTCATTTATATTATGACATTTCAGCTAGATCTACTGTCTCTATTATATTACAACAGACCAGCTGTATCTACTGTCTCCATTTCACTTTGGCCATTGTTGTGGGCCTGCCCTCCCCTCAACAGCCTCAAATAGGCTATTTCACAAATAATATTTTATATTATTAATTTCAAACAACGGCATTAGCATGAGAACTTACCAGTCCAAAACGATGTTCTCTCCGTTCAAAAAATATTCCTCCATTTGGGAATCGCTAAATGAATTGTCCTCGATCAATTTCTTCTAAAATTGTGTGTACATCTGTATATCTAGACTTAGATGTAGCTTTTCCGGACTTAGTCGCCATACTGATTGATATATATAAACAGCTGAATATGCGCTTTACCAAAACAATGCTGTGCGCAACATGCGTTGCTCCTTCCGGTATGAATTGTCAATGGCGAATGAACCTCTTTACGCCAGAGTTTACTACATGGGTTGGTCTTCCAACACATAAACATTACATATTGCCGTTTACCTCAGCTCATTGGCTATCTACCCAGCTAGATTTCAAGACTAACAGTGGTTATTGGGTTAAAATGCAGTCAATCAACGAAACAGCGGGCAAATCATTGGTGCACAATGATGTCATTACTTGTTGTCTTCAAATCGGTTTCTTTCAGTCAATACATCCCACGAAATGACCCATCAGGTTTGGTTGTGCTACAAACAAACCAGTTGATTGCAATGAAACCAAACATGACTTGAAAAGTCACGTTTTGTGTGTGTATTTACCTCTAAAGTGTTGTCGGAAGTGGAATGTGACAGAATTCACGACACAAGCGGTTCACAAAATGTTTCGTGATTCTATCAAACAAAAAACCATTCATTGTGTAACAATGAGCATTGGGACTTTTTATTTGACCTTTACTGATTGATATCAGTTAATTGATATCAGTTAAGAACACATTTTCAATGACAGGCAGTGGGTTAACTGCCTGTTCAGGGGCAGAACAACAGATTTGTACCTTGTCAGCTTGGGGATTTGAACTTGCAACCTTCCGGTTACTAGTCCAACGCTCTGTCCACTAGGCTACCCTGCCGCCCCATTGCAAACAGAGGAAGATCGTCAAAGGTAAACAATTTATTTTATTGCAGTTTGATTTTGTTACGCTTGTGCTGGTTGAAATATATATATTTTTTTATGGGGCTCTATCCTCAGATAATCGCATTGTATTCTTTCGCAGTAAATCCTTTTTTAAATCTGACAACGCAGTTGGATTAGCAAGATTCTAAGCTTTCGAAACATGTGAGACACATGTATTTTCATGAATGTTTAATATGACTATTTATGTAGCGATCACCGTATGTTGTCGAATTTCATCCCGCTACCGGATTCCGTGCGCAGAGAGGTTAAAACCAGCAAATCAAATTGTTTGGGGAAGACCTGGTAGAGACAACTGAGGTGAAGGTGATCCTTGGTAAAGATTACCACTCCTCCACCTTTGGAAGATCTGTGTCTTGCCGAAAAAGGTTATAACCAGAAAGGTTAACATCAGTATTCAAAACACTGTTCCTTAACCACGTCTCAGTAATGACCAACACATCTGGATTGGAGCTGTGAACCCACACTTTCAATTGATCCATTTTAGGTAATACGCTTCTAGTGTTAACGTGCAGAAAACCCAGGCTTTTATGAGAGCGGAAATCAGTGAAGCAGATATCAGAGCACAAGTCAGAATTGGGGCTAGCAACAGTAGTTGGGCCAGCGTGTACAGTCGTGGCCAAAAGATTTGAGAATGACACAAATATCAATTTTCACAAAGTCTGCTGCCTCAGTTTGTATGATGACAATTTACATATGCTCCAGAATGTTATGAAGAGTGATCAGATGAATTGCAATTAATTGCAAAGTCTCTCTTTGCCATGTAAATTATCTTAATCCCCAAAAAACATTTCAGCCCTGCCACAAAAGGACCAGCTGACATCATGTCAGTGATTCTCTCGTTAACACCGATTCAACCGATCGCTACCTGCACCTACCCGCCTGTCCAACATCACTACTCTGGACGGCTCTGACTTAGAATACGTGGACAACTACAAATACTTAGGTGTCTGGTTAGACTGTAAACTCTCCTTCCAGACCCATATCAAACATCTCCAATCCAAAGTTAAATCTAGAATTGGCTTCCTATTTCGCAACAAAGCATCCTTCACTCATGCTGCCAAACATACCCTTGTAAAACTGACCATCCTACCAATCCTCGACTTTGGCGATGTCATTTACAAAATAGCCTCCAATACCCTACTCAACAAATTGGATGCAGTCTATCACAGTGCAATCCGTTTTGTCACCAAAGCCCCATATACTACCCACCATTGCGACCTGTACGCTCTCGTTGGCTGGCCCTCGCTTCATACTCGTCGCCAATCCCACTGGCTCCATGTCATCTACAAGACCCTGCTAGGTAAAGTCCCCCCTTATCTCAGCTCGCTGGTCACCATAGCATCTCCCACCTGTAGCACACGCTCCAGCAGGTATATCTCTCTAGTCACCCCCAAAACCAATTATTTCTTTGGCCGCCTCTCCTTCCAGTTCTCTGCTGCCAATGACTGGAACGAACTACAAAAATCTCTGAAACTGGAAACACTTATCTCCCTCACTAGCTTTAAGCACCAACTGTCAGAGCATCTTACAGATTACTGCACCTGTACATAGCCCACCTATAATTTAGCCCAAACAACTACCTCTTTCCCAACTGTATTTCATTTATTTATTTATTTTGCTCCTTTGCAGCCCATTATTTCTATTTCTACTTTGCACATTCTTCCATTGCAAAACTACCATTCCAGTGTTTTACTTGCTATATTGTATTTACTTTGCCACCATGGCCTTTTTTGCCTTTACCTCCCTTCTCACCTAATTTGCTCACATTGTATATAGACTTGTTTATACTGTATTATTGACTGTATGTTTGTTTTACTCCATGTGTAACTCTGTGTCGTTGTATGTGTCGAACTGCTTTGCTTTATCTTGGCCAGGTCGCAATTGTAAATGAGAACTTGTTCTCAACTTGCCTACCTGGTTAAATAAAGGTGAAATAAAAAAATAAAAAACACAGGTGTGAGTGTTGACGAAGACCAGGCTGGAAATCACTCTGTCATGCCGATTGAGTTTGAATAACAGACTGGAAGCTTCAAAAGGAGGGTGGTGCTTGGAATCATTGTTCTTCCTCTGTCAACCATGTTTACCTGCAAGGAAACACGTGCCGTTATCATTGCTTTGCACAAAAAGGGGTTCACAGGCAAGGATATTGCTGCCAGTAAGATTGCACCTAAATCAACCATTTATCGGATCATCAAGGAGAGCAGTTCAATTGTTGTGAAGATGGCTTCAGGGTGCCCAAGAAAGTCCAGCAAGCGCAAGGACCGTCTCCTAAAATTGATTCAGCTGCGGGATCGGGGCACCACCAGTACAGAGCTTGCTCAGGAATGGCAGCAGGCAGGTGTGAGTGCATCTGCACGCACAGTGAGGCAAAGACTTTTGGAGGATGGCCTGGTGTCAAGAAGAGCAGCAAAGAAGCCACTTCTCTCCAGGAAAAACATCGGGGACAGACTGATATTCTGCAAACAGGTTTGGAGTTTTGGTCTGGAGCGAAGGCCATGCTGTGGCGAGTAGCATCCTGCATATGTACCTGCCAAAAAAAATCCAAGTTTATCTAACTCAATCTATCCTTTTGTAAAAAAAAACATGTTGAAAGATGTGAGAGCTCCCATTTAGCTGTCTCTCTCTATGAGGGGGGCGTGTTTCCACCGCATGCCAGATATTATGTCAAGAACAGCGCAAATAAGCAAAGAGAAACGACAATCCATCATTACTTTACTATGAGGGGGGCGTGTTTCCACCGCATGCCAGATATTATGTCAAGAACAGCGCAAATAAGCAAAGAGAAACGACAATCCATCATTACTTTACTATGAGGGGGGCGTGTTTCCACCGCATGCCAGATATTATGTCAAGAACAGCGCAAATAAGCAAAGAGAAACGACAATCCATCATTACTTTACTATGAGGGGGGCGTGTTTCCACTGCATGCCAGATATTATGTCAAGAACAGCGCAAATAAGCAAAGAGAAACGACAATCCATCATTACTTTAAGACATGAAGTCCGTCAATCCGAAAAAGAAGAAATGTTCAAAGTTCATGTGCAGTCGCCAAAACCATCAAGTGCTATGATGAAACTGGCTCTCACGGGGACCACCACAGGATAGGAAGACCCAGATTTACCTCTGCTGCAGAGGATAAGTTCATTCGAGTTACCGGCCTCAGAAATTGCAGCCCAAATAAATGCTTCACGGAGTTAAAGTAACAGACACATCTCAATAACTGTTCAGAGGAGACCGTGTGAATCAGGCCTTCATGGTCAAATTGCTGCATAGAAACCACTAGTAAAGGACACCAATAAGAAGAAGACTTGATTGGGCCAAGAAACACAAGCAATGGACATTAGACCGATGGAAATCTGTCATTTGGTCTGATGAGTCCAAATTTTAGATTTTTGGTTCCAACCGCCATGTCTTTGTGAGACTCGGAGTAGGTGAACGGATGATCTCTGCATGTGTGGTTCCCACCGTGAAGCACGGGGGTGTGATGGTGTGGGGGTGTTTTGCTGGGGACACTGTCTGTGATTTTTTTAGAATTCAAGGCACACTTAACCTCTTGGAACTACCCATCCAGGATCCGGGATAATTGTCATCAACTACACTAATTAGCATAGCGCAACGGTCAAATAATCTTACTAGAAAATATTCATATTCATGAAATCACAAGGGAAATATAGCGAAACACAGCTTAGTCTTTTGTTAATCACCCTGTCGTCTCAGATTTTGAAATTATGCTTTACAGAGAAAGCAAGACAAGCGTTTGTGTAAGTTTATCGATAGCCTAGCATATCATTAGCCTAGCCTAGCATATCATTATGTCCAGCTAGCAGCAGGAAGCTTGGTCACGAAAATCAGAAAAGCAATCAAATTAATCGTTTACCTTTGATTTTCGGATGTTTTCAGTCATGAGACTCCCAGTTAGACAGTAAATGTTCATTTTGTTCCATAAAGATATTTTTTTATACCCAAAATACCTCCGTTTGTTTGTCACGTTATGTTCAGACATCCACCGGAAATAGCGGTCACGACAACGCCGGGGAAAAAAATCTAATTATATCCATAATATCGACAGAAACATGGCAAACGTTTTTTATAATCAATCCTCAAGGTGTTTTTCAAATATCTATTCGATAATATATCAACCGGGACAGTTGGCTTTTCAGTAGGCCCGGGAGGAGAAATGGCTACCTCTCTCTCTTTTACGCAAGAATCACTCTGAGAGCCATCAGCTGGCCACTTACGCAATGTGGTCGTTTACTCTCATTCTTCAACATAAAGGCGTGAAACTACGTCTAAAGGCTGTACACACCTTAGGGAAGACGTAGAAAAATGAATCTGGTTGATATCCCTTTCAATGGTCAATAGGGATGCATAGGAACACAAAAGATTTCAAAATATGAGTCACTTCCTGATTGGATTTTTCTCAGGATTTCGCCTGCAATATCAGTTCTGTTATACTCACAGACACTATTTTTACAGTTTTGGAAACGTTAGTGTTTTCTATCCTAAGCTGTCAATTATATGCATATTCTAGCATCTGGTCCTGAGAAATAGGCCATTTACCTTGTGAACGTTATTTTTCCAAAAATAAAAATAGTGCAACCTAGCTTCAAGAGGTTAACTTCTTGCGGATCAATGGGACGCTACCGTCCCACCTGGCCAACATCCGGTGAAATTGCAGAGCGCCAAATTCAAATTAAATTACTATAAATATTCAACTTTCATGAAATCACAAGTGCAATACATCAAAATAAAGCTTAACTTGTTGTTAATCCAGCCGCCATGTCAGATTTAAAATAGGCTTTACGGCGAAAGCAAACCATGCGATTATCTGAGGACAGATCATTTTTAACAAATCATTTTCAACCAGAAATAGCGATATAATATATGCCTTACCTTTGAAGATCTTCTTCTGTTGGCACTCCAAAAGGTCCCAGTTACATTACAAATGGTCCTTTTGTTCGATAAACTCCTTCTTTATATCCATAAAAACTCAGTTTAGCTTGCGCACCTCAGTCAATAATCCACTCGTTTTCTCTCCTTCAAAATGCATACAAAATGAATCCCAAACATTACCAATAAACTTATCCAAACAAGTCCATCAACATTTATAATCAATCCTTAGGTACCCTAATACGTAAATAAACAATACAATTTAAGACGGAGAATCGTTATTGTCTTTACCGGAGAAAAATACCAAAGAATGTGCTCTTATTCACACGCTTCGAAACACTACAGCCAAAATGGGAGAAACCCAGAAAAATGACGATTTCTGGCAAATTTTTCCAAAACCCAGCCTGAAACTCTTTCTAAAGACGGTTGACATCAAGTGGAAGCCCTAGGAACTGCAATCAGGCACGATTTCGCCCTATTATAAAAGAGCCAGCCATTGAAATCAGTGGTAGGATAAATTTGTTTTTTTGGGGGATGGTTTGTCGACGGGGATTCGCCTGCCATTTCAGTTTTGTTATACTCACAGACATTATTTTCACAGTTTTAGAAACTTTAGAGTGTTTTCTATCCATGTGCATGTCCTAGCTTCTGGGCCTGAGTAGCAGGCAGTTTACTTTGGGCATGCTTTTCATCCGGATGTCAAAATACCGCCCCCTATCCCAAATAAGTTTTAAGCAAGGCACTTAACCCTATTTTCTCTTGTAAGTTGCTTTGGGTAAGAGCATCTGCTAAATGGCTAAAATGTCAATTAAGAATGTATGTCAATAAGCAGTGTCACCCTACTTGTTTAATTCAGATATTATGCAAGTTTGCATAATTGACCAATTTTGCATTTTCTTTCAGTTTTTGATGACGAAGATGAAAATAAATTGACTTATACAGAAATCCATCAGCAGTACAAGCATTTGGTGAGTAGCTAGCTACAGTCTTTGGAAAGGCTTGCAACATTATTATGCATTGGGTTTCTTATTATGATGATTTATCGTTACACATGTATCTTAAATAGACATATTCTGGAAGGGTCTGCAATTCCATAAATTAGTCCTAAATCAAGATGTGGAATGGCTGAGTTAGTCATGAATAGTTTGTCAGTGTCTTAACATCAAATGTTTTGTCTCTGGAAAACGGTGATGCAACTAGCTACATTTACTTTCAGGTGGAGAAGTTGTTAGAAACCTACATGCAAGAGGTTGGCATCGATGAGCAGCAGTTTTTGGAGGCATGCTCCTCTCCTTTTGCCAAGTCCAAAACCTTACAGGTAAGCTCGATCATCTTTCCTATACACTGCCACAAATTATGCCAGCTACGTAGATGTAGACGGATGAGAGTGCACCTTTACAATACAAATGGGTTGAGAACAGAACATCTAGATATTTACCATATCCTTCAGTGCTTTACACAAGTCAGTGGAAGGAAAATGTAAACCATTGCTCTGAAAATACCTAGGTCTATGTTTGGGCCAGGGCAAGAACTCTCTCTGGATACAGCATTAAAGACTCCCTAAAAATAACATTATGTCAATGCCTGCTGTGATGACATATATAGGGGATTTGTATTATGATGATGTCTAATGGTTGCTGGGAACTTGCCAGCTATTGGTCTCTTTTTTTGGACTCTGGCCATACTGAACGATATATTCTGTATCTGGGCGGAATTCAATAGCCTCCATCTCAGGACAATTCATTTAATGCACCATCAATGTAATGACTCATCAAGTAATGTAATACACAGTACGTCTCTGACAGTAGAGATGAGCTCTTTGACATCCCAAAGGCCTAGTTGCCTTTTGATGAAGCCAAGCGCTACAAGGTTCAGGTCTGCACTGAACTGGAAGCTAACCAAGTCATTTGGAATAATTATTGCAGTTTTATTTATTTAACCGTTATTTTACTGAGAACACGTTCTCATTTGCAGCAACGACCTGGGGAATAGTTACAGGGGAGAGGAGGGGGATGAATGAGCCAATTGTAAACTAGGGATTACTAGGTTACCGTGAAGGTTAATACCCCTACTCTTACGATAAGTGCCATGGGACCTCTAATGACCTCAGAGTCAGGACACCCGTTTAACGTCCCATCCGAAAGACTGCACCCTACACAGGGGCAGTGGGATATTTTTCTTTAGACCAGAGGAAAGAGTGCCTCCTACTGGCCCTCCAACACCACTTCTAGCAGCATCTGGTCTCCCATCCAGGAACTGACCAGGACCAACCCTGCTTAGCTTCAGAAGCAAGCCAGCAGTGGTATGCTGCAGGTCAGGAAGGAGGAGTGGACAGTGCCAGAGTTTAACAACTCTAATGAGGTAGCTTACTATGGGATGGGTTTCTACAGGGACTCCCTGTGATATTGTTACAATTGAACTTTGGGCCCTATCTAATCAAACTCAATTACCAGGTTTCTGGGATAAATCCCAAACTATTCTTCTTGCACTACAAGTATGCCTAGGTTATGCACATTTGATGTGTGTAGATAAACAAACAATGTTTACAGTGTTTCTTTTTGTGCAAGAATACTCACTTATCCTGGAGACCTGTTTACTGATTTTATGAAATGGGCCTTCGGTTGTAGCCTGGTGGAACAAGCCGAGCGCATCGGTCAGTCTGCTTGACCAGGCCACTTCGGTTGCATTGCAAGCAATCAAGAACAAGAAAGGTACAGATTGAACTACCTGTGAAGAAAGGTAGGCTACATATTAATGACTTGAAGGCAAGCTCCTTTCAGTTCTGCTCATGCTGTTACCTGCTGTCTCCATGCCGACTGTTTTGACAGTTCACCGCCCACTAGGGCGGGGTTGTGATACTACTTAATTAGCTTTCTGAAGCATTTCCCCGAGGTCTGAATCTGAGGACCTTATCACCATTGAGCCTAATACACACCTTTCCCGACCCTTTACCTTCCTACTAATGGTAGGGAATATGAACTGTCAGAGTGGGGAAATGTGATAGGATTGGGTGTGCTCTCATGAAAAAACATTCAAGATAACTTTCAGCCTAGATCTTCTTGAAATGCGTCCTCCTGTCATGGACTGAGGAGCATGCCCCATCATGTTCAACTCCATGGTCAAAGAATGCATGGCCCTGCATAAAAATACATAATAGGAAATAGTTCAGGGACACAATGATGCATTCTGTTTCTCCTCCATCTGCTGGTGTTGTGAACCTGAGACTGTTAAACATACAGGAGCTCAGGTAGACCTGATCTATGAGCAGATTAGTGGGCCAGGCCTAAATCGGGTTAGTGAGATACAGGAACAGCTCGATGGAGCTATTCCTGATGGAGAGTGTTACTTAGTCTCAGAGCCAACAGTGCCCTCTGGGACATACCTGGGCCAGAAAAAGACCTCGGTTGTGATTTAAGTTACCAGGAGGCACATAATGTAGGCCTCAGGACAGAGACAGAGAGAGGAAGAGAATTCAGAGCTGACTCAGTTTCAATTACAGTGCCAACTGCCAAGGTTGCACAACCCAGAGGCAGAGAACTCAAAGAAACAAGTACAAATATGAATAATTCATAGGACTTGTCAAGATGGTTAGCAGATGTAGAACAGTATTTATTCATGCTTATTATTAACTGTACCTTTTGTACAGACTGTATTCCAGCCCGTCCTGGCCACAGACGACTTCCAGATGTTCAGATCTCTCATGGTGCAGAAGAACATGGAGCTCCAGCTCCAGGCGCTGCAGGTCATTAAAGAGAGAAATGGTACACCTTTTCACTGTTGTCACACAACTCCTAATTAGGGTTGAACAAATCTGGTAACTTTCCCAACATATTCAGATTTTGCAGATGTCTTGATTGGAGGATTCCGCATTTCTTGCGTATTCCCTCCTGATTTGTGAAAGTTACTGGATTTTTTTGCCATCCTAATGCTTGCCTACCGTACCAGCACACACACACACACACACACACACACACACACACTTGGCACAATGGCACCGATGAGCCTACACCGGTCCAAAACTATTTGTTCTAATGCTCCCCTCCTGTGTGCATAGGTGCCCTGCCTGAGTGTCTCACAGATGGAGCAGACGTGATGAGTGAACTGGAGCAGCAGGAGATGAAGATTATACAGGAGGTTCTGAAGTAAGAGACTCATAGAACTGGGGCCATTACACCAGCCCTCATACATGCACTGTCATTTTATAATAATAGGGTTTTCATCAGGTTCTCATAGGCTTTGTTGTGTCGTTTCCTTTAGTCATTGGCACGCACGTAGGGCCCATAGTTTTGCCTGAGCACAATATTAGACCAGGAAAAACTCCAGCTCCCGATAACCCCCCCCCCCAAAAAGGAACAATAAAACAACAGAGGCTATATGCATGATATATTATTCGTAGCCGTCTATTTACCACCACAGACCGATCCTGGCACAAAGACCGCACTCCACCAACTCTATAAGGCCATAAGCAAACAAGAAAATGCTCACCCAGAAGCGGCTCTCCTTGTGGCCGGGGACTTTAATGCAGGCAAACTGAAATCAGTTTTACCACATTTTTAGACTCTAGACCACCTTTACTCCACACACAGAGATGCATACAAAGCTCTCCGTCACCCTCCATTTGGCAAATCTGACCTATAATTCTATCCTCCTGATTCCTGCTTGCAAGCAAAAACTAAAGCAGGAAGTACCAGTGACAAGCTCAATACGGAAGTGGTCAAATGACGCGGATGCTACGCTACAGGACTGTTTTGCTAGCACCGACTGAAATATGTTCCGGGATTCATCCAATGGAATTGAGGAGTACACCACCTCAGTCATCGGCTTCATCAATAAGTGCATCGACGACGTCGTCCACACAGTGACCGTACCTGCATATCCCAACCAGAAGCCATGGATTATAGGCAACATCCACATCGAGCTAAAGGCTAAGTGCTTTGAAAGGTTTGTAATGGCTCACATCAACACCATTATCCCAGAAACCCTAGACCCACTCCAATTTGCATACCGCCAAAATAGATCCACAGATGATGCAATCTCTATTGCACTCCACACTGCCCTTTCCTACCTGGACAAAAGGAACACTTATGTGAGAATGCTATTCATTGACTACAGCTCAGCGTTCAACACCATAGTACCCTCAAAGCTCATCACTAAGCGAAGGATCCTGGGACTAAACACCTCCCTCTGCAACTGAATCCTGGACTTCCTGACGGGCCGCCCCAAGTGGTGAGGTTAGGTAGCAACACATCTGCCACATTGATCCTCAACACTGGAGCTCCACAGGGGTGCGTGCTCATTCCCCTCCGGTACTCCCTGTTCACCTACGACTGCATGGCCAGGCACGACTCCAACACCATCATTAGGTTTGCTGATGACACAACAGTGATCAACGACGAGACAGCCTATAGGGAGGAGGTCAGAGACCTGGTCTGGTGGTGCCAGAATAACAACCTATCCCTCAACATGAGCAAGACAAAGGAGATGATTGTGGACTACAGGAAATTGAGGACCGAGCACGCCCCCATTCTCATCAACGGGGCTGTAGTGGAGCAGGTTGAGAGCTTCAAGTTCCTTGGTGTCCACATCAACAACAAACTAGAATGGTCCAAACACACCAAGACAGTCGTGAAGAGGGCATGACAAAGCCTATTCCCCCTCAGGAAACTAAAAAGATTTGGCATGGGTCCTGAGTTCCTCAAAAGGTTCTACAGCTGCACGATCAAGAGCATCCTGCCTGACTGGTTGCATCACTGCCTGGTACGGCAATTGCTCGGCCTCTGACCGCAAGGCACTACAGAGGGTAGTGCGTACGGCCCAGTACATTACTGGGGCTAAGCTGCCTGCCATCCAGGACCTCTACACCAGGCGGTGTCAGTGGAAAGCCTTGAAAATTGTCAAAGACCCCAGCCACCCCAGTCATAGACTGTTCTCTCTACTGCCTCATGGCAAGCGCTACCAGAGTGCCAAGTCTAGGACCAAAAGGCGCCTCAACAGTTTTTACCCCCAAGCCATAAGACTCCTGAACAGGTCATCAAATGGCTACCCGGACTATTTGCATTATGTGCCTCCCCCAACCCCTCTTTTTTACGCTGCTGCTACTCTCTGTTTATCATATATGCACAGTCACTTTAACCACACCTACCTCAATTAGGCTGACTAACTGGTGCCTGTATATAGCCTCACTACTATTATATCCTTAGCTTAGTGATGAGCTTTGAGGGTACTATGGTGCTGAGCTGTAGTCAATGAATAGCATTCTCACATAGGTGTTCCTTGTGTCCAGGTGGGAAAAGGCAGTGTGAAGTAGAGATTGCATCATCTGTGGATCTGTTTGGGTGGTATGCAAATTGGAGTGAATCCAGGGTTTCTGGAATAATGGTGTTGATGTGAGCTATTACCAACCTTTCCAAGCACTTCATGGCTACGGACGTGAGTGATACGGGTCTGTATTCACTTAGGCAGGTTGCCTTTGTGTTCTTGGGCACAGGGACTATGGTGATCTGCTTGAAACATGTTGGTATTACAGACTCAATTAGGGACATGTTGAAAATGTCAGTGAAGACATCTGCTAGTTGGTCAGCACATTCAGTGTTACTTGCCTCGAAGCGAGCATAGAAGTGATTTAGCTTGTCTGGTAGGCTTGTGTCACTGGGCAGCTCGTGGCTGTGCTTCCCTTTTGGAGTCTGTAATAATTTGCAAGCCCTGCCACAAAAGACACGCGTCGGAGACTGTAGTATGATTCAATCTTAGCCCTGTATTGGCACTTTGCCTGTTTGTTTGTTCGTCGAGGGGCATAGCAGGATTTCTTAAGCTTCCGGGTTAGAGTCCCACACCTTGAAAGAGGCAGCTCTGCCCTTTAGCTCAGTGCGAATGTTTCCTGTAATCTATGGCTTCTGGTTGGGATATGTATGTACAGTCATTGTGGGGACGACATCCTCAATGCACTTCTTGATAAAGCCAGTGACTGATGTGGTGTATTCCTCAATATAATCGGAAGAATCCCGGAACATGTTCCAGTCTGTGATGGCAAAACAGTCCTGTAGTTTAGCATCTGCTTCATCTGACCACTTTTTGTTATTGACCGATCACTGGTGCTTCCTGGTTTAATTTTAGCTTGTAAGCAGGAATCAGTAGGATACCATTGTGGTCAGATTTACCAAATGGAGGGCGAGGGATTGCTTTGTACGTGTCTCTGTGTGTGGAGTACAGGTGATCTAGAATTTTTTCCCCCTTTACCTTGAACCCTGTTAAAAAACCTGTGCTTTGAATTGAGGAGGGCAGTCCATAAGTGCAGATGAAGGATATCAAGGATCTGGAAAAAAATCTTTATGGAGGAATGGATCCCTCCCTAAGTGTCTAAGATCCCTCCCTAAGTGTTCCCCAATTTTTATTTTACCTTTATTTAACTAGGCAAGATCAGTTAAGAACAAATTCTTATTTTCAATGATGGCCTAGGAACAGTGGGTTAACTGCCTGTTCCGGGGCAGAACGAAATCAAATCAAATCAAATTTTATTTGTCACATACACATGGTTAGCAGATGTTAATGCGAGTGTAGCGAAATGCTTGTGCTTTTAGTTCCAACAATGCAGTAATAACCAACAAGTAATCTAACTAACAATTCCAAAACTACTGTCTTATACACAGTGTAAGGGGATAAAGAATATGTACATAAGGATATATGAATGAGTGATGGTACAGAGCAGCATAGGCAAGATACAGTATATACATATGAGATGAGTATGTAAACAAAGTGGCATAGTTAAAGTGGCTAGTGATACATGTATTACATAAGGATGCAGTCGATGATATAGAGCACAGTATATACGTATGCATATGAGATGAATAATGTAGGGTAAGCAACATTATATAAGGTAGCATTGTTTAAAGTGGCTAGTGATATATTTACATCATTTCCCATCAATTCCCATTATTAAAGTGGCTGGAGTTGAGTCAGTGTCAGTGTGTTGGCAGCAGCCACTCAATGTTAGTGGTGGCTGTTTAACAGTCTGATGGCCTTGAGATAGAAGCTGTTTTTCAGTCTCTCGGTCCCAGCTTTGATGCACCTGTACTGACCTCGCCTTCTGGATGATAGCGGGGTGAACAGGCAGTGGCTCGGGTGGTTGATGTCCTTGATGATCTTTATGGCCTTCCTGTAACATCGTGTGGTGTAGGTGTCCTGGAGGGCAGGTAGTTTGCCCCCAGTGATGCGTTGTGCAGACCTCACTACCCTCTGGAGAGCCTTACGGTTGTGGGCGGAGCAGTTGCCGTACCAGGCGGTGATACAGCCCGCCAGGATGCTCTCGATTGTGCATCTGTAGAAGTTTGTGAGTGCTTTTGGTGACAAGCCGAATTTCTTCAGCCTCCTGAGGTTGAAGAGGCGCTGCTGCGCCTTCTTCACGATGCTGTCTGTGTGAGTGGACCAATTCAGTTTGTCTGTGATGTGTATGCCGAGGAACTTAAAACTTGCTACCCTCTCCACTACTGTTCCATCGATGTGGATAGGGGGGTGTTCCCTCTGCTGTTTCCTGAATTCCACAATCATCTCCTTAGTTTTGTTGACGTTGAGTGTGAGGTTATTTTCCTGACACCACACTCCGAGGGCCCTCACCTCCTCCCTGTAGGCCGTCTCGTCGTTGTTGGTAATCAAGCCTACCACTGTTGTGTCGTCCGCAAACTTGATGATTGAGTTGGAGGCGTGCGTGGCCACGCAGTCGTGGGTGAACAGGGAGTACAGGAGAGGGCTCAGAACGCACCCTTGTGGGGCCCCAGTGTTGAGGATCAGCGGGGTGGAGATGTTGTTGCCTACCCTCACCACCTGGGGGCGGCCCGTCAGGAAGTCCAGTACCCAGTTGCACAGGGCGGGGTCGAGACCCAGGGTCTCGAGCTTGATGACGAGCTTGGAGGGTACTATGGTGTTGAATGCCGAGCTGTAGTCGATGAACAGCATTCTCACATAGGTATTCCTCTTGTCCAGATGGGTTAGGGCAGTGTGCAGTGTGGTTGAGATTGCATCGTCTGTGGACCTATTTGGGCGGTAAGCAAATTGGAGTGGGTCTAGGGTGTCAGGTAGGGTGGAGGTGATATGGTCCTTGACTAGTCTCTCAAAGCACTTCATGATGACGGAAGTGCGTGCTACGGGGCGGTAGTCGTTAAGCTCAGTTACCTTAGCTTTCTTGGGAACAGGAACAATGGTGGCCCTCTTGAAGCATGTGGGAACAGCAGACTGGTATAGGGATTGATTGAATATGTCCGTAAACACACCGGCCAGCTGGTCTGCGCATGCTCTGAGGGCGCGGCTGGGGATGCCGTCTGGGCCTGCAGCCCTGCGAGGGTTAACACGTTTAAATGTCTTACTCACCTCGACTGCAGTGAAGGAGTCCGCATGTTTTCGTTGCAGGCCGTGTCAGTGGCACTGTATTGTCCTCAAAGCGGGCAAAAGTTATTTAGTCTGCCTGGGAGCAAGACATCCTGGTCCGTGACTGGGCTGGATTTCTTCTTGTAGTCCGTGATTGACTGTAGACCCTGCCACATGCCTCTTGTGTCTGAGCCATTGAATTGAGATTCTACTTTGTCTCTGTACTGACGCTTAGCTTGTTTGATAGCCTTGCGGAGGGAATAGCTGCACTGTTTGTATTCGGTCATGTTACCAGTCACCTTGCCCTGATTAAAAGCAGTGGTTCGCGCTTTCAGTTTCACGCGAATGCTGCCATCAATCCACGGTTTCTGGTTAGGGAATGTTTTAATCGTTGCTATGGGAACGACATCTTCAACGCACGTTCTAATGAACTCGCACACCGAATCAGCGTATTCGTCAATATTGTTATCTGACGCAATACGAAACATATCCCAGTCCACGTGATGGAAGCAGTCTTGGAGTGTGGAGTCAGCTTGGTCGGACCAGCGTTGGACAGACCTCAGCGTGGGAGCCTCTTGTTTTAGTTTCTGTCTGTAGGCAGGGATCAACAAAATGGAGTCGTGGTCAGCTTTTCCGAAAGGAGGGCGAGGCAGGGCCTTATATGCGTCGCGGAAGTTAGAATAACAATGATCCAGGGTTTTTCCACCCCTGGTAGCGCAATTGATATGCTGATAAAATTTAGGGAGTCTTGTTTTCAGATTAGCCTTGTTAAAATCCCCAGCTACAATGAATGCAGCCTCCGGATAAATGGATTCCAGTTTGCAAAGAGTCAGATAAAGTTCGTTCAGAGCCATCGATGTGTCTGCTTGGGGGGGATATATACGGCTGTGATTATAATCGAAGAGAATTCTCTTGGTAGATAATGCGGTCTACATTTGATTGTGAGGAATTCTAAATCAGGTGAACAGAACGATTTGAGTTCCTGTATGTTTCTTTCATCACACCATGTCTCGTTAGCCATAAGGCATACGCCCCCGCCCCTCTTCTTACCAGAAAGATGTTTGTTTCTGTCGGCGCGCTGCGTGGAGAAACCCGCTGGCTGCACCGCCTCCGATAGCGTCTCTCCAGTGAGCCATGTTTCCGTGAAGCAAAGAACGTTACAGTCTCTGATGTCCCTCTGGAATGCTACCCTTGCTCGGATTTCATCAACCTTGTTGTCAAGAGACTGGACATTGGCGAGTAGAATGCTAGGGAGTGGTGCACGATGTGCCCGTGTCCGGAGTCTGACCAGAAGACCGCCTCGTTTCCCTCTTTTTCGGAGTCGTTTTTTTGGGTCGCTGCATGGGATCCATTCCGTTGTCCTGTTTGAAAGGCAGAACACAGGATCCGCGTCGCGAAAAACATATTCTTGGTCGTACTGATGGTGAGTTGACGCTGATCTTATATTCAGTAGTTCTTCTCGACTGTATGTAATGAAACCTAAGATGACCTGGGGTACTAATGTAAAAAATAACACGACAGATTTGTACCTTGTCAGCTCGGGGGTTTGAACTTGCAACCTTCCGGTTACTGGTCCAACGCTCTAACCACTAGGCTACCCTGCCGCTAATTTGATAAAACATTTAATAAAAAGGCTCAGTGCCATTATCCTCACAAGGTGAAGTATTGAAAACAGCTGCCAATAATCTTGAACCCCATCTTTTGGGAGAGAAAAAAAGTATTACTTTTTAAACAATCTTTTCTCTGATCTTTTCTCTGAGAAATTGTATTAGTATAATAACATTTTCCTTTTTATTTTGCATACAATATAGCTTAGTATTGATTTATTTTATAGTCTCTAAATGGTGACAAAAATGGCTGTGTTATTTAAGATCGATTTGTATTCAACTACAAGTAACACATTGAAACACACTAGTGCAACCCTATAAAACCATGGTGGTGTTTGATGTAAAGCAACCTCACTCTTATCATCTGAGTTAAACGACCATCTACTAGTAAACATATCTCCCCGATGTGTGTTTGTACAGGAGGTCAAAGGAGGATTATGACCTAGAGATGGCTCGGCGACTGCAGTCAGAGGAGATCGGCTCCACGTCCAGAAGCTGCTCTGATAGGCCAGTTCTAGAGGCAGTCACCTCCATTCAACAGACCAACAAGGTGAGTTATGAACCTAATATTGTTGTAATACAAAAATACTGAACATAAGACTTTGTCTGCCTGTAGAATGTGATAAATGGTTCCTATTTCATGTATTCATAGCCATAGTATTCTTCTGAGCTATGTAGTTTAGCAGCAACACAAAAGAAGGGGAAGTGATGAGTACAGCAGCTTACAGTCCCTACATATCACGTTACTAGACCGTCTTCAATCAATCAACTAATGCAGAGTGGTACATGATCTGGCAGATATCCAGCCCTGTTCTAGGACATGGACTCACATTGTTAACTAAAGGTTTGACCTGTAACGCTGTTTTTTCCGCATTATCGTTACAATATATGTTTTTTTAGCCTGTATATTAACCTAAAGTGGGGTATGTGACAACTCTCTTGTATGTTGCACACGCTCAGCCCAAGGCTGAGGCGAAGGTGTGGGACAGTGGTAGCCACCAGCCCTCTGTCCCTCTGGTCAATGGAAACACAACGGTAACTCTCCTAGTAGTACAGTGCACACAGTCTGCTATTGCACTATGTTAGACCTGTGGTCGCCCATAAATGTTAGCTGTACAACCTGAACTTTGTGAACATCAGTGTGGCATAAGTAGAACTGCTAGATGCAATGACATGGCTGCCCTGTGCCTTCCATGTAGGTGAACAGTACATCTCCTCAGAGAGGGGAGCTGAAGGCTGCTGGAGGTAGTGGGCAGATGAGTCCAGCCAATACCAGCACATCTCCCCCTTCTAAGTTGGCATCAGGTAATAACTGTTACATTCAGTCTCCAATACTGTTGGCTGACTGTTTCCCCTCCATATACTTTGGTGCTTGAAACAGTCTTCTCTGTTTCATGTTCTCAGTACATCTGCTCTATTACTAGTCTGTAGTGATGTACCTTCCCTCAGTTTATAGTATACACTAGTCTGTAGTGATGTACCTTCCCTCAGTTTATAGTATACACTAGTCTGTTCCCCTTGAAGCATTTCCTGTAGTGTAGATATAGCACATGAATGCTAAAAGGTTCATCTACATTACATGTCCCTTCAAATTAGTGGATTTGGCCATTTCAGCCACACCAGTTGCTGACAGGTATATAAAAATCGAGCACACAGCCTTGCAAACTCCATAGACAAGCATTGGCAGTAGAATGGCTTTACTGAAGAGCGTAGGACCGTGTAGCGTGTAAAAATCTTCTGTCCTCGATTGCAACACTCACTACCGAGTTCCAAACTGCCTCTGGAAGCAATATCAGCACAAGAAATGTTCATCAGGAGCTTCATGAAATAGGATTCCTTGGCAGAGCAGCCGCACACAAGCCTAAGATCACCATGCGCTAAGCCAAGCGTCGGCTGGAGTGGTGTAAAGCTCGCCGCCATTGGACTCGTGTTCTCTATAGTGATGAATCACGCTTCACCATCTGGCAGTCCGATGGAAAAATCTGGGGTTGGCGGATGCCAGGAGAATGCATAGCCATGCAATACCAACTGAACATTTTGGTGGAGGAATAATGGTCTGGGGCTGTTTTTCATGGTGCGGGCTAGGCCCCTTAGTTTCAGTGAAGGGAAATCTTAACGCTACAGCATACAATGACATTCTAGATGATTCTGTGCTTCCGACTTTGTCAACATTTTGATAAAGGCCCTTTCCTATTTCAGCATGACAATGCCCCTGTGCACAAAGTGAGATCCATATAGAAATGGTTTGTTGAGATCGGTGTGGAAGAACTTGACTGGCCTGCATAGAGCCCTGACACCTTTGGGATGAATTGTAACACTGCGAGCCAGGTTCAATCGCCCAACACCAGTGCCCGACCTCACTAATGCTCTTGTGGCTGAATGGAAGCAAATTCCAACATCTAGTGGAAAGCCTTCCCAGAAGAGTGGAGTCTGTTATAGCAGCAAAGTGGGGACCAACTCTATATTAATGCCCATGATTTTGGAATGAGATGTTCGATGAGCAGGTGTCCACATACGTTTGGTCAGGTAGTGTACTGCAGAGGTTGTGTGACTAATGGAGGGTTATGTGTTGATGCAGAACCACGAGTCCTTCCTGCTGTGAGGGTTCCAGTGAAGGGCATAGAGCTTCCGGATGTCTCCAGGGAGAAGGGCAGCAGCCAGGCAGTAGAGGGCTGGATAGAAGAGGCACGCAAGGAGGCTGGCATCTCCAAGCCGTTCACAGTGAGACTCTCCTACTGCATAACCCATACAAAGGGCTTTGTGTTTTGGTTCATCATGTCACAGATTTGAATGTTTAAGGCTTTCCCAGAAATGAGAATTAGACTATTTACATTTTTCTGAGGATGGTGCTTAAGCGTCAGACATAAAAAGGGGGTTTGATGAAAAAGCTTTAAATCCAGGTCATGTGACATTAACCATAAGACAGGGCCATATGTCATGCACTCTGAATAAACACCCAGACATGACCAGTTTCGCTGAAGACAGATGGATTGTGTTTCTCTGTGTTCAGGAGTTGTCAGCAGAGCAGCAGGTGCAACTCCAGCAGAGGGCGCTGTACCTGAGGCAGCAGAGGGACAAACTTCAGGCCATGAAAAGAGAGCAGAGACCCAAACCTGCCACACCAGAGGAACCCCCTGCCCCCACTCCCAGCACACCGGTAACAGCTTTCATTAGTTACCACTAATAACGATAACAATGCACCACACCTCAGCTGATGACTGCAAATTCAAGTAGAACTCTGCTAGCAAAGAACTCTGGTCTGCCTGTGTCATGTTTTTAGTGAGTTTCAAATGCAATCTTCTCTATTGGTTTCCCCTGATTTTCTGTTCACAATATTCCCTTTAAAGTGTTTTGTTCCTGCTCTTTATTCCCCTCTTTTGCTGCCTTGCCAATCAAAGGACTATGTTCCTAAAATGAACAGGGGTGGTGCTAGTAGTGTACAGGAAGAGATGGTCAATGCCTCGCAGCCTGCAAGCTCTCTCGTTGGGGGACATAAACCCAAGGTGATCTGGGTTGAAGTGACAACTGTCTCCACTTTGTAGTGCTGCTGCCCCGTGTGCTTCTACTCTTCGGGCTCTATTCAGTCTAGATCGCTGAAGCTTTAGATTGTGCAATATGAAAAGGGTAATTTCCAATTGAGCCGGCATATGCAGTCGCCACTAACATCGCTTTTAAGTCAGGCTGAACTTTGGCGACATGGATTGAATAAAGCCCTTGCTGTAGTAGATTTGTGACTTAAGTTTGAGTGGTGCTACCGTTCAACATTTGATACACTTTCTTGGTTTTCCCTTCAAAGGAGATCTCTGTCGAAGATAAAAAGAAGTTACAAAAAAGAAAACATCTGGCTGAAAAACTGAAAGAGGAAGTCATCAAGAAGTAAACGCAACTGCAATATACACCCCCAAGAGTTTAATTGTAGTCAAAATGGTCCGGGACTGTGCTTGAGAAGGGGCAAAAGGAAAGGTATTCAAATGGATCTTTATATAGAATCAGTGGTGCATTAATATTAACTATGTAAGATCATGTATGCTGTTGAATAAATCCTATTATTTTATACACTTTCTGCCAGAGATCTTGTGTGATAAACCTACTGGTCAGCATGGAAAGATGCAATTAACTTGTACATCCTGTTTTAAATCTACAAGCATGGGTACCTCAGAGGCAAACCTACTGGATAGGCATTTGGACATTTTCAGCACTCAAACCAAATGAGAAAGTTTACAGATTAAATTCAACTAGTATCCAGAGTAAAATAAAGCTAGATCCACAACTTTAATGCCAGGGTCACATTTAATCTGAAAACGTATCAACTGTATACAAAATTTTAGAATGGAGATAGTGGTAGTAAATGCACTTTGTACACATTTTTCAGGGAGAAAACAAACCTCTAGACATTTGAAATGGTTACATTTGGGCATTCACAGATGCTGTACGTACTTCGACAAATGCTTTCCACCTCTTCCTGACATCTCAAACTACGTCTATCAGGGATAGGCAATAGATGGGGGTAGGGACCACCCAAAATCTGAACACAAGCGGGGCCGCAACGGCTCGCAGGTCTTCTTACACACATCCATACCCACAGATGCAGTCAGAGTAGGCCCTGGCCCTTTGGGCCCCGAAGCTAAATTGTTACACCCACCTTGCGAGCAAAACAATTTAGCAGCCCCCATATCTTGACAGAGAATTTGAAGTTTTAGTTTCATGCTATTCTACACATTTTGTAAAAGGGTGGATGCGTTTGCAGTTGATCATCAGATATATTAAATGGGGCACCCGGTAGGTAATTCAACGACGACCACAAGTTTAGATAGCTGGCCTAGACTAATTTACCAATTGTCAACATGGGCTAATTGAGTGACTGTCAGAAGAGAAACTACTGATGCAACAAAATTGCACCTAGTGTATTCTACTATTCTAACCCAACAGTAAATTGAGACCCACACTGTTCAACAACAAACATGGGGATGAGGGGGCATCCCTGGTCTATATAAATGGCAGTAGCTGGTCTAGCCACCACTGCTGCAATTTTGGATTGAAATATGTTCTGACCCACAGGAAGTGTGCTAGTAACAAACTCAACCCATCAGGAGTACTGAACTGGATCACCGGTAGCATGTACCACTGAGAAGGGTTTCTGTTCTTTTAAAACAAGATACATACCTGCTGGAAAATAGACTTCTCTGAACAAAGACATCTGGAGCCAGTGAGTCAAAGCCACTGAATACACAAACTTCAGACATTCTCAGTGGGCTGCAAAAATGACTTTACTGCAGTTTAATACCAGAATTGCAACTCTTGCTTTCTACAATGAATTTAATTAAGGGTGAACAGTGGTCCCACCATTTGTGCAGCAAAAAAATAAAAAAAATACACTGGCAGGTATAGCTCTCCCCTTTTTAAAATCACTTAAGGGGCATATGATGAAAAAAAACAAACTGTACAGTACTTTTAAACTCATGAATACTGGATTCCTGACTAGTTGTGTGTAAGCCTCGGCAATGCAGCCCCAGCTTTGACAGTTGAGTCCTGCTCCTCAGAACTAAGAAACTTTTGTTTTCTGTAGGTTCGTTTTTTTGTGTTACTTATCCCCTCTTTTTGCCTAGTTCCCTCCACCCAACCCAAAGGAACAGTTCTGTAGGGTCAGCCAATCAAGCTTCCATTACTAAGCGGCTAGTCCTGCTAGCCTGACTGGCTCTCCCATTAGCACCTGCTCCCCCTTCTGTAGAGCGACTGAGGTTTGGGTGAAGTGCAGCGCCCCTGCTGGACCAACAGGGAAACCATGGCACTGTTCAACCTCTCTGGTCCACAGGCCAGATATGGGGACGTAGGAGCAGGGGGGCAGGGTAGGAAGGTGGGAGTGGTCTCTGTCCAGTGGACTGTGACTGTGGCACAGCTGACCAAGACCAGACGATTTCACTGGCTTAGGAGCCCAGACGGGGACGTTTCCGTGGCGACTGCTCTTCGTCTTCTTCCTCCTCGTCTTCGTCGTCAGGGTAGTCTACAAGGCCGACCATCGCAGTCTGTCAACGAGAACACAGGTCACATTGGAACTCAAGTGACTCAACCCTGGGTTTGATCATTTTTACTACTGGGGTGGCAGGCAAATGGGGCTTTTTACTACAGATTGACAGGTAGAAAGAGGATATGGCTCACCTTGGCAATTAGAATGGCAGTTGACAGGGAAAGCTCACCTTGACTACCAGGGTGCCGGGTGTCGCGTCCGACTTGGCTGGGGAGCCGTTGGGACTGGCTGAGGCGGCGTGTGAGGCAGCCGGCTTGCCGTTGGCACCGTTGGCAGCCCCTGCAGAATGAGAGAAGGTAAACTTAAAGCTGCCAGTTGGGGTCTGCGTTGGGAAGTTCTCTTTGTCGTCACTCTCTTTAACTGTAAAGAGACGGAAATACATAGTGAACATACCATTCCACAAGTTGTGGGTTTGAACACACTGAGCAGAGTGGCGGCACTTACCTTTTTTTGCTTCCATATACTTTCCGTAGCTCTCTGGGAACTCTTCCTCTGGCCTACTTTTCTCAACAGCCTCTCCTTCGTCATCATCCTCATCTTCATGGAACCACATTTCCTCATCCTCGTCCAGCGTTCGGGCATCCCTACGATATCTGCTTGGATACAGTAAAAACGAATTTTAACAGGATTTATATAAATAACAAAAATATAAGTTACTTGACAACGCAACATTGCTTTACTTTGCTCAACACAAACCAACTGCTATTAAAGTATATGCCAAGTTATCCTCTTTGACTGAACCAAACAAATCAAAATGTTCCACTAACACCATTCCAGGTGTCCATGTCTGTGGGAGATGACGAAACACTGACCTGTTGAGTCTCAGGGTCTGTCGGTCCTTCTCCTGCTCATATCTGCCCTTTAGGCCCTTGAACGTCTGGACGTATTCAATGGATTCAAGTGCTTTGTAGTAGTTGTCTATGATGTGTGCTATCAGGGACTTAACATCCTCCTGTAGAGATAGATGTCATGAGAGTGTGTGCATGTGGTAAAATGGTAACCAGACATGTTAAGGGTGAATGGGGGCTTACAACTTTGATGAACTCAAAGAGTTCGATGATGGCTGAGTTTAGGAGGTTGTATCTAGTGCCATTGTCCAGCAGAGTGTTGATGACTGGCTCAAACAGGTTCCCTTTGATAATATAGCGGTTGTAGTACTCATCCTTCTGCCCGATTATCCTCCTCATGAAGCGCAGAGCACCTGTTAGACAAAATCAGTACAATCACCACTTTGAAAAGAGGCTGAGGAAACTCCATACCGGCAATTACTTGCAGTACATTTTAGGTTGTGGATTTATCAATTGATTATACCCAGGAGCCAAGGGTCCAAAGGTCTGGGTTCTAGCTTGATGTGCTTCATTAAACAAATTCACTCTACTGACACAATGTTTTCATGTCAACGCTTGGTGCTCCCCATATTCTAGAACCATGTCCCTCTGTAGTGTTTCCCCGGTGACTCACACAGCGCCAGGAAGGTGTGTTTAGAGTTCATTAGCACCAGGATTCGTCGTAGCAGGTCCTTGTTCATGATGTATGTCTTGATGTGGTACGTGTGGTGCTCAACACAGAATGTCAGCAGCTCCAGAATCAAAGCCAGGAGTTGAGCTGTCTGGAAATTATCTGGAAGATAGCAGCATGCATTTACAATAGGGAGAGACACTCCTAGTCAAATGAGATTTACGATTGTAATAATATGGTTAAATACCAGGACACACTGGGTTGATCTTGGTGGACCCCTCTTGCAGAGCTGAGAAACATAAAAACAATGAATATCAGTCATACAAACAGATCCAAACCAAGACATCTTGGCCTGCCCACCAAAAAGATATGCATATCCACACAGAGCTGGACCTAAACACACCAAATTCTACAAAGGACCAGAGTCCATCCACACAATGCATATATTATCAGTGCTATCCGGAATCCTTGGGACGTCCCTAACCTAAACCCTAACCCTTGCCTTAATAACCATTTAAAAATGTAAACTTCAATGAGGTTGGGACGTCCCAACGATTCCGGATAGCACGGACCATGCATGCATCCATTTAGATCTATAATCACGCGAGTTAAAATACAAAAAATCGTCCCCCTCCTCACCTTTGGACTTCTTCTCGTCTACAGTGTTGGCCAATAGAGGGGCTGTTAGGACCTGCATGCAGTACTTGTAGAAGAAGCTGAGGAACTCTGTCTTCTCTGTTTTCTGACAGGATTCAAAGTGAAAGTATCATACAAATCATGAGGTATAGCTAGCTGTTCTGTTTTCTTGCATAATAATCATTACTCCCAGTGTTGTGACAGAGTGCGTGTGTATTTGGACATGGTCTTACATTGGTGGGCGTCAGCATGTTCTCTGGGTCAATCAGTGTACGTAGGAGCCCCATCAGCTGCACAGCACCCCCCAGCTCAGGGTCCGAGTCACAGATCATCTGCTTTATCACCACGTTGATCAGCAGCACATCCTAATGAACATACAGAGGGGAACGGTGAGGAGCGTCAAGTATAGGAAACCTAGAACACCCTAGAGAATTCAGACTCATCTAATCTAAATGCTCAGAAAAGGTATGCTTGGGTTAACAGTAAACACCTAATATAAGAAACAGTTCAATGGTTAAATAATCATGCCTTCTCATTTACATAATCACATCTCCATATGGCACCTACACGTGTCAGAGAAATTTTAAAAATTGGCCCACTAGTATCACGTAGGGCTAGCTATATGATATACGTACATCATCAGTCTGCTGTGGCTCCTGCATAACAAACTCTCGGACCATGGAGGGGCTGAACTCCACCAGGTATGAGAATATGTCTGTGGCTGCAGCCCTCACTTGCAGGTCGTCCATCCCCTGTGGAGACGGTGAGACACACTAGTCACACAGTGAGCTCAAACTAATAGCGCATTCAGCTCCATCCACGTGTTTCTGTAGGGGCTCAGGAGTCTTAGTGCAATCTGGACTAACTGACTTTCTAGACCTTTATAAATTCAGGATTAAAAGGATTCAGGCAATGAATCCCTTTATCTACATCGCCAGTCAGTTGAAATCACAGATATATATTTTTTTGTATGCATCCAGTATGAAGGATGTTAGAGGTAGTTTTGCGAGCCAAAGCTAACTAGCTGTAGCGCAATGACTCAGTCTATGGAATCTACTAGCATGCTAGCGGTTACCATTGACTTACAATCATAGCGCAGCGTTAGTTAGCAACTCCCTTCAAACTGTACGGAGGTAGACAAAAATGGTAGTCACCATTAATCTGACTTTGGGGACGTAGATAAAGAGCTTTCTACCCAAATCCTGAAGCATCCCTTTAAGAGACACTCTGGTACATTTAAATTCATTCCACTTTTGACATGTGCTGGCAAGATGCAGCCCTTGATGTTGAGATGAGATTTCACATTCAAGTGATTGAATGTTGCCACATCAAACACACAACCAAATGTCCAGGGTAAATATGCAAAAAGAAGACATTTAAAATGTACATAGTAACCATTCATACCATGACTATTTCAAGAGCAGGAAGAATGCCTAGATTCGCCAGAGTCTTGAAGAAAGCATCTCTATTTTGCGGTTGCAAGGTTTGTGAAAAAGCACAAAATTCTTTGAAGAAGTTCACCTGTGAAGAGGAAGGAAAACACAGGACAGTACTGAAACATTCATGACAAAAGCTAAGTATTTGTATGCTTTTAATAAATAGAGTTAATCATTAAACTTACTAGTTCCCTCCTTTTACCGTCCTCTGTGGCTTCATCTGTTAGCTGTGCAAAGACTTCAGTGAGGAACTTCTCATCCTCCTGTAGTGTAAGGCAGCGATATAAAGTTAACATACTCAACTGCATCTCAGATCTCTGTGGTCTGTAGAGGTTTTGTGCTGAGAGGTCATGTTAAAAAGCACTAGGCCTGAACCCAGATTTATTACAGGGGTGAATAGACATGGCCATGTCCCTAGAGCTTCTAAACGTGTATAATTATCCTGCCAAGGGAAGTTAAAAATAAAATAAATCGTGCCACAGCCTTATCATTGTTATCAATGTGAGGTCCAAGACATTCAGGGCCTACTGGTATGTTGGCTTCACAGATTCCCCTCTTAAATTGAAGATTACCCATCAACTACAAACCTGTTCACTAATATCAGAGAAAACTGAAGACAACAAAGTGGCATGAGTATTTTATCACATTTCATATGATATTCTATTTATGTCAAATAAAATACATTGATAAGCCCAGTCACGGACCAGGATGTCTTGCTCCCAGGCAGACTAAATAACTTTTCTGCCGCTTTGAGGACAATACAGTGTCACTGACACGGCCTGCAACGAAAACATGCGGACTCTCCTTCACTGCAGCCGAAGTGAGTAAAACATTTAAACGTGTTAACCCTCGCAAGGCTGCAGGCCCAGACGGCATCCCCAGCCACACCCTCAGAGCATGCGCAGACCAGCTGGCCGGTGTGTTTACGGACATATTCAATCAATCCCTATACCAGTCTGCTGTTCCCACATGCTTCAAGAGGGCCACCATTGTTCCTGTTCCCAAGAAAGCTAAGGTAACTGAGCTTAACGACTACCGCCCCATAGCACGCACTTCCGTCATCATGAAGTGCTTTGAGAGACTAGTCAAGGACCATATCACCTCCACCCTACCTGACACCCTAGACCCACTCCAATTTGCTTACCGCCCAAATAGGTCCACAGACGATGCAATCTCAACCACACTGCCCTAACCCATCTGGACAAGAGGAATACCTATGTGAGAATGCTGTTCATCGACTACAGCTCGGCATTCAACACCATAGTACCCTCCAAGCTCGTCATCAAGCTCGAGACCCTGGGTCTCGACCCCGCCCTGTGCAACTGGGTACTGGACTTCCTGACGGGCCGCCCCAGGTGGTGAGGGTAGGCAACAACATCTCCACCCCGCTGATCCTCAACACTGGGGCCCCACAAGGGTGCGTTCTGAGCCCTCTCCTGTACTCCCTGTTCACCCACGACTGCGTGGCCACGCACGCTCCAACTCAATCATCAAGTTTGCGGACGACACAACAGTGGTAGGCTTGATTACCAACAACGACGAGACGGCCTACAGGGAGGAGGTGAGGGCCCTCGGAGTGTGGTGTCAGGAAAATAACCTCACACTCAACGTCAACAAAACTAAGGAGATGATTGTGGAATTCAGGAAACAGCAGAGGGAACACCCCCCTATCCACATCGATGGAACAGTAGTGGAGAGGGTAGCAAGTTTTAAGTTCCTCGGCATACACATCACAGACAAACTGAATTGGTCCACTCACACAGACAGCATCGTGAAGAAGGCGCAGCAGCGCCTCTTCAACCTCAGGAGGCTGAAGAAATTCGGCTTGTCACCAAAAGCACTCACAAACTTCTACAGATGCACAATCGAGAGCATCCTGGCGGGCTGTATCACCGCCTGGTACGGCAACTGCTCCGCCCACAACCGTAAGGCTCTCCAGAGGGTATCACCGGGGGCAAACTACCTGCCCTCCAGGACACCTACACCACCCGATGTTACAGGAAGGCCATAAAGATCATCAAGGACAACAACCACCCGAGCCACTGCCTGTTCACCCCGCTATCATCCAGAAGGCGAGGTCAGTACAGGTGCATCAAAGCTGGGACCGAGAGACTGAAAAACAGCTTCTATCTCAAGGCCATCAGACTGTTAAACAGCCACCACTAATATAGAGTGGCTGCTGCCAACACACTGACACTGACTCAACTCCAGCCACTTTAATAATGGGAATTGATGTAAAATACATCACTAGCCACTTTAAACAATGCTACCTAATATGTTTACATACCCTACATTATTCATCTCATATGCATACGTATATACTGTACTCTATCATCTACTGCATCCTTATGTAATACATGTATCACTAGCCACTTTAACTATGCCACTTTGTTTACATACTCATCTCATATATATTTACTGTACTCGATACCATCTACTGTATCTTGCCTATGCTGCTCTGTACCCTCACTCATTCATATCTTTATGTACATATTCTTTATCCCCTTACACTGTGTATAAGACTGTAGTTTTGGAATTGTTAGTTAGATTACTTGTTGGTTATTACTGCATTGTCGGAACTAGAAGCACAAG
This sequence comes from Oncorhynchus nerka, assembly GCF_034236695.1. NCBI lineage: Eukaryota > Metazoa > Chordata > Actinopteri > Salmoniformes > Salmonidae > Oncorhynchus > Oncorhynchus nerka. Next base: position 22,333,644 of record NC_088405.1, on the reverse strand, counting down.
CATTTCGCTACACTCGCATTAACATCTGCTAACCATGTGTATGTGACAAATAAAATTTGATTTGATTTGATGCACGATATTTAAAAAAAATATATATAGAAACGGTAAGCATATCGGAATCGGTCAATATTAGCTAAAAACGCCAACATCAGCCAGATGTCTAGTTTAACGCCAACGTGCAAAACCGATGTCAAAGCTGACTTGCATACCTATAAACGTAGGTAGACAACATAATGATGCCACAATAAATATAACACTACACATGCAACACAGCATTCCCAACCAAGCCACAATGTCAGCTGTGTGGATCGAGCAGTCATTTGAAAGAGTTTAAAAAATTCAGTAAGACAACTGAAGCGAAATCCATTAAAGCCAAGATAATGGAATTCATTGCCCTTGACAATCAACCACTCTCTGTCTTGGGTGATGTTGGCTTTCGCCGACTGGTCGAGCACCGGTACGCACTACCAAGTAGGCGCTATTTTTCCGATTTTGCCCTACGGGAGTTACACAGTATTGTTGAAACTCACATCCACAAGCAACTTGTTATGAGCATCACTGCTACTTGCTTCACAACGGACATTTGGACCAGAGACGTCAGCCCCATGAGCAGAGTCAGACAGCGCAGTGGGTCGACGAGGAGTTCGTACTGAGGAAATCCGTATTGCATGCTCAAGAATGTGCTGGTTCTCATTCCGCTGCTGCCATTTCAATGGCATTTGAGAACATGTTTGAAACATGAACACTCTTCTCTCCAATTCGAACAACTGACTCGAGAAATAAGCGCAACTGCGTCTGCAGCAAATGTGATACCCTGTCATGGCATTGAAACCCCATGCACAACAAAAACGCCAACACAGACCGCCGGGTTAACTTGGAAAAGTACTCTAGTAGAGGCTGTGAACAATCGAGTCGGTGGCATTCTCTCTGAGCCTCTACTGTGTCGTCACCATGCTCAATGCTAGGTACAAAGACCGCTACTTCGATGCAAACAAGAAACAGGGTTTGCGTGAAATGTCCGGCTGTGTCTAACAAGACGGAAAAGGAAAGTGACAGTGCGCACCGAGGAAGAAAGGCCACGGATAGACAGAGCTGAAACTTCACTGTTGACATGTATGATGAAATGGTTAAGACAGAACAAATGAACAACGAAACAGTACAGCAAGTAAGTGAAACAAATAGGTTTTGATTATGTTTTACTGGTAAATGTGTGTTGCAACTATTTAACTGTACTAGAATGCTTAAAAGGGCGCAAATGTTTAATAAATATCGGCATCGACTTTTTTTGGCAAGGAAAATATTGGCCAAAAATGTCATATCAGTGCACCCCTATTCATAAAGTTGATCCATTCCAGGTTGTTTACAACAGCAGAATATCACATAAATTGTAATCAATACATGTATCTTCAGATCTACAGATGGGGCAAATTCACAACATTGTAGGTTTCATTCAATGGTTTCTTTATTTTTACTATTTTCTACATTGTAGAATAATAGTGAAGACATCAAAACTATGAAACCACACACATGGAATCATGTATTAACCAAAAAGTGCTAAATCAAAATAGAATCTTCAAAGTAGCCACCCTTTGCATTCTCTCAACCAGCTTTATGAGCTATTCACCTGATGTGCCTTGCTAAGTTACATTTGTGGAATTTCTTTCCTTCTTACGGTGTTTGAGCCAATCAGTTGTGACAAGGTAGGGGTGGTATACAGAAGATAGCCGTATTTCGTAAAAGACCAGGTCCACTACTTTAAGACATGAAGGCCAGTCAACGCAAAACATTAAGAACTTCGAAAGTTTCTTCAAGTGCAGTCGTAAAAACCATCAAGTACTATGATGAAACTGGCTCTCATGAGGACCGCCACAGAAAAGGAAGACCCAGAGTTACCTCTGCTGCAGAGGATAAGTTCATTCGAGTTACCAACCTCAGAAAAGGCAGCCCAAATAGATGCTTCAAGGAGTTCAAGAAACAGACATCTCAACATCACCTGTTCAGAGGAGACTGTGTGAATCAGGCCTTAGTAAAGGACACCAATAAGAAGAAGAGACTTGCTTGGGCCAAGAAACATGAGCAATGGACATTAGACCGGTGGAAATATGTCCGTTGGTCTGATAGTCCAAATTTGAGATTTTTGGTTCCAAACGCTGTGTCTTTGAGATGCAGAATAGGTGAACGGATGATCTCTGCATGTGTGGTTCCCACCGTGAAGCATGGAGGTGGTGGTGTGATGGTGCTTTGCTAGTGACGCTGATTTATTCAGAATTCAAGGCACACTTAACCAGCATGGCTACCACAGCATTCTGCAGTGATACGCCATCCCATCACAATTCCACTTAGTGGGACTATAAATTATTTTCAACAGGACAATGACCCAACACACATCCAGGCTGTGATAGGGCTATTTGACCGAGGAGGGTGATGGAGTGCTGCTTCAGATGACCTGACCTCCACAATCACCCAAACTCAACCCAATAGAGATGGTTAGGGATGAGTTGAACCGCAGAGTGAAGGAAAAGCAGTCAACAAGTAGTCAGCATGTGGGAACTCCTTTAAGACTGTTGGAAATGCATTCCTCATGAAGCTGGTTGAGAAAATGAGTGTGCAAAGCTGTCATCAAGGCAAAGGGTGGCTACTTTTTTAGAATCTAAAATGTTTTGATTTGTTTAAAACTTTTGTTTGGTTACTACACAATTCCATGTGTTATTTCATAGTTTTGATGTCTTCACTTATTCTACAATGTAGAAAATAGTACAAAAATAAAATAAAAAACTTGAATAAGTAAGACTGTCCAAACTTGACTGGTACTGTGTATATAAGGAGCACCTAACTTGACAAGGCTCACACTACATCATGGTTGTTGTAAGATCTTTCAGACACAAAGACTCAACTGATTGGAATAATTTACCAATAGAAAACAGGGCATTAAAATCAGTGAATGTAAAGCCCCTTCTCAAATGTTAAGGACAAACCATTTGTGTTTTTAATTAATAGAAACATCACCATGTGAAGATATTTGTAAATCTGTATGTATATATTATAGGTACTTAGTATATTAGTTGTATTAGTAGTTTATTAGTTGACTTAGTAGTTGTTGCACGGGTTAATAAGTTGTATTAGCATTTTTATTAGTTGTAGCAGAAGTAGTTGTACAACAACGTTTCTACGCTGTTAGTGTACTTTTTTAAAAACAAATTATTGTTTCACTTATTATTAGACAGTTGCCATATGCTTGTTACTAAGTATGTTGTTTTTTTTGGACACTCAAATGAGATGTGCATCTCGAGATTTCATCCAGCAAAATGTGAAATAAATAAATAGACTTACATTTGTAGTTAAGAATGGAAAAATCTTGTTTGGCACTGTTGGTTTGCAGTGACTCACCTGCAGCATGCTGACTATCTCCACCTTGTTGAAGAAAATGAAGGATGTGAGGGTGGAAAGGAAGTTCTCTTCGAAGACAGAAGGAGTGGGAAGGATGATGTCCTGGATGTACTGCACACGGTACGTCTGGTGGATCTTCTGCCGCAGCTCTGAGTCCGTGATGGGGATCACCTCCTTGAACTTGGCCGTCTTGGTGAGGAACTCACGGTGCCTTTTGGGCTGCACCAGCGCCGGGTCGTACTCCAGGCAGCCCACCACGTCCATGATGCAGTCGTCTGAGAACATGACCTCGAACAGAGCTGCCTTGTTGAGAAAAAGCACGCCACGCACAATCTCATACAGATGATGTAGGCCCTCACGGTTGTCCAGGTCTTCACACACCTGGAAGAGCTGCAGTAGCTTCTTCATGTAACCTTCGCTCATAAGGGCTAGGGCCAGTTTCTCCCGGCGGATGGGCGAGGACAGGACAGAAGTCACAAGGTCAGCGATCTCCTCCAGCCGTGCAAGCTCGCATGGAGGCAGCTCCACCAGGTGGCTGGTCTCTGGCATCTCCTCGAAGCGCTCCTCCTCAGACTCATCGATGGGGTCCTGGGTGATCTCCAGCGCAGGGTCTTTTCCCTGCACCTGGGGTGGAAATTAGACACAGGCCATAGGTAAGAATAACAGAGAATATCTCTAGTCCCCCATTGCAAAGGACAAACTTCTTTAACATGATATTCTATCATTTAAAATGATAAAAATACTACTGGCTTAGTCTTATATGGGCATAAAAATAAAATGTATGTTTACTGGCCCCTAAAGAAGCAGCAGTGAGCTACTATGCACATACATGGTTATTCATAGTAGTGGGGACTGGAGCTTCAAATATCAAGCAAATATGGTACAATCAATTTCTCCAGACAAAGCATGTTTTTACTTGTGTGTATGTCACCAACAGTTGTGACATGTTCTATAAATGTTGTTCCTGCAGTTAAAACGTAAGCTTTCTGTTGCCATAAAACAACTATAAATAGCATAGTAGTACTCATAAAACTTACACTGATTTACACAACCATAGAGTAAATACCGTACAATACCTGACAAATCTTTTCCCAGATTTCATCACAGCCAGCTTTTTCCTGAAAACTCAGAGCCAGATCATAGTTTTCTGCTTCAGACCACACGATCAGAGTATCCTGAGCAGGGAAAGACAGTCCTCATGATCAAGTTCAGACAATTCTATTTTCAAGTATTTGCATTGTCAAATTTACCACAACTGTACACATTCACAATTATTTAGATACATAGGCTACTTTTATAAATGGAACTTCCACAGAGCAAATACAACACTGAATGTACACTGAAGATACACAACAGGCCTCGATAGAGGTAGAATACTTACTTGTTGTTTTTGATATGCAGTATTTGGGCTGATTTTAGACTCCAGAAGAAGTGAGCCTAAAAGACACGAGGACATTTAGTTAGCTAACCACTACCATACTGAAATAATTATTTGCGGTCTAAATGTTCCCAACTATATAATCAACAACTTAATTCATTAACATGGTGTGAAATAATGTTCGTCAAATAAGCCTTCAATATCAACAACAAGATGGCTGTTGTAACTGACGATAATGCTGAAACCTGAACACTTTTACTGACAAACTGTGCATGTAAACAAAGACAACACACCATAAATTAGCCCACAATTTGTTTTGGGCTGGCCAACAACTATCCCTTTATTTACTGCTGAGTTAGCCAAGTGAATTTACTAGTAACGTTACCTAGCCAACGTTAAACTAGCAAGCTGTGCAACAGTTATTTGACCAGGTTGCTAGTTGGCTGGCTAGCTCGTTATCTAGCTAGTTGGATACACTACTTTTAATGTACCAATGTTCATTAACAAGATAACTAGTTCGTTAATTATATAACCTTAAGTATTGAAACGGAAAGAGTTTCAAAGGAAGTCAGTTCAACCACATTTATATTGCAAGTACTGGCTAGCTAACGTTATGCTAGCGTTACATCGATAATTAAAACAAATCAGTTATCTTCAAGTCTAATCACCCATACGGATACAAATAACGTTAAACGCAAAACAACCCACATAACGTTAATTAGACAGTTAGTATTAGCAATACAGTGATTTAGCTACAGTAGTTGGCTAGAATAACTCATACACGTCGACATCAGCAATTACGTTTGTAGCTAGTGAGCTAATAACCACTGATTGCCAACTGATCTCGCTAACTAGTTGGTTAGTTAGGTGATCGTTCGCAAACTAGTTAGCGATGTGGAATTATTGAATGAGAGGCCTGTGCTAGCTACCAGCTAGCTGGCTAACTACGAACAAAACAAACGTGACGAGCCATCGTCTACTTATAAGATATGCTAGTTAGCAACTCACCGTCGGATTCGGCCCGAACTAATAATGATATTCCCTTTAGTCGTTCGACAAAGGTAGACGAGACATGTCCTGTGCCCCTGTCGTCCCACTGTCGGTCTTCATTCAGCGTGTATACTTTCACACGCCGCCGAGTATCCGACATAGTTACCTTGAGGAAAAACTAACGCGTTAGCAAGCCAACACTAACGTTAGTTCACCCTATCTTTAAAATAGTTATCTAGCTATGTTCTTATCCCCGAGCTTCAAACGTGTTTCTACCCGCATGTCCCAGACATACATCTGAGTAGGATTTACAATAATGTGCTAATTAATGAACATATTACGCGGTTGATTGTTTTGTTTTTACCCGCAGAAAGCAGGATATCTATCGAACTGTAAAATTCACCGTTGAAAACAACTACGACCGCCTCTTCACTATCGTCCACAGACCGCCATCTTGTAATCCGATCTTTTTCTTCCCCTACGTCAATCAAACAGCTACCGCCGCGGGGTCTCCTCTGAGGGGCTACGGAAACCAGTACTATGGCTTTAATGCTGTAATAGTTTCGATATGGTTGGGATACAGACCTGTTAGTCTCTGTTTACAATATAGGAAAAGGAATGCTGTTGATTTCAATTTAAACAGCCAACTAAATATTGTAGCACTAACAATGAGTATGTCGAATATTGGAATATGGCATGAGGAGTCACAGGTTCAAGTCAAGTGAATGTAAAACAATGGAATGTTTAGTTTACATATTTATTATTCATTGTATAAAATAGATAAACAAACTGACAGCATATTGTTATTTGACAACTCAAAATCCTATGACCACCAAGCTGATATCATTGCTGAAATCAACAGAGAATGAGAGTACAGCAACCAGTGCTTGGAGGATGTTGGTGAGTAAATGACAAATGGTAGTTCAGAGAAGTCAGGGTAGATAGACTGTGGATGGAGACTGAACAGTTGGTCCGTGTCTAGGAGGATAAGGGGAGTCAAGACGAGTTGCTGGTTGCTTAGCCATTCCCTGTGCCCATGGTGATGCTCTGTTTCTCACTCAGTGTCTTAACAACTGTTGCTGCTGGAGATTGTAACACTTTCCTTGAAAGCCTCATTCTTCCATCTGTTGGGTCTCGCCCAAAGTATTTAACCTGTTGATAGCATTCCATCAAAGAAAGAATATTAGTCAAGAAGTTAAGCAAATTAAGAAGGTCAGAAGACTGCAATACATACCTGAATCTGCTGTCCAACCTCTAATCCAATAGCACTTGGGTGTTTTATCTGGACAAATTCAACATGTACAATTATTTCACTCTGCCAACAATTTTAGCTGAAACATTGTTTATTAATGGATTACTTTTTAAAATCACACAAATTACAACTTATTGTAAATATAACTGAAAACAAGCCAACACATGCAGCCCTTTCCAAACTGGTAACATCTGTAAAACGTAATACATGTTGAAGTTCCTGTAATCCCTGCATGGTATTCTGGGACTAGACTCTTACCCGTTTATGGTCCAGCTGAGAGTTATGGAGCAGAACAGCACTCATATTGGGATACAGCTTCACCATGACACCAATGTCCCTGTGGAGGAAAGGAGACAGAAGTGCAGCAAGTCATGAAGCTACCTGTTCAGCAATCCAATATTTAAATCAATCAATGGAACAAACATTTTAAAAACTTGACTGCATCACAGATGAAACAGCAGCCCCCAATAACGCAGCAGTGTGTACCTTATTTCCATGATGGTGGCAGTGTAAACAGCACCAAACTCCAGCTGCTGCTCTTGCTGAAAGGAAGAAAAAAAATACATCCTCAGATTCATATCAGTACTGATGTGGGTAAGTACTGCCTTTTTGGAGCATATAGTACAATGATGTTTAACGAGGAGTAAATAAAAATGAGCAATTGTAAGAAATTTGGCAATACAGTGGAATTAGACTAGGTTGGACTCACATCATCTTTGCAGATTTCTGTGATGAACTCCTGGGCTTCATTCATGGCACCAGGAGTAGGTGCAAACACAGAGAAGGTCTCCTCATCCACCTGGCTTATCGTCACACCTATCCAATGACACAAAACAACCACACATACAAAAACCTGTAATTTCCCCATACACCAGGGATCATCAACTAGATTCAGCAGCAGGCAGATTTTTTCTTGAGTCCAAACAGACATAGCATTTGACTAAAACAATGATTTCAAACCTTGCTTACATTTGTATACGATTGCATGCATATATATAATATATATATATATATATATATATATAGTCATTTACAACATTAACAATGTCTACACTGTTTCTGATCAATTTGATGTTATTTTATTGGACACAAAATGTCATTTTCTTTCAAAAACAAGGACATGTCTAACTTTTGAACAGTAGTATATGAACTCAGCAAAAAAACAAACGTCCTGTCACTGTCAACTGTGTTTTTCAACAAACTTAATTAACATGTGCAAATATTTGTATGAACATAAGATTCAACAACTGAGACAAACTGAACAAGTTCCACAGACATGTGACTAACAGAAATTTAATAATGTTTCCCTGAACAAAGGGGGTGTCAAAATCAAAAGTAACAGTCAGTATCTGGTGTGGCCACCATCTGCATTAAGTACTGCAGTGCATCTCCTCCTCATGGACTGCACCAGATTGGCCAGTTCTTGCTGTGAGATGTTACCCTACTATTCCACCAAGACACCTGCAAGTTCCCAGACATTTCTGGGGGGAATGGCCCTAGCCCTCACCCTCCGATCCAACAGGTCCCAGACGTGCTGAATGGGATTGAGATCCAGGCTCTTCGCTGGCCATGGCAGAACACGGACATTCCTGTCTTGCAGGAAATCACGCACAGAACGAGCAGTATGGCTGGTGGCATTGTCATGCTGGAGGGTCACGTCAGGATGAGCCTGCAGGAAGGGTACCACATGGAGGGAGGAGGTCTCCCCTGTAAGTGTTGAGATTGCCAAATAATGACAACTAGTGTTTAAACCATTTATAATGAAGATCTGTTAAGTTATTTAGATTTTTACGAATTATCTTTGAAAGACAGGTTCCTGAAAAAGGGACGTTTCTTTTATATATATAAAAAACACACAGTGTCAAAAGTTTGAACACACGTACACATTCACAGGTTCTTTATGTTGACTATTTTCTACATTGTAGAATAATAGTGAAGACATCAAAACTATGAAATAACACACATGGAATCATGTAGTAACCAAAAAAAAAGTTTTAAACAAATCAAAAATATTTGAGATTCTTCAAAGTAGCCAAGCTTTGCCTTGATGACAGCTTTGCACACTGTTGGCATTCTCTCACTCAGCTTCACCTGAAATACTTTTCCAACGGTCTTGAAGTTCCCACATATGCTAAGCGCTTTTTGGCTGCTTTTCCTTCACTCTGCAGTTCAACTCATCCCAAACCATCTTAATTGGGTTGAGGTCGGGTGATTGTGGAGGCCAGGTCATCTGATGCAGCACTCCACCACTCTCCTTGGTCAAATAGCCCTACCACAGCCTGGAGGTGTGTTTGGTCATTGTCTTGTTGGAAAACAAATGATATTCCCACTAAGTGGAATTATAATGGCGTATCACTGCAGAATGCCGTGTTAGCCATGCTGGTTTAATTGTAGCTTGAATTTTAAATAAAATCACTGACAGTGTCACCAGCAAAGCAGCCCTACACCATAACACTTCCTCCTCCGTGCTTCACATGCAGAGATAAATCCATTCACCTACTCTGTCTCAAAGAACAAAAAAAACTCAAATTTTGACTCATCAGACCAAAGGACGGAGTTTGGTGTCCTTTAGTAGTGGTTTCTTTGCAGCAATTCGACCATGAATACCTGATTCACACAGTCTCCTCTGCACAGTTGATGTTGAGATGTGTTTGTTACTTGAACTCTGTGAAGCATTTATTTGGGCTGCAATCTGAGGCTGGTAAGCCTAATGAATGTATCCTCTGCAGCAGAGGTATCTCTGGGTCTTCCTTTCCTGTAGCGGTCCAGTTAGATCATAGCGCTTGATGGCTTTTGCAACTGCACTTGAAGAAACTTTCAAAGGTCTTGACATTTTCCGCCCTGAGTCTTACGGCTTGGGGGTAAAAGCTGTTAAGAAGCCTTCTGGACCTAGACTTGGTGCTCCCGTACCGCTTGCCGTAGCAGAGATAACAGTCTGACTGGGTGGCTGGAGTCTGACCATTTTTAGGGCCTTCCTCTAACACCATCTGGTATAGAGGTCCTGGATGGCAGGAAGCTTGTCCTCAGTGATGTACTGGGCCGTACACACTACCCTCTGTAGTGCCTTGCGGTCAGGTGCAGCTGTAGAACCTTTTGAGGATTTGAGGACCCATGCAAATCTCCAGGTCTCCTGACCTGGAATAGGCTTTGTTTTGCCCTCTTCATGACAGTCTTCGTGTGTATGGACCATGATAGTTTGTTGGTGATGTGGACACCAAGGAACTTGAAGCTCACAACCTGTTTCACTACAGCCCAGTCGATGAGAATAGGGGCGTGCTCGGTCCTCCTTTTTCTGTAGTCCACAATCATCTCCTTTGCCTTGATCACGTTGAGGGAGATGTTGTTGAAATGGCACCACGTGGCCAGGTCTCTGACCTCCTCCCTATAGGCTGTCTCGCTGTTGTCATCGGCAAACTTGATGGTGGTGTTGGAGTCGTGCCTGGCCATGCAGTCATGAGTGAACAGGGAATACAGGAGGGGAATGAGCACACACCCTTGAGGGGCCCCCGTGTTGAGGATCAGCGTGGCGGATGTGTTGTTCCCTACCCTTACCACCTGGGGCGGCCCATCAGGAAGTCCAGGATCCAGTTGCAGAGGGAGGCGTTTAGTCCCAGGATCCTTAGCTTAGTGATGAGCTTTTAGGGTACTATGGTGTTGAACGCTGAGCTGTAGTCAATGAATAGCACTCACATAAGTGTTCCTTTTGTCCAGGTGGGAAAGGGCAATGTTGAGTGCAATAGAGATTGCATCATCTTTGGATCTGTTAGGGCGGTATGCAAATTGGAGTGGGTCTAGGGTTTCTGGGATAATTGTGTTCATGTGAGCCATGACCAGCCTTTCACGGCATTTCATGGCTACAAACGTGAGTGCTACGGGTCGGTAGTCATGTTACCTTAAGTGTTCTTAGGCACAGGGACTACGGTGGTCTGCTTGAAACATATTGGTATTACATACTCAGTCAGGGACTGGTTGAAAATGTCAGTGAAGATGCTAGCCAGTCAGTGCATGCTCGGAGTACACGTCCTGCTAATCCATCTGGCCCTGCGGCTTTGTGAATGTTGACCTGTTAAGAAGGTCTTACTATGGAGAGCGTGATCACACAGTCATCCGGAACATCTGGTGCTCTCATGCATGTTTCAGTGTTACTTGCCTCGAAGTGAGCATAGAAGTAATTTAGCTCGTCTGGTGTTACTGGGGAGCTTGTGGCTGTGCTTCCCTTTGTAGTCTGTAATAGTTTGCAAGCCCTGCCACATCCAACGAGCGTCAGAGCCGGTGTAGTACGATTCAATCTTAGCCCCTGTATTGACGGTTCATCGGAGGGCATAGCGGGATTTCTTAAAAGCTTCTGGGTTAGAGTCCCGTTCCTTGAAAGCGGCAGCTCTACCCTTTAGCTCAGTACAGATGTTGCATGTAATCCATGGATTCTGGTTGGGGTATGTACAGTGGGGCAAAAAAGTATTTAGTCAGCCACCAATTGTGCAAGTTCTCCCACTTAAAAAGATGAGGCCTGTAATTTTCATCATAGGTACTTCAACTATGACAGACAAAATGAGAAAAAAAATCCAGAAGATCACATTGTAGGATTTTTAATTAATTAATTTGCAAATTATACTGGAAAATAAGTATTTGGTCAATAACAAAAGTTTCTCTCAATACTTTGTTATATACCCTTTGTTGGCAATGACAGAGGTCAAACATTTACTGTAAGTCTTCACAAGGTTTTCACACACTATTGCTGGTATTTTGGCCCATTCCTCCATGCAGATCTCCTCTAGAGCAGTGATGTTTTGGGGCTGTTGCTGGGCAACACGGACATTCAACTCCCTCCAAAGATTTTCTATGGGGTTGAGATCTGGAGACTGGCTAGGCCACTCCAGGACCTTGAAATGCTTCTTACGAAGCCACTCCTTCGTTGCCCGGGCGGTGTGTTTGGGATCATTGCCATGCTGAAAGACCCAGCCACGTTTCATCTTCAATGCCCTTGCTGATGGGAGGTTCTCACTCAAAATCTCACAATACATGTCCCCATTCATTCTTTCCTTTACACGGATCAGTCGTCCTGGTCCCTTTGCAGAAAAACAGCCCCAAAGCATGATGTTTCCACCCCCATGCTTCACAGTAGGTATGGTGTTCTTTGGATGCAACTCAGCATTCTTTGTCCTCCAAACACGACGAGTTGAGTCTGACCATATGACATTCTCCCAATCTTCTTCTGGATCATCCAAATGCTCTCTAGCAAACTTCAGTCGGGCCTGGACATGTACTGGCTTAAGCAAGAGAACACGTCTGGCACTGCAGGATTTGAGTCCCTGGTGGCTTAGTGTGTTACTGATGGTAGGCTTTGTTACTTTGGTCCCAGCTCTCTGCAGGTCATTCACTAAGTTCCCCCGTGTGGTTCTGGGATTTTTGCCCACTGTTCTTGTGATCATTTTGACCCCATGGGGTGAGATCTTGCGTGGAGCCCCAGATCGAGGGAGATTATCAGTGGTCTTGTATGTCTTCCACTTCCTAATAATTGCTCCCACAGTTGATTTCTTCAAACCAAGCTGCTTACCTATTGCAGATTCAGTGTTCCCAGCCTGGTGCAGGTCTACAATTTTGTTTCTGGTGTCCTTTGACTGTTCTTTGGTCTTGGCCATAGTAGAGTTTGGAGTGTGACTGTTTGAGGTTGTGGGCAGGTGTCTTTTATACTGATAACAAGTTCAAACAGGTGCCATTAATACAGGTAACGAGTGGAGGACAGAGGAGCCTCTTAAAGAAGTTACAGGCCTGTGAGAGCCAGAAATCTTGCTTGTTTGTAGGTGACCAAATACTTATTTTCCACCATAATTTGCAAATAAATTCATTAAAAATCCTACAATGTGATTTTCTGGATTTCTTTTCCAAATTTCGTCTGTCATAGTTGAAGTGTACCTATGATGAAAATTACAGGCCTCTCTCATCTTTATAAGTGGGAGAACTTGCACAATTGGTGGCTGACTAAATACTTTTTTGCCCCACTGTACGGTCACTGTGGGGACGATGTCATCGATTCATTTATTTATGAAGCCAGTGATTGAATGTGGTGTACTCCTCAATGCCATCGGAAGAATCACGGAACATATTCCAGTCTGTGCTAGCAAAACAGTTCTGTAGCTTAGCATCTGCTTCATCTGACCACTTTCTTATTGACCAAGTCACTGGTGCTTCCTGTTTTAATTTTTGCTTGTAAGCAGGAATCAGGAGGATAGAATTATAGTCAGATTTGCCAAATGGAGGGCGAGGGATTGCTTTGTACGCATCTGTGTGTGGAGTAAAGGTGCTCTAGAGTTTTTTTCCCCCTCTGGTTACACATTTAACATGCTGGTAGAGATTATGTAGAACAGATTTGAGTTTCCCTGCATTAAAGTCTCCGGCCACAAGGAGTGCTGCCCCTGGATGAGCATTTTCCAGTTTGCTTATGGCCGTATATAGCTCATTGAGTGTACCTGTGAATGTATTTCAAGGCCTACCTTCAAACTCAGTACCTCATTGCTTGTCATCATGGGAAAATTAAATGAAATCAGCTAAGACCTCAGAAAAAGAAATGTAGACCTCCACAAGTCTGGTTAATCCTTGGGAGCAATTTCCAAATGCCGGAAGGTACCACGTTCATCTGTACAAACAATAGTACGCAAGTATAAACACCATGGGACCACGCAACCATCATACCGCTCAGGATGGAGACGCCTTCTGTCTCCTAGAGATTAACGTACTTTGGTGCGAAAAGTGCAAATCAATCCCAGAACAACAGCAAAGATGTGAAAATCTGGAGGAAACAGGTACAAAAGTATCTATATCCAGAGTAAAGCAAGTCCTATATCGACATAACCTGAAAGGCCGCTCAGCAAGGAAGAAGCCACTGCTCCAAAACCGCCATAAAAAAGCCAGACTACGGTTTGCAACTGCGCACGGGTACAAAGATCGATTTTTTTGGAGAAATGTCCTCTGGTCTGATGAAATAAAAATAGAACTGTTTGGCCGTAATGACCATTGTTATGTTAGGAGGAAAAACGGGGAGGCTTACAAGCTGAAGATCACCATCCCAAGCTTGAAGCCCGAGGGTGGCAGCATCATGTTGTGGGGTTTCTTTGCTGCAGGAGGGACTGGTGCACTTCACAAAACAGATGGCATCGTTAGGAAGGAAAATGACGTGGATATATTGAAGCAACATCTCAAGACATCAGTCAGGAAGTTCAAGCTTGGTCGCAAACAGTGGGTCTTCCAAATGGACAATGACCCCAAGCATACTTCCAAAGTTGTGGCAAAATGGCTTAAGGACAAAGTCAAGGTATTGGAGTGGCCATCACAAAGCCCTGACCTCAATCCTACAGAAAATTTGTGGGCACATCTGAAAAGCTTGTGCGAGCAAGGAGGCCGACAAACCTGACTCAGTTACACCAGCTCTGTCAGGAGGAATGGGCCAAAATTCAACCAACTTATTGTGGGAAGCTTGTGGAAGGCAACCCGACACATTTGACACAAGTAAAAAAAATTAAAGGCAATGCTACCAAATACTAATTGACTCGATGTGAACCTCTGACCACTGGGAATGTGATGAAAGAAATAAAAGCTGAAATAAATCATTCGCTCTACTTTTTTGACATTTCACATTCTTAAAATAAAATGGTGATCCTAAATGACCTAAGACAGGGAATCTTTACTAGTATTAAATGTCAGGAATTGTGAAAAACTGAGTTTAAATGTATTTGGCTAAGGTCTATGTAAACTTCCGACTTCAACTGTATATATTATGCGTGGGAATACTTTGCAACAGATTTCCCCCCATACACTATGCACAATACCTATTTTGCCAATTGGCCTGGACCCCTTTTACTGCCGATACGGAGCCCCGCCGATTCATCACGACTGGATTACCGACGTAATCTGCCCGGGGGGGGGGTTTTCAACAGGCTCCTCCGTCACGACGTCCCCTGAATGCTCATCTGCTAGCCGCAGCCCGCTAGCTGTCTAGAGCATATCGGACTGTTAGCTGAAGAGGTCCATCAGCCAATTTCTTGGGCTACTATACCCATTTTTCCAATTGGCCTGGACCCTTTTACTACACGGAGCCCTGCTGATCCATCACAAATGGTCTGCCGACGTAACCGCACAAGGCGGCTACAACAGACGTTCTCCGTCGCAAAGGCCCTCTAAAGCCATTCTGCTAGCCCCAGCCCGCGAGCTGTCTGAATCGCCGTGCCTCCAGTTCGCCCAGCTACTCCCTAATATCAATATGCCTTGTCCATTGCTGTTTTGGTTAGTGATTAGTCTTATTTCACTGTAGAGCCTCCAGCCCTGCTCAATATTCCTTAGCTAACCCATTTGTTCCAACTCCCACACATGCGGTGACCTCACCTGGTTTAAATGGTGTCTCTAGAGACTATACCTCTCTCATCGTCATTCAATGCCTAGGTTTACCTCCACTGTATTGCCTGCCTTGAATCTATTGTACCGCGCCAAGAAACCTGCTCCTTTTACTCTCTGTTCTGAACGTACTAGACGATCAGTTCTTATAGCGTTAGCCGTACCCTTATCCTACTCCTCCTCTGGTGATGTAGAGGTTAATCAAAGCCCTGCAGTGCCTATCTTCACTCCCATTCCCCAGACGCTCTCATTTGTTGACTTCTGTAACCGTAAAAGCCTTGATTTCATGCATGTTAACATTAGAAGCCTCCTCCATAAGTTTGTTTTATTCGCTGCTTTAGCACACCCTGCCAACCCGGATGTGCTAGCCGTTTCTGAATCCTGGCTTAGGAAGGCACCAAAAAAACCTGAAATTTCCATCCCTAACGATAACATTTCCCAACTAGATAAAACTGCCAAAGGAGACAGAGTTGCAATCTCCTGCAGAGTTCTGTCTTACTATCAAAGTCTGTGCCCAAACAACTTCAGCTTCTACTTTTAAAAATCCACCTTTTCAGAAACAAGTCTCTCACCGTTGCCGCTTGCTATAGGCCCCAGCTGTGCCCTGGACACCATATGTGAATTGATTGCCCCCCATCCATCTTCAGAGCTCATGCTGTTAGGTGACCTAAACTGGGACATGCTTAACACCCCAGCCATCCTACAATTTAGGCTTGATGCCCTCAATCTCACAATTTATCAATGAACCTACCAGGTACAACCCCAAATCCATAAACACGGGCACCCTCATAGATATCATCCTAACCAACCTGCCCTCCAAATACACCTCTGCTGTCTTCAACCAGGATCTCAGCGATCACTGCCTCATTGCCTGCTTCCGTAATGGGTCTGCGGTCAAACAACCACCCCTCATCACTGTCTCCCTAAAACACTTCAGCGAGCAGGCCTTTCTAATCGACCTAACCCGGGTATCCTGGAAGGATCTTGACCTCATTCCATCAGTAGAGGATGCCTGGTTATTCTTTTTATTCCTCATCCATCTTAAATAAGAATGCCCCATTCAAAAAAAAAATTGAACCAGGAACAGATATAGCCCTTAGTTCACTCCAGACCTCACTGCCCTTGACCAGCACAAAAACATCCTGTGGCATACTGCATTAGCATCTAATAGCCACCGTGATATGCAACTTTTCAGGGAAGTTGGGAACCAATATACATAGGCAGTTAAGGAAAGCAAAGGCTAGCTTTTGCAAACAGAAATTTGCACCCTGTAGCACAAACTCCAAAAAGTTTTGGGACACTAAAGTCCATGGAGAATAAGACCACCTCCTCCCAGCTGCCCACTGCACTGAGGCTAGGTCACCACCCATAAATCCACGATAATAGAGAATTTCAATAAGCATTTTTCTACAGCTGGCCATGCTTTCCACCTGGCTTCCCCTACCCCAGTCAACAGCCTGCACCCCCCCATAGCAACTTGCCCAAGCCTCCCCCATTTCTACTTCACCCAAATCCAGACCCGACTACCCTTGACCAGCAAAAAAACATCCTGTGGCGTTCTGCATTAGCATTGATTAGCCCCCTTGATATGCAACTTTTCAGGGAAGTTAGGAACCAATATACACAGGAAGTTAGGAAAGCTAAGGCTAGCTTTTGCAAGCAAAAATGTGCATCTGCTATGCTTCATCTTGGCCAGGTCGCAGTTGCAAATGAGAACTTGTTCTCAACTAGCCTACGTGGTTAAATAAAGGTGAGAAAAAAATCCAGATAGCTGATGTTCTGTAAGAGCTGCAAAATATGGACTCCTACAAATCAGCCGGGCTAGACAATCTGGACCCTCTCGTTCTAAAATTATCCGCCGCAATTGTTGCAACCCCTATTTCTAGCCTGTTCAACCTCTCTTTCGTATCATCTGAGATCCCCAAAGATTGGAAAGCTGCCGCGGTCATCCCCCTCTTCAAAGGGGGAGACACTCCAGACCCAAACTGCTACAGACCTATATCTATCCTACCCTGCCTTTTCAAGGTCTTCGAAAGTCAAGTTAAACAGATCACCAACCATTTCAAATCCCACCGTACCTTCTCCACTATGCAATCTGGTTTCAGAGCTGGTCATGGGTGCACCTCAGCCACGCCAAGGTTCTAAACGATATCATAAACGCCATCAATAAGAGACAATACTGTGCAGCTGTATTCATCAACCTGGCCAAGGCTTTCGACTCTGTCAATCACCACATTCTTATTGGCAGACTCAACAGCCTTGGTTTCTCAAATGACTGCCTCGCCTGGTTCACAAACTACTTCTCAGACAGAGTTCAGTGTGTCAAATCGGAGGGCCTGTTGTCCAGACCTCTGGCAGTCTCTATGGGGGTGCCACAGGATTCAATTGTCGGGCCGACTCTTCTCTTTTTCACCTTTATTTAACCAGCTAGGCAAATTGAGAACAAGTTCTCATTTGCAACTGCGACCTGGCCAAGATAAAGCATAGCAGTTCGACACATGCAACAGAGTTACACATGGAATAAACAAACATACAATCAATAATACAGTAGAAATAGCTTTATACAGCATGTGCAAATGAGGTAGGATAAGAGAGGTAAGGCAATAAATAGGCCATGGTGGCGAAGTAATTACAATATAGCAATTAAAAACTGGAGTGGTAGGGTGTGCAGAAGATGAATGTGCAAGTAGAGATACTGGGGTGCAAAGGAGCAAGATAAATAAATAAATACAGTATGGGGATGAGGTAGATTGGATGGGCTATTTACAGATAAGCTATGTACAGGTGCAGTGATCTGTGAGCTGCTCTGACAGCTGGTGCTTAAAGCTAGTGAGGGAGGTAAGAGTCTCCAGCTTCAGAGATTTTTGCAGTTCGTTCCAGTCATTGGCAGCAGTCATTGGCAGCAGAGAACTGGAAGGAGACATCAATGATGTCTCTCTTGCTGCTGATGATTCTCTGATCTACCTCTACACAGACACCATTCTGTAAACTTCTGGCCCTTCTTTGGACACTGTGTTAACTAACCTCCAGACGAGCTTCAGTGCCATTACAACTCTCCTTCCGTGGCCTCCAACTGCTCTTAAATGCAAGTAAAACTAACTGCCAATGACTGGAACGAATGACAAAATCACTGAAACTGGAGTCTTATATCTCCCTCACTAACTTTAAGCACCAGCTGTCAGAGCAGCTCCCAGATCATTGCACCTGTACATAGCCCATCTGTAAATAGCCCATCCAACTACCTCATCCCCATACTGTTATTTATTTTTTGCTCCTTTGCACCCCAGTATCTCTACTTGCACATTCATCTTCATCTATCACTCCAGTGTTTAATTGCTAAATTGTAATTATTTCGCCACTATGACCTATTTATTGCCTTACCTCCCTTATCTTACCTCATCTGCACACACTGTATATAGACTTTTTCTATTGTACTATTGACTGTATGTTTGTTTATTCCATGTGTAACTCTGTGTTGTTGTTTGTGTCGCACTGCTTTGCTTTATTTTGGCTAGGTCGCAGTTGTAAATGAGAACTTGTTCTCAACTAGCATACCTGGTTAAATAAAAGGTGGAGGGAAAAAAACACTTTGGAACAGGGAACCCAGCCATACACTATGCAGCGATGAAGAGAGCTAATGTGTTGGGGTAAATGTTACCTGTTTGAGCTTGTAGTCTGCGGAGGTTATAGCCCCCTGGCCCAACAAAGCGTGCTCGTCTGGAGACTGGGACTCTGACATTTTCTACAACAGACAGGAAACATACCTTGAAAGCAAAATACATAAATAATGGGAATGAAAAAGGACTAGCAACCAAGAGTCTTACCGACAACCGGACCATTCTCCTTTCTGTTAGCCCTGGGCTTGGCAATGGTATTGTTCATGATGCCCAAAATCTCCCTCTTGGCAACTGTAAGGATATAAAATGAGGGTGGTGACTTCGACATTTATCTCTCTAGAGAATGAATAGATAGCTATTTATGGGGCATGTCTTTCATGTCACCTGTGGCTTGCTGAATAGCCTCCATTACAAGTTTCAGAGGTAAGCCTGGAATCTTCACATCAGCCTAGGAGGAAGCATACATTATAGCAAAAAGAAACACAGTCAACAAAATACGACAGCAGAGAGAAACCAATGGATGTTCAGCTACAGTACCTGTAAGGCATTGATACCCTTATTTGTTCCAGCCAGTTTGAAGTCCATGTCTCCTAGGTAATCCTCGATTCCCTGTTGTGACAGAAAACACATAAAACAGATCTTATGATTATAGTACATGTGGTATTCCATAGAAAATGTAGTTCGCTTTAGGAATTGTGAGAAAAATACTAGTAATATTGAGTACCAGAATATCAGTCAGTATTCGGTAGTCCTGGATTTCCGATGGCTTCTCTGGGTTTGCCTTGGAGATGAGTCCAATAGCTACACCTGCCACAGCTGATGTAATAGGCACACCTGGAACACAGAAGTGCTATGTTTCACTGTAAATGAAAGAATCAGCAACAAAAATGTAAAAAAAAAGTTAAGTATTGTACCAGCATCCATCAAAGCCAAACTCCCTCCACATGCTGACGCCATCGACGAGGAACCTGAGAGAACGAGAGTGCGCTCACCATACAATCATTGAAATGACTAAGATTTGGCAACTAAGCTTATAATAAGAAGTGGTCTAAAAAAAAAAAATAGAAGCAAAATGGAGGTCATCCACAGAACTCACCATTAGACTCCAAAACCTCAGAGGTGATTCTAATAGTGAAGGGGAAGTCTTTTGGGATGACAGGTCTCAAAGACTTCTCCGCCAGTGCCCCTGTCAACATAGAAACAGAATATTATTTAAATAGTCACATGAACATAGGCATGCCACCCACACACTACCCATGGGCATATTTTAATCCATACCAACATACTAACCATGACCAAGCTCTCTTCTGTTCATTCCACTCATCTTTCCAATCTCATTGGTTGCGTAAGGAGGAAACTGAAACAGAAAAAGATCATTTCAGCCCATGCAGATTTTGTTCTGCAATACCAAACCAATAAGCAAATCCTACTGGAATCCTTATTATTTACATATTGTGATACTCACCTCATAGTGAAGCATGAAATTCTTGTCTTTGACTCCACTGTTAAAAGAGAGCAACTCGTTTCAGCTAACATATACACACACACACACTTGCATTCAAAAGGACTGTAATTAATAATGTATAAGTTTACCTTAATGCTGTAGTAATGATGTCTGTTTTAATACTGGACTCCAAGGAGTCAAATGTTACAGAGCACAGAACCTAGACAGAAAAGGCTTTACTAACTAGGCTAGATACAATGATAAACAACCCAAAACAAGTCAGACTCTGCAAATATATTTCTCCTCTCTTCAACTTTCCAATGTCCCCAAAATGAATAGCACGCCTACACTGAGCACTTTTTTATAATGCCAGATCCCTACCTGTGTCTGTCCCCTCTGGAAAAGTGCAGACCCATGAAGGGGCTTAAAAACGTCTGCCTCACAGGAAATATTTCTTAATGAAGTCAGGTTTCTTCCATCACACCTTTAAAACAAGGACATTATTAATGACATTAATGACACTTTTCTAAATACTACTGAGATATGCATTATCTTTACCTCCTATATTCATTCAAAACCAGATTGCGGAAGACCTCTTTAGACACCATGTTGAAGGATTCCATCACCTCATAAGGTTCTGCATGAGGATATTTCTCTACAGAAAACAGACATACTGTATGTAGGCGGTTAGACAGTAAACGAACACACACAAGACCTTGGATGTTGCAAAAATCTTGTAACAACATTTATTTGTGTCCCCCTGTTGCAGGATAACTTTCCTGCAATTCAGGAAATGTAAAACTTTGTGTATTTGAGGTTTAAAAATGCTTCTGAAGTTTGTCATTTCCACTTTGAAATTAGACTCGACTTTCCCTCATGAAAAATGTATCAACACCTACAAAAATGTCCATTAGTTATTATTCACATTTCCTGTTTCTGCAGGATTATTTTCCTGCTGTAGCAAACCGTCTCAAATTAAGATCCTACATCTGTATATAGCAGTGATACATACCTTTTATTTGTTCCTCTGTTTCTAGTCGCACTTTGTTAATGGCGTCATCTCTGGAAATCTGAAACACAATAAGTTACTAATTTTATTGAATGAAAAAGTACCACCAAAACACAATAGCAAAAACAACTAGACATAAATACTTACCTTGTCATGAGTGAAGTCTGTGAAAACAGCATAGACCTTTTCAGAGGCAAATCTGAAAGCAAAACCGTGTGCTTTCATGTAACCATAAAAAAAAAACGTAAGAAATATGGGAAATATCAAGTCAGAAAGAAATATGTCTTACTGTTGTGTGTGGTCAATATATCAAGTCAGAAAGAAATATGTTTTACTGTCGTGTGTGCTCAATATATCAAGTCAGAAAGAAATATGTCTTACTGTCGTGTGTGCTCAATCATTTCCTCGGGCGCAGAAAATATTTTGGGAGGGGTGCGCTTGGTCACTTTCGCTTCTCTGGCCATCTGCTGAATAGCCAATATGATCTGCTGTGTGTGCTTCACGCCAACCTTGACTGCATGACAGAAGTCCTGCTGCAACACATTCTCAGCAGATGCCTCGATCATCACTAAGACAAAAAATATGTTTAATTTTTTTCAGTGTGGTAGAGAGGATCCTGTAGGGAAAAAGGGATGTCTGATATAGCTGGACTACAGTACTAACCCACTTGGCTGAGAGGTGCTCCAGCCACTATCAGATTGATAGTGCTGGAAGCCATTTGCTTTCGTGTTGGGTTCACCAGGAACTCGCCATCCACCAGGCCAATGCGCACTGCACCTAAAACATCCACGAAACACAAACCATATAGTAAAAGCCTCATACAGGCGAAGAAAAAGGGCAAAGATCTATAAGAGATACTAACCAATGGGCCCATTCCAGGGAATGTCAGAAAGGGTAAGGGCAGCAGAGGCTGTAGGGAAGTTAAATAGTTCATGTTATCACTGGATGTCAAACAAAGATCATGTGAATGTTTCTACAAGGAAATCAATCTCTCCTCACCTCCATTGATAGCCAGTACATCTGGATCATTAACACCATCAACTGCCAACAGGTTACACAGAACCTGAAAATATACACCGCAGGACTAAAATCAAGAGCATAACTTGTAATAACAGTGTAAACAAGGTACAAATCTATTGTTCTGCCCCTGAACAGGCAGTTAACCCACTGTTCCTAGGCCGTCATTGAAAATAAGAATTTGTTCTTAACTGACTTGCCTAGTTAAATAAAGGTAAAATAAATAAATAAAAACATATCAGTAATGAACCTACATAAGTACAACAATAACTACAAATACTGACTCACCTGAGTGTCATAGAAATAACCAGCAGGAAAAAGGGGTCTGATTGCCCTGTCTGAGGTGAGACAATAAAGAGATACAGTTAAGTCTGCTAATGGCATTTGCACTAAATCTAATATAGAACTGGAGTAAGAGTTAAGGCATAGGAGTTAGAATCATCTTCTCACCTATTAGCCTACTAGTCAGAATCTCATTTTCAGTGGTGCCCAACTCCCGCCGCAAGTGGTTAGTGGGGATTCTACCAGCAGCAGCTGCTTTCTGTCTGTAGTCCACCTGTCAAATCAAAAACACACCGTTCTAGCCAAGGGATCTGAATCACTCCAAGGGACCTAAAACCACTATGTTATAGCCTACTACACTAAAGAGATTATCACACACAATGAACCATCCCACATGGAAGACAAAAAGCAGTGTTTAAATATGTTTGAAGTGCATTGAAAAAAATGATATGACCCCACTTACAATAAAAATTAAGTATTAACTTACCACTAGTGGCATAAATTGGGAGGGGGACGGTTTTGTTTTGCTGACAGCTGTCACCATCACTGTTGTATTACCAAGCTGTAAAATGAGGTGGAATTCATCCAAGTAACTGGTCTGAGCATCTTGTGCATATTCACTTACAAACTCTCAAAAAATGCTTAGGATTTATACCTGCACAACAGCTGACCCATCTGCAAATCTGGCAAGTTTCCCTGTTGAGATCTCAAGTTTTCTTCAAAAGAGGGGAAATCAGAACACATCTGAAGTTAGAGTGAATTGATGGGAGTCAATTAACCATTCATAACTGCAACGCAGATTTAGGAGGATTCGGACAAATATTCTATACATATTCCGTCTTATAAATATATCTGACTCAGACTATGCACACCATTGCGTTGAATAATGCACTTGAAGCGTTGGCCCACAGGCTTGACCGGTTGTCACTGTGTAACGTTATGTAAGTAGCTAAGTCAGACGTATACTTACTTCTCACCCAAGTTCACACCCACTTTTTGTATCGTTCCATGGCTGTTCCAGACACTTTGGTGGCACAACCGCACATTTAGTCTGGCCAGCGTGGGCCCAAGCCTCAGTAAATGTTTCATATTCAAGTACAAACTACCATAAGAAATACTTTTCAATTGAACATGAAGCCTTTACACAATTTTACTGCCATGACAGTTCATCACATGCACGGAAGTACGTCACAAATAAATAGTGTCCTGTGATTGGACAAAAGACGTTCCACCATATCTGATTGGACATTATTTGTGCATCTCCAAAACAAGGCGTTGCAACTGGGAGGACAATCCGTGACTTGCAGATAGAGCGCACCGGGGGTCATAGGATCTGAGCAAGCGAATCCGAGAGAAAGGGCGCGCATGTTTGAAATGGAAAAGCGTCGCGGTTGCTATTGATGAAGAAGAACATCATGATGAACTAGCTGATTTACAAGTGGGATGCACGGGATGCGCTACATCCCGTGGGATTCGTGCTGATTGTACGGAGACAACCGGTTAAATGTGACAACCGGTTAAATGGCGTCCCTTGACGCAAGAACAAGATGTATGTCAGGAGAAGTGCAGTATTATCACAAGGAGAGCCAAACTTGGAATATGAAGGAGGAATTGAGGGGGAAAAGAGAGGCAGAGGAGGTCTAAGAAAGAGAGGGAGGAAGAGGGTGAGCTTGAGTTGGTTAAAAGTAGCAGGAAAAAAGTGAGATGGTATGTTAAAGAAGAATGGTAGAAAGTGCAAGCACGGTGAATTGAAGACAGGATGAGAAATGGAAGTGAATGAGGGCGAAGTATCGGAGGTGGTAGGTATGGTGAACTCTGGAGCCTGAGGCTTGCACTGAGGGTCAGGATAAAGATGAGTCTGTGACGGTAGGAGTGAAGTTTTTGGAAAAAGTGTACCCTTTTCTTTTGGCTGATCTATTTGTGGTTTCAGGGTGCGTGAAAAGAGTTGAGTGCTGTGGAATCGGTGAGAGTAACCAGAAATGGTCTTGTGATAATTGTTTGCGTTTCTGCTGGTCAGAGGGAGCAGCTGCTCCTTGTTAAACGAATGTGGGCAAGAGATGTGAATTGTTTTGCTCTCAAGAAAAGGGCGCCATTGAAAGGAGTGATTTACAAGGGTAGCGGTAAATGTGAAAGTTGACCAACTGAAGGGGAAGATTCCTGGTGTTTTTGATGCTCGTCATTTGGTGTGACGCAGACAGAGTGGAGAAACAGAGTGATTGTCTGTTCTTTTGAGTTTTGATGTTGAGTCTTTGCCTGACAAAGTGATGGTAGGATATATAAGTTATCCTGTACAGGCTTTTGTACCGAATACATTACGTTGTTACAGATGTCAAGCTTATGGGCATGTGGAAGGTTCGTAGGTGTGCAGAAGAGCATGAGACACAGGAATGTGTAGCATTGGGGAAAGTAGTGGTATGTGTTAATTGTAGAGGTGCCCATGGGGTTGAGGATCAGAAATGTCCAGTGAGAGGGGCAGGTTGAGGTTTCCAGGGTTAGAGTAGAGCTGAAGTTGTGATATGCTGAGGCAGTGAAGAAAGTAGAGGAAGATTGGTCAAGGGGGAGAGATCCTGAGAGTGGTGTGAGTACCCAATACAGAGGGATAAACCAACAAGTGATATATGTTTCCGCAAGATTGGATTTTTGGCATTTACAGCAATGGTTATAAATTGTACTCCAGGGATGGAACTTAAGTCGCAGAAAATAGAGGTTGTGGTGGCAGCTGTGGTGGCAGCTGCAGAGAGGTATTTGGGTGTGCCGAGACTTGAAGATTTACAGGGTGTGTTAAGTTGTGGTGTCCCATCCTTTCAGGCTCTTATATAGTGGAGTATGGTATTTATTTAAAAATGTTTGTGAGTGTAGCGTTAGATATGAGGGTATTTGTTGTATTAAAATGTATTTATTTTTTAAAGTAAAGTACAAGGGAGTTATACTCCAGTCTAGTAGGTGGCGGTAATGCAACATTTATTGGGTGCCGCCAGCCGTTAAACATCGAAGAAGGCGTTGCAGTGCAGCATTTTACAGCTCCAACCCATTTAAGCCTTGTTCACACTGCAGGTCAAATCCGTTTTGGAATACTGACTGTTCAAACAGCAAGTTATACGTGCCCAAATCGGATTTCTGTGTGTTCAGACTAATAATTTGCTTACATGGCTACGCCAGTTGTCGTGTTTGTAGGCGCAGCGCAGTAGGCTGTTTGGTGCTAGTCACTCAGAAATTGTGTAGCATGCATAGGTGACAATAATACCTGCCATGAAAGTCTCCCAGTTGATTTGAAGGTTCGAAATCGGTGTAAGAACACTTAAAGCCTCAAAAGATATGATCCAACTTTCAAAATGAGACCTTTTCGGTTTGCCACAGCAGTCAACTGGCTAGCTTTTTAGCACATTCACTCATTTGTTTGTAATTCAACAATTAGCAACCTAGTTAGCTACCACAAGTTCTCGTCAAACTGGCAACAGAGTAGCTAACAAGCAACAAGATATGGCGTTCTAAAAAACAAAAGTTTGCAGATTAGGCCATTCAGACAAGTCCCATGGCCACGAATCATATTTGTATCCTTAAAACTACCGACGAATGTGGTTTGAAATGTGTCTTGAAATACCTGATTTAATGTGCTTTGTAGTTCAGAATGCAGTAAAAATATAATTGAATCGGATATGCAAAATAATAGGATTTGCGTCGCTTCAACTTGCAAGTGTGAACAATTCCTGTTCAAATTACATACAGTATGTCAAATTTACTAAATGTTTTTTTTTCTAAAGAAAATATGATTGAAGGGTGATGTTTGAACTTAGTTTTGCTGACTTTCCTAATGTGATTGTGTGTATCCCACACAATGACCATAACCATCAACATCAAGCAAATTCATCTAGCATAAAGCACGTTTTCATCCAAACATTTCATGCTCATTAATTATCTGAAGCATGAAATGCCTAAAGATAATTTGTTCGTTCGACATGGTAGGATCTTTTTGTGTCGGTAAAATTGTGAGAAATGGCGGTGGAAACGCCCTTATGCGCAAATATGTATAGAATAACTATCATATCATGGACACTCACTGACATTTGTGGCAGCTTCGCATGATGAATTGTTGTTTCTACCTTATTGCCTGTGTGCTGTTGTCTGTGCCCAATATTGTTTGTACCATGTTTTGTGCTGCTAGTATGCTGTCATGTGGTGTTGCAACCATGCTGTGTTGTTTTACATTTCTCTTGTCATGACCGGGGCTGCGAAAGTCCCCGCCCCCGCAGGAGGCCGCTTGGTTGGCGGTCATTGTAAATAATAATTTGTTCTTAACTGACTTGCCTAGTTAAATACAATATTGAAGTCAACTTGGAGTCAGCAGTGATATGTTGTGTGGTCCTCACACTAAGACCCGAGAAAGTATGCAGTTTATTCCGTACAGATGAAATAGCATGAACTTCACAGGCTGGTGAATGTGCAAGGTGACGAGCTTGATGCTCCTTTCAAATAAATATCGATGGTGTTATTCTGGTGACATGATGATTAATGCTTGGTTGCCATTTGACCAATACAACTAACATCGTTCTAAATCATACACGCACTGTATCTGCGAGCTGTTTGTTAGAGCACATGTGGGCCCATTGGCTATATAGCAGTTTTTGTGACAAACCCGCCAGTAGAGTTGAAAATGCGATAGAAACCCTATTAACACATTAACGCATATTATTTGAGCATATTCACATGAAAATATCACAAATTGGATGGAAACCTAGCTATTGATAGATAGTACCCTTTAATGAGGATTGTTGAGTGGTACATAGCCTACATTATTATAAACCATATCTGGTACAGTGCTGTTTAAAAATGTGAACACAAGAGGGCGCATGTTCTCATAATTAACATGATACCCACCGGGTCATGTCCCAAAGATCTCTTCTTCCTCCCAAAGTGTGCACTCCCTTCACCGGTTTGAAAGGAAATGACTGGTACAAGAAATATTGTGGAAACTCCCACTAGCCCATGCCTCCACCAATCCAATGCTTTTACATTTTTGGGAAGTAGTAAACGAGTGCACACTGCAGAATAAATTATATATTATTGGGAAGCACACAGGGATAATGAGGTATGATAAACTAGAAGTCTGTGGTTGTACAATGTCAGGCTTGCCAGCCATGCTGTAATTGTACTGTAATAGCCTAAATCACAATCTGAGTATATGTTGAAGGACTTGTAAGATAAGAATATGTTTTTTTGATCAACACAGTACTAGCTTCTTCATCATGTATAATGGTTGTCTCTTACACTGTA
This sequence comes from Oncorhynchus nerka, assembly GCF_034236695.1. Lineage (NCBI taxonomy): Eukaryota > Metazoa > Chordata > Actinopteri > Salmoniformes > Salmonidae > Oncorhynchus > Oncorhynchus nerka. The sequence continues at coordinate 22,305,612 of NC_088405.1, read as the reverse complement.
TATTTACCTGCTTTATAGTCAGTTATCAGTCAGTTATACAACCCAGACATTTAGGCCATACCCTATTTTGTTCTAAGGTTATGTAGAGTGAATTGTCTGTTTTTTTATTGCACTTTGAAAACCTATTTTAATTCTCTGGATGTAAAATCAAATTTGACAACCACTGTTTTGCAGTATTCAACAGATCATTATTATTGATTTACTTTCAGTGGTGAGGGTCCATCAATAATTCACATTTCTGATATCAATAATATTTTTATATGACAATAACCTTCATGGTGGCAATTACAGTCGTGAATCATTTTGAATAAGATTCTACTAACTTTGCACAACTCTTAGGGAAACATATCCATGTTTTTTGGGGGTCAACATTTGGATGGGGATCATTGATGGATGACAATATTCAATGCTTGTCACTGATTTTCAAGAATATTTAAGTCAGGACTGTGACTACTAGACCATTCAGGAACACTCAACACCTCTTGGAAAGAGGCATTAGAATGTGTGTAATTCTGCTGAAAAATAAAGCTATCACAGAGTTAGGTTTTCAGAAGATTGTGGCAGGTTTTCCTCTAACTTTTTACCTGTTTCTCCTTTCATATTTATTTTGATCCTAACAAACTCCCCAGCCCCTGTCGGTAACAAGCATACCCATAACATGATGCTGCCTCCACAATAATCATCTTATTCAAAATGATTCACACCTGTAATGACTGCCAATGGTGCTTCCACCACAGGAGGCTGCTTAGGGGAGAACGGCTCATAATAATGGCCGGAATGGAGCAAATGTAATGGCATCAAACACCTCGAAATCATGTATTTGATACAATTCCACATATTCCGCTCCAGTCGTTAACACAAGCCCGTTCTCCCCAATTAAGGTGCCACCAACCTCCTGTGGCTTCCACCAAGTATTAACTATGGCAGGGCTGCCAGAAAATGTGTGGTGAGGCGGCATTTGCCCCAGCACTTTTCAATCTGGTGTGACACTGCCACACCACTTTTGATTTAGTTTAATATAATATATAGATGCAAAGAGAGAAGGGCAAAGTGCATCTTTAAAAAAGTTATTTGTCAACTCTCAAACAATTTCTCTGTCCTTCACATCAGAGTGCTGCTGCAGGCTCTGCGCATGTCTTGACCAATCCGTTTCAAGGAAATCGCAGGTGGCGTGGGCCCGGTTACAACACACAATATACGGTCTACACTTTCCTCCGGTATGATGGTCCCCAGAAATCTTTTGTCCAGTTCCCAGTTTGTCACCTTATGGTCTCAAAGAAGTGGCAGCCCCCCCCCAAAAGGCACAATAGTTTCATTACACATCACCCCTTAGCATCAAGTCCCTGATTGGTGAACAAGTTATCCGGTCACAGCTCTTTGTCTTTTGGCAATGCTAGGGACACCCACAGTGCTTTTAATATAGTATTTTCAACTTACATATTTGACACACATGATTACATTGTATGTTTTATTAATTCAGTAATTAGTATGTCCTCACCTGCGATTTGAACTCACAGCCTTTTGGTTCACACCATTCCACACTTCCTGCTATGCCACCATGTCTGTATCAATGACTGATTTCACCTGTAGGCCTATTCCTACACTTTGCAATTCAAAGTAAATCTCAGCTGTTAAAAATACACTGAAGAAAAAGTATAACATATTCAGAAGTAACATTAAAACAGAATAATATGCCCCACCAACATTAGACAACTGTACTGAAAACCCAAACTCAAATGTCTGAAATAAGTCAATTAAATCAATGAGAGAATAGTCAGAATAACTGATAACTAAAAAAGCAGTGCAGATTGCAATCTTTTGCTAAGTGCAGAGATGTATTATCGGTAATGATTGTGTAGGGGACTTATGAAATTCAGAATTTGTGATTCAGCAGAAAGATTAAACTCACAATTCAGAGGTTGTGAGTTTAAATCCCAGGTGGGGGTCATATTGAAAAGTTGGTACTAAGTGATCATGTCAAAAGTAATCATATTATCATTGATTAAAGATTTGTACACTATTTTAGCTGAATGGTGTACCGCTTACCTTAACCCCCATGCCATTTCATTACTTTACTTATAATGGATTGGGACACCTGGAACCATCACGTGACAAAAGACTCCAGGGGACCATGACACAACATCTCAAGAACATTCAGGGAACCATGACACAACATCTCAAGAACATTCAGGGGACCATGACACAACATCTCAAGAACATTCAGGGGACCATGACACAATGTCCCAAGAACGTCCTCGGGGACATCCCCAGGACAAACAGGGAACTAGACAAAACAAAGCTCCCTCGCCCTCCATTTGGCAAATCTGACCATAACTCTATCCTCTTAATTCCTGCTTACAAGCTAAAACTAAAGCAGGAAGTACCAGTGACTCGCTCAATACGGTCAGATGACGCGGATGCTACGCTACAGGACTGTTTTGCTAGCACAGACTGGAATATGTTCCGGGATTCATTCAATGGTATTGAGGAGAGTACCACGTCAGTCACTGACTTCATCAATAAGTGCATTAACGACGTCGTCCCCACAGTGACCGTACGTACATACAGGTGAAGTCGGAAGTTTACATAAACCTTAGCCAAATACATTTAAACTCGGTTTTTCACAATTCCTGACAATTAATCCTAGTAAAAATTCCCTGTCTTGGGTCAGTTAGGATCACCACTTTATTTTAAGAATGTGAATAATAGTAGAGAGAATGATTTATTTCAGCTTTTATTTCTTTCATCACATTCCCAGTGGGCCAGAAGTTTACATACAGTCAATTAGTATTTGGTAGCAATGCTTTTAAATTCTTTAACTTGGGTCAAACATTTCGGGTAGCCCACAATAATTTGGGTGAATTTTGGCCCATTCCTCCTGACAGCTGGTGTATCTGAGTCAGGTTTGTAGGCCTCCTTGCTTACACATGCTTTTCAGTCCTGCCCACAATTTTTCTATAGGATTGAGGTCAGGGCTTTGTGATGGCCACTCCAATACCTTGACTTTGTTGTCCTTAAGCCATTTTGCCACAACTTTGGAAGTATGCTTGGGGTCATTGTCTATTTGGAAGACCCATTTGCGACCAAGCTTTAACTTCCTGACTGATGTCTTGAGATGTTGCTTCAATATCTAAATAATTTTCCTTCCTCATGACGCCATCTATTTTGTGAAGTGCACCAGTCCCTCCTGCAGCAAAGCACCCCCACTACATGATGCAGCCACCCCCGTGCTTCATGGTTGGGATGGTGTTCTTCGGCTTGCAAGCCTTCCCCTTTTTCCTCCAAACATAACGATGGTCATTATGGCCAAACAGTTCTATCAGACCAGAGAACATTTCTCCAAAAACGATCTTTGTTCCCATGTGCAGTTGCAAATTGTAGTCTGGCTTTTTTTATGGCGATTTTGGAGCAGTGGTTTCTTCCTTGCTAAGCGGCCTTTCGGGTTATGTCGATATAGGACTTGTTTTACTGTGGATATAGATACTTTTGTACCTGTTTCCTCCAGCATCTTCACAAGGTCCTTTGCTGTTGTTCTGGGATTGATTTGCACTTTTCGCACCAAAGTACGTTAATATCTAGGAGTCAGAGCGTGTCTCCTTCCTGAGCGGTGGGATGGCTGCGTGGTCCCATGGTGTTTATACAGTGCCTTGCGAAAGTATTCGGCCCCCTTGAACTTTGTGACCTTTTGCCACATTTCAGGCTTCAAACATAAAGATTTTTTTGTGAAGAATCAACAACAAGAGGGACACAATCATGAAGTGGAACGACATTTATTGGATATTTCAAACTTTTTTAACAAATCACAAACTGAAAAATTGGGCGTGCAAAATTATTCAGCCCCCTTAAGTTAATAGTTTGTAGCGCCACCTTTTGCTGCGATTACAGCTGTAAGTCGCTTGGGGTATGTCTCTATCAGTTTTGCACATCGAGAGACTGACATTTTTTCCCATTCCTCCTTGCAAAACAGCTCGAGCTCAGTGAGGTTGGATGGAGAGCATTTGTGAACAGCAGTTTTCAGTTCTTTCCACAGATTCTCGATTGGATTCAGGTCTGGACTTTGACTTGGCCATTCTAACACCTGGATATGTTTATTTTTGAACCATTCCATTGTAGATTTTGCTTTATGTTTTGGATAATTGTCTTGTTGGAAGACAAATCTCCGTCCCAGTCTCAGGTCTTTTGCAGACTCCATCAGGTTTTCTTCCAGAATGGTCCTGTATTTGGCTCCATCCATCTTCCCATCAATTTTAACCATCTTCCCTGTCCATGCTGAAGAAAAGCAGGCCCAAACCATGATGCTGCCACCACCATGTTTGACAGTGGGGATGGTGTGTTCAGGGTGATGAGCTGTGTTGCTTTTACGCCAAACATAACGTTTTGCATTGTTGCCAAAAAGTTCCATTTTGGTTTCATCTGACCAGAGCACCTTCTTCCACATGCTTGGTGTGTCTCCCAGGTGGCTTGTGGCAAACTTTAAACAACACTTTTTATGGATATCTTTAAGAAATGGCTTTCTTCTTGCAACTCTTCCATAAAGGCCAGATTTGTGCAATATACGACTGATTGTTGTCCTATGGACAGAGTCTCCCACCTCAGCTGTAGATCTCTGCAGTTCATCCAGAGTGATCATGGGCCTCTTGGCTGCATCTCTGATCAGTCTTCTCCTTGTATGAGCTGAAAGTTTAGAGGGACGGCCAGGTCTTGGTAGATTTGCAGTGGTCTGATACTCCTTCCATTTCAATATTATCGCTTGCACAGTGCTCCTTGGGATGTTTAAAGCTTGGGAAATCTTTTTGTATCCAAATCCGGCTTTAAACTTCTTCACAACAGTATCTCGGACCTGCCTGGTGTGTTCCTTGTTCTTCATGATGCTCTCTGCGCTTTTAACGGACCTCTGAGACTATCACAGTGCAGGTGCATTTATACGGAGACTTGATTACACACAGGTGGATTGTATTTATCATCATTAGTCATTTAGGTCAACATTGGATCATTCAGAGATCCTCACTGAACTTCTGGAGAGAGTTTGCTGCACTGAAAGTAAAGGGGCTGAATAATTTTGCACGCCCAATTTTTCAGTTTGTGATTTGTTAAAAAAGTTTGAAATATCCAATAAATGTCGTTCCATTCGTTGATTCTTCACAAAAAAATACAGTTTTATATCTTTATGTTTGAAGCCTGAAATGTGGCAAAAGGTCGCAAAGTTCAAGGGGGCCGAATACTTTCGCAAGGCACTGTACATGCATACTATTGTTTGTACAGATGAACGTGGTACCTTCAGGCATTTGGAAAATTTTCCCAAGGATTAACCAGACCTGTGGAGGTCTACAATTGTTTTCTGAGGTCTTGGCTGATTTCTTTAGATTTTCCCATGATGTCAAGCAAAGAGGCACTGAGTTTGAAGGTAGGCGTTGAAATACATTCACAGGTACACCTTCAATTGACTCAAATTATGTAAATTAGCCTATCAGAAGCGTCTAACGCCATGACATAATTTTCTGGAATTTTCCAAGCTGTTTAAAGGCACAGTCAATTTAATGTATGTAAACTTCTGTCCCACTGGAATTATGATACAGTGAATTATAAGTGAAATAATGTGTATGTAAGCAATTGTTGGAAAAATTACTTGTGTCATTCACAAAGTAGATGTCCTAACCGACTTGCCAAAACTATAGTTTGTTAACAAGAAATTTGTGGAGTGGTTGAAAAACGAGTTTTAATGACTCCAACCTAAGTGTATGTAAACTTCTGACTTCAACTGTATCCCAACCGGAAGCCATGGATTACAGGCAACACCAAGTTTAAGGCTAGAGCTGCCGCTTTCAAGGAGCGGGACACTAATCCAGACTCTTATTAGAAATGCTGCTACATCCTCAGATGAACCATCAAACAGGCAAAGCATCAATACAGGACTAAGATGGAATCCTACTACATCGTCTCTGACCCTTGTCGGATGTGGCAGGGCTTGAAAGCTATTACGGACTACAAAGGATAACCCAGCCATGAGCTGCCCAGTGACACAAGCTTACCACACGAGCTGAATGCCTTTTATGCTCACTTCGAGGCAAGCAACACTGAAGCATGCATGAGAGCACCAGCTGTTCCGGACGACTGTGTGATCACGCTCTCCGTAGCTGATGTGAGCAAGACCTTTAAACAGGTCAACATTCACAAAGTCGCGGGGCCAGACGGATTACCAGGATGTGTACTCAAAGCATGCGCGGACCAACTGGCAAGTGTCTTCACTGACATTTTCAACCTCTTCCTGACCGAGTCTCTAATACCAACATGTTTCAAACAGACCACCATAGTCCCTGTGCCCAAGAGAGCGAAGGCAACCTGCCTAAATTATTTTTTTCGTAGCCATTAAGTGCTTTGAAAGGCTGGTCATGGCTCACATCAACACCATCATGTCGGGAAACCATAGACCCACTCCAATTTGCATAACGCCCCAAAAGATCCACAGATGACGTAATATTAATCGCACTCCACACTGCTCTTTCCCACCTGGACAAAAGGAACACCTATGTGATAATGCTATTCATTCACTACAGCTCAGCGTTCAGAAACATAGTACCCACAAAGCTCAAGACTAAGCTAAGGACCGAGGGACTAAACACCTCCCTCTTCAACTGGATCCTGGACTTCCTGACGGGCCGCCCCCAGGTGATAAGGGTAGGCAACAACACATCTGCCATGCTGATCCTCAACACTGGGGCTCCTCAGGGGTGCGTGCTTAGTCCTCTACTGTACTCCCTGTTCACCCACGACTGCGTGGCCAAGCACTAATCCAACACCATCATTAAGTTTGCTGCCGACACAAAAGGGGTAGGAGCGGACCGAGAGTTTCAAGTTTTCATGGTCCAAACACACCAGAGAGTTGTGAAAAGGGCACGAAAACACCTTTTCCCCCTCAGGAGACTGAAACGATTTGACATGGGTCCCCAGATCCTCAAAAAGTTCTACAGCTGCACCATCGAGAGCATTCTAACCGGTTGCATCACAACTTGGTATGACAACTGAACGTAAGGCGCTACAGAGGGTAGTGCGTACACCCCAGTACATCACTGGGGCCAACCTTCCTGACATCCAGGACCTATTTACTAGGTGGTGTCAGAGGAAGGTCCAAAAAATTGTCAAAGACTCCAGGCACCCAAGTCATAGACTGATGCCTCTGCTACCGCACAGCAGTGGTGCTGGAGCACCAAGTCTAGGACCAAAAGGATCCTAAGCAGCTTCTACCTGCATGTGACAAAAACAATTTTATTTGATTTGATCCTCCAGGGGACCTTGACACATCCTAAATACTTCCTCTGGGACATCCCCAGGACAATCCGGGAACTAGAAAAAACCTCCAGGAGACCATGACACAACATCCCTAGATCGTTCAGGGGACCTTCAGGGCACCATGACACAAGGTCCTAAGAATGTCCTAAAAACATCCTCAGGGACGTCCCAGGACAAAATGGAAACTAGACAAAACCTCCATGGGACCATGACACAACATTCCAAGAATGTCCTAAAAACAGGACAAACCGGGAACTATAAAAAGGTCCCCCAGAGAATGCTCCCTTGCGACCCTCATGCAATGTCCTAAGGACTAGTAAAGTTCAAATCTAGAAAACCTCCTAAAAAGGTCATGACATGGTTCTCAGTGACGTCCTGGGAACTTACAGGGAACTTGACAAAGAACCCCCAGAAAACATTTCCTTGGGACCATCACGCAATGTTCTCAGAACGTCAGTGGAATAACGTTGCGCCAAAACCCTTAAGGAACCTAATGGGAACGTCTGTTTCCTGGGATGCTGTATTGCATGGAAACAAGACTATTTTTCTGTCTGATCGACTGTAGGCTACTAACAACAGCAGATGCATAGTCGGACCTACTATGCGCCCTGTCCCTCTGGCCAGGGTAAATTAACCTGTAATGTTGTGTGTTTATAGCCTATTTGTTTGTGATAAAATGTGAATGGGATCAATTTAGTTTATATTCAAATTTGTGTTGACAAGGCTAGACTTTTTTAATCCCAAATTATTAACTGGAATTAGTCAATAAACACAATAGCTGACATAGACTGTGAGTAAATTGTTTATTCGGCCTACATTTGCATAGGGCAAGCCTACACAATGCAAACCTGCATGAAGCAAACTCAGCCTTGTGAGTGTTTCTTTCTCTGTGTCTGTGTATAGTTCTTCTTTAACATATAATTTATATGAACAAGTACAAGGTTGTTGCAGTTTGACAGGGGTTTCATCCAGGAGTTTTTTTTAAACCATGTGACCTAATAAGGAAAATTCTGATCCCATCATAGCCCATATTAAACCTTTTTACAACAGATTTAAAAACGTATAAGATCCAGATTTTTAGCTGGTTTGGTTACCAGATCAGGAAAAACTACGGGCCCCAGATTTTTCTTTCATTTTTAGGAATATTGGAGTACGTATATATCGGCAGAATTAATAATTGTTGAAAAAAATCAAATTGACGAAAAAATATACAATTATTGATATACTATGCACAATTTAATTATTCTCTTCTTTGGGGGACTAATTCGGTAGATATGGATATCTTCTATCGAGCCTATTACTGCTTGCTACTGGACATTTTGGTGTAGTTTGTTTTATTTTTGGGGGGCGGGGGGGGGGGGTTCAAATTTCACACTGTAACACGCTATGCCTCGTGTCAAAAATATCCCCTTGCTGTCCCTCAGGAGGCCATCCTGCGTATAATAAAAAGGAGATTAGTGTGAGCAGCCATGCTGAGGATTGGGTGGCAGGCTGTGGTTGGTATGGCAACAGATTAGTGCAGTTTTCCCCCCCCCCAGAGATTCTATTAGGTTTATCCAGTTGCCATGGATTTGGACAGGTTGAGATCTCCTGTCCTTACAGTATCCAGAGGCAAGGACCATTAGTGTCTTATGGACCAATCACTGAATGTTGCCGTCAGATTGCACTCAGATAATAATTGTTTCATGGTTTGTTTCTTAAAGCAGATAGTCTTGGAAATGCAATTCTAAATGATGTGTGTGCTTTGACCAGAATACAATAGCTACGCACTGACGAAAGGCTGTATAATACCACAGTGATTCATTTTTGGTAACTCCAATGAAATTTTCACCAGTGGAGTGAAAATTTGGGTTTAAGGGGGTTTGACAGGAAATCATTACTGTGTTTTAGAGATTACACATTAGACCATGCTGTGAAAATACTGTGCAAATATGTTTACAACAGGAAGTCTGAGGCACAAATATTTAGAAAGAGTGAGGTGATAGAATACAATATGACATATAAAAATGCTTTTACATTGGCCATAGCCTGTCTACAAAAGCTTGAGATTCAAAGGGTACAATATCAATTTTGCTGAGCGATAATGGAATTAGATTTCATTTTCTACATCATTTCATCCCTGCCCCAGTTTACCAGACAATGTGTGGTGGTGATTATCCTTGGTCCTGCTCATTTCTCACCTGTCAAAAAGACATTAGCTCCTGGGCACCATCAGTCATTTTGATTACTGAGGCTTGAAGTGCATGACAGTGTACCAGAGCAGTAGGTATCATTGAAAGTTCTCAGGAAACTCTAACATGACATATTTATTTTGACATTGGGCTGTTGATACTGTAGTCTTGTTGGAAAGCAGAAGGGAATGTATTGGTATTTTTGTTGTAATCAGGCTGAACTTTGCCACAGGGGCTTTATATCACCAGAAGAGGGATTTGATGCATTAGGTTTGATTTCCTATATCAGCCCCACAGGATGTTCTAAATAGGCCAGTCATTCCAAAAGCATATGTCAATCATTTGACATTGTGTTAGAGTAACATTTATAGTGATGTATTTCAGTACACATTCTCATATTGACTAAAGAGTCTAAAAGGTTTGTGGTGAAACATAAATAACTAACAGGAAACAACAGTCATTCCTTCTGGAGAAAAAGAGAGAGAGGGAGAAAGAAAGAAAAACAGAATAAAAGAAAAAAATGGAGAAAAAGAGAGGGAGAGGCCTCTAGTTTCAGTAAGGGAGACACAAGGTCAGGGAGTCCTGGATAAATGCCTCTCCCTCTCTGCTGTTGAAAGGCCCATGGTGTTCAGAGAAAACGTGGCGTTTTGGTATTGCGGCATTGCTTGGTCAGTGGAATCTTTGCTTTAGGCTAAATTAACAAGATTTCGAATGTGAATGTTTTCCATTCACCTCTGCTGCAGCTCTGTTTGAGCACACTGGCATTGGAGAGTTTAAGTTTTCTTAGCCAAAGGGGCGGTCTGCGTTTTTAAGAAAGTTGCCAACCAAGTTGAAAGAATTAGTTGAGTTGTTTTCCCTCCATGTGTTTAAGCTGCATAAGGAATGCTGCTGTCGCTCTATGACTGCACCAACACCGCTGCAACACCAATAATGACTTAGTCTGCTCTGTGACACACCATATAAACATGATGAATAATGGATGAATAAAAGAGATGAGAACAATCCCATTTTCAAAACAAAGGTCTACACACACTGCTCTCCCTTTAAAAAACAGAAAGATGGAGCTCCACTAAGAACCTCCATGACTAATTCCACATAAAACCTAATTGCATTCAGATTGTTGTAGATGTGTATTACATGAGTCATGAGTACTTTATGAGTATGAATTAGCTGTAAGTGTTTCAGAGTCTATGTGTTCAGTCTGGCCTGTGGGTTGGCCTGCTGCATATTTGAATTGGAATCCCCTCCTACAAAAATGGTATGACAACATCCGTCTTAGTTCAAAGTCCTGCCCAAACCAGAGAACACATGGAATATCCATTCAACGTCCTCTTTTTAAGCATAAACATAGGCCTACATCCAGGGGAACGAGATAGTGTTCACAGGAAGCCACCGTGACAGTTATTCAAATGAGTTCAGAAGCTCTCCTTTGTTATCGCAGCAGACTGATGAATTACCTCAAGTAATTATTTCCAGGAAAGTGGAGTGCTTCTATACATTGATTTTAGCTGAGCCATCAGACGTAACCATTTCCATGTCAATGATTGTGTTTAAATTGCCTTTTTGGTGGCATTGCCCTCTCTTGATTTATTCAGACAGACTAATTAATCAGTTAGGTTGATTGAGGCTTATCTCTTGAGGCTAATGACTTTGGGCTGGACTCAAAGTATGCCTCCTAACTGCAGACACAGTTAATACTATTAGGTTTGTAATTACAGGTTGATAACAGTGTAAATAAAAATCCAATATCAATTTCCGGGACCTACAAATCAGTCCATTCCAAATAGGTTAATGAACGGGTTGCGTGTGTTTGAGAATAAATTATATGTGCACTGGCAAGGCACAAATGGAAGAAAATGGTATTCTATGTTTTTGGCCAATGACATACAGTATAGATATATAATTAAAGACTATCTGATTAGAATTTAGCTGTTCTATTTTGACTGTGTTGCTATTAGTTTTATTAATTGTTTCAAGGCAGACCATGTCTATATCAGGCACACTGTAGGTATGGTAGTTTCCCCCAAGTGCAACTGAGATCTGGTCATGATGGTTGATGGGTAGCCAGCAGATTCCGACCCTACCGTTGCGCTTGTTTAAACTGAGCTGCACTGTGGTCAGGACACAATCATGGTTAGATTAAAAGACTCTGAATGGTCAATCCGGGGTCTGTATTGGCCGTACAGTATTTAAGGCAATACGGCCTCTGCAGAAGTCAGGGCATTCATACCTCCTGCGCTTCACGGAGCAGAGCTGTTGTGAAGGAAGTTATACGGAGCCCTCCGCATTGTTACAAAATTTGGGAGGTGCTCGGCATCGCCGTGCGGGGCTTGATTTGGCCTCCAAAAGCCACCGGAGGCTGCGCAATTATGTCACACCCTCCGTATGGAGCCTCCGGCCCGCATTGCCACATCAAGCATTGCATGATTAACCATAAATCAGCTATAAGACACTGCGATGCTGGTGTGAGATATGTCACACCAGGTCTGACCGATATCTCACAGTGTCTTAATCTAACCATGATTGCATTCCGACCCCAGTGCAGCTCAGTGTAAACAAGCGTTACGGTAGGGTTGGAATCTGCTGGCTAGTTGATGGGTAGAGTTCAAATTAAATAAAATCTAATTTTACTGGTCACATACACATATTTCGGGTGTAGCGAAATGCTTGTGTTCCTAGCTCCAACAGTGCAGTAGTATCTAATAATTCACAACAATACACACAAATCTAAAAGTAAAATAATATAATTAAGAAATATATAAATATTAGGGCGAGCAATGTCGGAGTGGCATTGACTAAAATACAGCAGAATAGAATACAGTATATACATATGAGATGAGTAAAGCAGTATGCAGTATGCAGTATGCAGTAGCCTCTAAAGTGCAGGGTTGAGTAACTGGGTGGTAACCGGCTATTTAACAGTCTGATGGCCAGTCTGATGGCCTTGAGATAGAAGCTGTTTTTCAGTCTCTCGGTCCTAGCTTTGATGCACCTGTACTGACCTCGCCTCTTGATGATAGCGGGGTGAACAGGCTGTGGCTCGGGTGGTTGATGCCCTTGATGATCTTATTAGGCTTCCTGTGACATCTGGGGCTGTAGGTATCCTGGAGGGCAGGCTATGTACCCCCGGTGATGCGTTGGGCAGACCGCACCACCCTCTAGAGAGCCCTGCGGTTACGGGAGTGCAGTTGCCATACCAGGCAGTGATACAGCCCGACAGGATTCTCTCAATTATACATCTGTAAAAGTTTGTGAGGGTCTTAGGGGCCAAGCTGAATTTCCTCAGCCTCCTGAGGTTGAAGAGGCACTGTTGTGCTTTCTTCCCCGCTGATGAACTTTCACCTTTATTTAATTTCACCTTTATTTAACCAGGTAGGCCAGTTGAGAACAAGTACTCATTTACAACTGCGACCTGGCCAAGATAAAGCAAAGCAGTGCGACAAGAACAACAACACAGAGTTACACATAAACAAACGTACAGTCAATAACACAACAGAAAAATCTATGTACAGTGTGTGCAAATGTAGAAGAGTAGGGAGGTAAGGCAATAAATAGGCCATAAAGGCGAAATAATTACAATTTAGCATTAACACTGGAGTGATAGATGTGCAGATGATGATGTGCAAGTAGAGATACTGGGGTGCAAAGGAGCAAGAGGCTAAATAACAATATGGGGATGAGGTAGTTAGGTGTGCTATTTACAAATTGGCTGTGTACAGATACAGTAATCGGTAAGCTGCTCTGACAGCTGATGCTTAAAGTTAGAGAGGGAGATATAAGACTCCAGCTTCAGTGATTTTTGGAATTCGTTCCAGTCATTGGCAGCAGAAAATTGGAAGGAAATGTGGCCAAAGGAAGTGTTAGCTTTGGGGATGACCAGTGAAATATACCTGCTGGAGCGCATGCTACGGGTCAGTGTTGCTATGGTGACCAGTTAGCTGAGATAAGGTGGGGCTTTACCTAGCAAAGACTTATTGATGACTTGGAGCCAGTGGGTTTGGTGACGAATATGTAGTGAGGGCCAGCCAACGAGAGCATACAGGTCGAAGTGGTGGGTAGTATATGGGGCTTTGGTGACAAAACGGATGTCACTGTGATAGACAGCATCCAATTTGCTGAGTAGAGTGTTGGAGGCTATTTTGTAAATGACATCGCCTAAGTCAAGGATCGGTAGGATAGTCAGTTTTACGAGGGTATGTTTGCCATCATGAGTGAAGGAGGCTTTGTTGCGAAATAGGAAGCTGATTCTAGATTTAATTTTGGATTGGAGATGCTTAATGTGAATCTGGAAGGAGAGTTTACAGTGTAACCAGACACCTAGGTATTTGTAGTTGTCCACATATTCTAAGTCAGAACCGTTCATAGTGATGCTAGTCGGGCGGGCAGGTGCGGGCAGCAATCAGTTGAAGAGCATGAATTTAGTTTTTACTAGCATTTAAGAGCAGTTGGAGGCCACGGAAGGAGTGTTGTATGGCATTGAAGCTCGTTTGGAAGTTAGTTAACACAGTGTCCAAAGAAGGGCCAGATGTATACAGAATGGTGTCCTCTGCGGTCTGTGTAGACGTGGATCAGAGAATCACCAGCAGCAGAGCAACATCATTGATGTATACAGAGAAAAGAGTTGGCCCGAGAATATAACCCTGTGGCACCCCCATAGAGACTTCCAGAGGTGTGGACAACAGGCCCTCCGATTTGACACACTGAACTCTGAGAAGTACTTGGTGAAACAGGCGAGGCAGTCATTTGAGAAACCAAGGCTATTGAGTCTGCCGATAAGAATGTGGCGATTGACAGAGTCGAAAGCCTTGGCCAGGTCGATGAAGATGGCTGCACAGTGGCGGTTATGATATCGTTTAGGACCTTGAGCGTGGTTGAGGTGCACCCATGACCAGCTCTGAAACCAGATTGCATAGTGGAGAAGGTATGATGGGATTCGAAAAGGTTGGTGATCTGTTTGTTATGTTGGCTTTCAAAGATTTTAAAAAGGCAGGGCAGGATGGATATAGGTCTATAACAGTTTGTGTCTAGAGTGTCTACCCCTTTAAAGAGGGGGATGACCGCGGCAGCTTTCCAATCTTTGGGGATCTCATACTATACGAAAGAGAGGTTTGAACAGGCTAGTAATAGGGGTTGCAACAATTTCGGCTGATAATTTTAGAAAGAGAGGGTCCAGATTGTCTAGCCCGGCTGATTTGTAGGGATCCAGATTTTGCAGCTCTTTATTGAAGTCCAAGATCATCTCCTTTGTTTTGTTGATGTTGAGAGAGATGTTATTTTCCTGGAACCACTCTGCCAGGGGCCTCACCTCCTCCCTGTAGGCTGTCTTGTCATTGTTGGTAATCAGGCCTACTACTGTTGTGTCGTCTGTAAACTTGATGATTGAGTTGGAGTCATGGGTGAACAGGGAGTACAGCAGGGGGCTGAGCACGCATCCTTGTGGGGCCCCTCTGTTGAGGATCAGTGAATTGGAGGTGTTGTTTCCCACCTTCACCACCTGGGTGGCGGCCCATCAAGAAGTCCATCCCATCAAGGACCCAGTTGCACAGGGCGGGATTCAGACCCAGGGCCCCGAGCTTAATGATGAGCTTGGAAGGTACTATGGTGTTGAAAGCTGACCTATAGTCAATGAACAGCATTCTTACATAGGTATTCCTCTTGTGAAGATGGGATAGAGCAGTGCGATGGCGATTGCATCGTCTATGGATCTATTGGGGCGGTAAGCAAATTGAATTGTGTCTAGGGTGTCAGGTAAGGTAGAAGTGATATGATCCTTAACTAGCCTCTCAAAGCACTTCATGATGACAAAAGTGAGTGCTACGGGCAGTAGTCATTTAGTTCAGTTATCTTTACTCTCTTGGGTACAGGAACAATGGTGGACATATTGAAGCAAGTGGGGACAGTAGACTGGGATAGGGAGAGATTGAATATGTTCATGAAGTTGCATATGGTGTGCTGCTGTGCTGTCCCTAGATTTTGTTTTTGAAGTTGCAGCGGGGATTTGCATGTAGTCTTACATGTTGCAGGTTATGTATGGGAACAAACCTTCGATTCATCCTCCTCATTGTGCACATTTTGTATGATATCCACAAGGTGTCACTGAAATGCCTTCAACCATTGTCAGTTCAATGAATAACCAGTCACTGCTTGGCAGCTATTTCTTTTTACTTTCATTCCTTGTATGGACATTATTATTGGTCTTTATGTGTTAACACAAATTATTTTTCTAGTCTTGTTTGAGATAATTTATTATATGAGTACAACCCATAACCTACATAGGCTGCACGCAATGCATAGGCCTAGTGACAGACTCACTTTACCTATAATCACTGACAAAGCTGACACATAAAATGTGAATCAACCTAACATAATACATTTGAGGTTATGCCCTAATAATCTAGTCTCTATGTCTACATACAACAGTGCATTTCATGTGGATGGGGAAATGTCCATGACAACGTCAAAGAACTAACTAGCTCATTGTTCTATCTGACAATGTGCTTGCGCCCTATTTTCTTGAGCGCATTTGATTTTTGGCGGAAGAAGACACGTCCTCTACGGGTGAACGAGGAGGCTGGAATGGAAACGGAGTCGAGGGGGGCGATACTTCGTCTAGAGCAGAGCTCCATCAGTAGACTCAAATCACCCAGTAGTAGGTTATACAGCCGTTATTCCCCTTTTCCAGCCAAGTGACTAAGTGATAGGAGAAGGACATCTCTGGCATATATATAATTGGAACAATCGTTGGCTTTATGCGGGGGAAAATGCAACCTTCAAGACTTAAAGGAACGTGATGGGAAGAGCATATATATATACACATTTTTTTTTTTACAGAATATTCTAACTCGACGTCCATTGGAGGAAAGCAGTTAATGTTTATAGCTCTGTGCTTCGTCATCATTCAACGTTAGATTTTTGTTTCATGGACCATTTTCTATATTATTAGCCTACCAGTACAGGTCTAATGTCTTAGTTTAGCACATGATTTAGCTGTAGATAGGTCAGCTGCCTTTACAGGCACAGACTAGATGGGATTCAATGGTTTAATGTTTTTTGATGGATTCCTTGTCCTTTAGTAAAGTAAGTAGCAAGACAATCTAAGGTAGCTGCTGGTCCGAGAATTGTGGATTAATTACATTTTTCAGCAAAACCAGAGGTCTATGGACATTTGTTCTTCATCGGCGAAATGAGTGTATGTTTAATTAAACCAATCACATGAACGGCGTCTAAATTAAGGTCGTGTTCAGAGGGGTGAAAACCGACGTTGAGAATATTCCCCGACAAGGAGAAATACAATTTAATTAATATTCTCTGGAATTGTTGCTGTCCACCACAAGAAAATGGGAAGCGAGGTTTTTACGCCGTTGCTGGAGCAATTTCTGCTCACGCCTTTGGTCGCCTGGGTAAGGCACCCTAATGAACTATTCTCATGGAATTTGAGTCTCCTAATTAAGCTGGGTATCAAAAATAAATGCTAAATTAAAAGTGATTTGGTTTTGCTGACATATTTGGCGTATTGTCCTATTTTTCAGGTTAAGGCGGCTGGGCATTCATCTGGAAACGATGGCACCAAACTATCGGAATACATTGAATTAGTGGATGGCATTTATTTAAACGAGATCATGCTTGAGATGTAAGTAGTAGCGTATTTGTCTTTTATGGGTACTCTCTTCACACGAATCAATTAATGAATGGCCACGCATGCTTCTCTGATCCATTGGTCAACGTTCGCCCTGCACTGTAGGTTACAGTCGACGCAAACACCCATGCACACATAAATGATTATTGATACAAATTCAGGACTTAAATTTAAACAATGTTTTTATTAATTCCTTAGAATGACACATTTCATTAGTGAAATATGTCAACCAACGATGCAAGGATGGGGTGTAAATCAGAATGAAATCAGTGTGAATTGTAGGTATTTTATGCAGTCAGTTCCACCACCTCGAGTTCTGTATCGATGGCTCGAGTCGGCATCAGTTTATCTTCCACTCGAGCAGTCAGTCAGAAAAAAATGTCAGAACGTGAAGTGTCATCTGCAGCCTACTGGAAGACTCCCTGGCGCGTGCTCTTGCCTGCTAGAATTGTACGGAGGGCGGCTATTCTGCCTCAATCACCCAGCCGACCCCTTGGTGAAGATTCAAAATGAGGAATCCGTCAATCTCTGCCATGATCACAGACACTCACGATAAATAAGAAGGCGGTCTCCACCCATGCTTTTGTCTGGGCTAGGTGTGTGCATGATACAGTGTGTCCATTTTGGCGTATTAATCCTGTACATGTAGAATAACAATGACACCCCTAATCCAATTAACCAGTGCCTCTGACATTTATTATTGACATTATCGCCCTTTGACTTCAAAACCAGAAGGCAAACATGAATTTGAATTTCCTTTGTGTTATTGTAGAGCACTCTCCTTGCTCACTGTAAGCTTGTTACTTATCATGCATTCTATTATTAACAGGTCTAAACTCTACTGTGCCAATTATCTCACAGTTGTCAGGTAGGCCTACTACGATCTGGCCTCATGCTGCCTTGGCAACACTGTCCTAGGCTCTCTAGTCTTACTGGGTTGCCAATGACCTTGCAAACCCTACTTGGTTCTGTTTCAGCAAATTTGGTGATGTATTCATTTCCATTACCCCAGTCGTCATACTAGTAGGACTAGTTTACAATTGCCAATATAACATGTCAAAGCCTCATATTTGGAATTGTTGATTCTCAGCTCAAGAACAGTTTTCATTTTTAATTAACTGTAGTTCAGCTGTGCTTGTTGGTCAGCAGGATGTTGGGGCAGGCCAGTCATTTCATCCTAGCTTTGTGTGTGTGTGTGTGTGTGTAGTACATTTTTGGGCAGCTGTTGGCACTAGTCTGCCCAGCAAGACTCTCACACAGAGGGCACGTTGTCAGAAGCTGTTGTGAATCAGGTCTTTGTCTCAGTTTATGGCGGCTACATGTTTAGTTACAACAGTTACATCTACATTGGCTCTTTTAAATGTCATCTTTTACTGGTAAACATTTACCTTTAGCTGGATCAACTTATTTTAGTCCCACATGTTCTGTGATTTATTTGATTGGCCCCTATCAAAATGCAGTGCCTCCAGTGGTCCATTTAGTTGTATAATATAATTGTTGTGAGGGTAGATGTAGTTAATATTAACCAGGTTACTGGTTGATTTGGTTCAGCTCATATGGCTTCATTCAGCCTGTTCAACAGGTCATAGCTACCAAATGTGATGATGTCTGCAATGATGCTGAATTCGGAACACATGCGGTGCAGGGAGCATTATTAACCGCCCAGAGGTTTGCAAAGCTAATGGCTTTGCCACACATGCCAACCCTCTCACTGCCTGTGTCTGTGTTGAAACTCCTGCAGAGTGCTGTTATTGTGGGCGTAATGGTAGGCATACTTGATATTGACCTGCCTGTGATCAATATAGCCTCGTAAAGGGGGGCTCAGTCTTTCCCATGAGCAGCCATTATCGAGAGAAGATTAAAACTATCCATTTTAAAATGCACTTCTACAAGGCATACAGCAATCATCCTTCTATCACAGGGCTGTGAAGACTTTTAGCTTTGCACATCTTTCTAGTTGAGGATGCATCATGTACTGCATGAAATTAACATAAAACAAGTTGTAGAGCTTGTTGTCCAAATTCTGAGTTTGCCTGACTACCATTTGAAGCATCCCTTGTTGAATAATGAATGTGTGTGATTCATCACATACTGTACACAGATTGGGTCTCCAAATGATTTTAAGCAGCTGTATGTATGTTATTTTGTAATAGCTCTCTCTGCAAGCTGTTGACAGGGAGGCAGGCTGGATAATCTAACGGCTAGTTGGAGGCACAGATGGCGTGGTGTCTCTGTTCTGCCCCTCAGTCACTACTGCCCAGCCAATTAGACCTCCCTTCAGCGACCTGTTTGGGTGAAGCACAGACTGGACAGAAAACTGTCATTTCCCTCTTCTCATCACAGTGGTAAAAAAAAATATCTGGTTGTACATGCATAATAAATTACAATGGTTTAGGTCAACATTTGGAACAAGGTGACTGACTGCATGTTCATAGTGTCTGCAAAGGTTGACCTCAAGGTCAAATTGTGGCCAATTCCGAGCTAGAAGCATTGAAGATAGATTTATGTATCAAGGCCATACTACATCCCCCTCATTCTGGAAGTGATATTGTTAGTATTAATATCTCCCATTTCAGTGTTCATATGCAATCACCTCAAAGTCCATGAAGCTAAAATCAATGACACTATTGAGCATGTGTGACATACACATGTGAATTCCACCTGAAGCCATGCAGCATTTGTAAGGAAACCACCCAACCTGTGTTCCTGAGCCCCTCTCTCAACACCTCCATCAGGACAAAAGCACCGACCAAGCGCGGCCCACTCCCAACCCGACATGACCACTTAACACAGTTTAGAGGAAGATAAAATATATAAGAAATCTGTTGAATGACAACAGTTTCATTATCTTAATCCAGATAGGATTAACATCTCCAGCAGCCCCCCAATTCACACCCCTACATGGTGTCTTTCACCTGGAAAAACGGGTTATAAGATGCAACAGTGTCAGCACCGCCACCTCTCTGCACACTGATGAACCAGACACAACACGCCTCTCTGCACACTCTCTCCCTGTGTTTTCACTGAGCAGCACGCCTCCTGCTTTTGTTCTCTCCCCTGCTTCGGTAGAAGGGGTATAATTTGTATTCTTGCTGGATGGCTGGTGTGTATCTGCTGAATTCTCCACAGCTGGGTTCTTTATCCTTGGAGATCAAATGCTTCAGTCATAGGCTACTGACTGCCAGCCAGATATACAGCCAGCCAGATAGATAGACAAACAGCCATCCAGACAGACAGAAGATGCTGCATCCTCCACCATTTAGCTTGGCAGTTATTTGCCACAGATCTCCCTCTCTTCCTAGACTACTTACCATCTATGTGCCTGAACCGAGACATATCTCCCTATCTCTCTACCTATGGTTGGTGTGAACACAACAGAGCTGTTTGTTCTGTCTTTGAATGGTCACGTAAACAGGGGACATGTCTGATGTCACTAGACTATTGAGGATGTTGAGCTGTAAAAAGCCATGTGAGTCATACATGCAGGAAACAGCTGTTGTGATCTTGAAAGGCTTCGGCTTTAACCAGGCCATGCAGAGACTCACAGGAATAGGAAAGGCCCAATGGAAATGTACAGCAATGACACAAAGCTCCATAGAGAAAAAACTATCCATTAAAGCGCTTGAAAATAAGGCCGAGCTACAGTACCTACTGCCGCCGTTCCCTCTCCCTGGATTATATACCATGTATGTGCTCTCCTGTAGAGAGAGTATATTTCAGTAGATTGCCGTGATACCGGTGCTGTCTGTAAGGGGCTGAGAGCTGACAAAATAAATGCACACACAAGAACATGAAACGATGGCAAAGCACTACAGCAGCTCCATCTCTCTATCTCTCTCTCTCTCTCACACACACACACACTGTCATTCTGCTTCGCTGCCTTCCTGCCTGCATAGTACTACATAGTCTCTGGGAAGTCCGCTAGTTAGCCGTCCAAGTGGCTGAGAAGTCATCACTCCTCCTCCCCTAGTGTGGTTTTGAACTAGGCTTATATATACACCGTAAACCGGGGTATTTTGAAATACAGACAGTATCATTTTCAATACTGTTGTTGGGGGTTAAGTTACTGCTTATAACTAACTATAAGTTAAGTATAACTATAAGAAATCTTAAGATGTGTGAAATAAATTATACCCAGCTCAGGGCTCCAGCTTTATTTGGTTTCCTAACTTGCTAGCTAAGTGGCTAGAAGTCAAGATCAAGTTTATTGGATACAACAGAGACATGCAATCCCCTCCTGTGTCAAGATCCCTGCCCCCTAAATGGTGTGTATTTTTTGTTGAAATAGCGCCCCTTGTGTGAACTTCCTGTAATATGGTATACCCCGGTATGGTACAGTAACGGTATGAAACTCTGGGTACCGCCCAACCCTAGTTTGGACTGAGAGGCTCACTGGGCAGCCGTTCCCTGCTCTACCCTCTGCCCCCACTGACTTTGATGCAGCGTGTCAGAAGTAGGTTACTCCCCAGCGCAGCGCACGTAGGATCCCCCGGGCGGTATTGTGCTCTGCATTGACTATTGACTTGTGCTTTGACTCTCCGTTTTTCAAAGCCTATTTAATCAGTGTGGTACAGTATTTAGATTTTGTCGACCTCACAAAGGCCCCTATTCAGGCGCCTGCAGCCAGTAACACTGGGGGGGATGTTGTCCAATGAGGGTGTGGGGGGGGGCCTCAGCCCAAAAAAACTAAGCCGTGGCAGGATTGAGATTGTGTTTTCATGGCACATTGAATTGGCTGTGTGTTTCTGGCCCTGTGATGTATAGAGATGTGAGTTACTAAATTAGCATCCTCATTCCCCAGCTTCCTCTCTGTGCAACCAGAGCTCGGCCTGACAGGATTACAGCTCCCGCCATGCTATTTAATTAAGGGGTTAAGAAGACCCCCCACAGGGTTCCTCTAGAGGGCTCTGAATGAGCGGCAGGGTCACGTGGCCAGTGCCATTCAGAGCACTGTTAAAGAGGACCCTGTCTTTCTGATTTGCAAGACTGAGGCGGCAGTGTGTGTGGGAGCACAGCTGATCAAAAGGACTCAACACATCCGCTGTATAGACAAGTCAGTTCTCAGGGATGGTGGCTTTCATTACAAATCATTATTGTTGTCATTTTTTATTTAGCTGACTTCATAGTTCAATGAAGCTCCCTGGTCTCATGAATTGGGCCTTTTATTTTTTTTCTATGCCCTACTGCTTATCCTTATCAACACGGGATTTTAGGAAGACGTCTGAAACTTGTTTATTACATTTTGCAGTTGCTTGGCAACGGGCCTCTTTTTTCAATCATGGGTGTTATGAGGGAGACTCATTTAAAGACGGTTTTATCTCTTACTGAGTAGAGTGGTCTTTTGTGGAATTATCTAGAACAGAGTTAATGGTGAGGGAAGAAATTGTGTCAAGGTTCATTTGAAATCAGCCACATACACATGAGGTTGTGTTAGACATCAATGCAAAAAGTTTGGATCGCAGATGCAGGCGTGTATTCACGTACATGCACACAAGCATGTATACACACAACCCTGTTTACTATAGATTTAATAACCATGCCATTAATGGGTTAAATGGCCATGCGACTAATGAGATATTTTGTCATAAAGAATAATCGTGCCGTCCTCCAACATTGGGACATGCATAGTCTTTATCAGCAAAGCTTTAAGATCTCCAGACTAGACCAGTAGATCAGTGCAGCGCTGCATGGTCGCACCATCAGATGGGCTTCAGTGAGAAAGGTGGTCAGAGGAGAGTATCCAGAGACATCTGACCAGTGAAGGAGGCCTGCATGTCTGAATTTATCAGCTCGTAAACCATGTTGGTTCAAAACCTTTGGTTGATGATCATCAAAGCGCAGGTCTGAACTGACAGGCAGTAAAGGAGAGAATCAGAAATTGGGTCAACTTTGATGGTTTGTTCGGTCATATGGTCTGTGAAGAAAGATGAGATTACAGTATATTCCTATACTTATGTCTTGTTAGTGTTCAATCGTTCAATTCCAGGTACACTACATGTGGACACCTGCTCGTCGAACATCTCATTCCCAAATCATGGGCATTAATATGCAGTTGGTCACACCTTTGATACTATAACAGCTTCCACTCTTCTGGGAAGGCTTTCCACTAGATGCTGGAACATTGCTGCGGGGACTTGCTTCCATTCAGCCACACGAGCATTAGTGAGGTCGGGCACTGATGTTGGGCGAAAGGGCCTTCCCCAAACTGTTGCCACAAAGTTGGAAGCACAGATTAGTCTAGAATGTCATTGTATGCTGTAGCATTAAGTAGGGTTGCACATTTTGGGGAATATTCAGAGGTGGAAACTTTCCGTCGGAATTAACGGGAATATATGGGAATTAACGGAAATATATGCAAATTCATATTAATACCATTTAAATGTAATGTTTTTTGCATTGGATATATTTACCATAACATATGGAGACAGAAACATAAACATTTTACCTTATCATAAGTAGACATAATTAAAAATGATTAAATCCTTCCAATAGACATTTTTAAAACTATTTAGTTACGTTGAACTTTAATTAGAGTTGACTCTTCACATGGGATGATTTCACTGAACAACAAAAGAAAGGGAATGTTGAATGATCCCCAATGATCCATCGCATCTCCCAAAAATGTTTTCAACATACATCTGTAAAATTATAGTAAAATTATATTATAGAAACTAAAGCTTTGGTTGTTCTCCTCTCAGGCTTATATGTCTTCTCCCTGGACCTCCTCGATGTCCACCTCTTGAACATCAGACTCTGAGGCCTCATCTTCACTGTCACTTTCCAACCTTGTTGAGGATGGCCCGTTGTCATGCTCAAAAAGCCTTTGATGGCCACCAATTCTTCAACCCTTGTATCGGTCAGCCTGTTGTGTGCTTTGGTGTGTGTGTTCCCAAACTAGGACCAGTTGCGCTCTGAGGCGGCTGATGTTGGTGGGATTTGGAGGAGGATGGAGGCATCAGATCCACAAAGTCCTTTCCACCAGCTGACTGAAGAAATATGTTGGCACGACTGCCATATTGCATCTCCATCCCAAAGCCCTTGCTTGGAAGTGTACTTCGCCAAACTGTCAAGAACCTTGCCCTCATCCAGGCCAAGGTGGCGAGACACGGTAGTGATGACACCATAGGCCTTGTTGATCTCTGCACCAGACAGGATGCTCTTGGCAGCATACTTGGGGCCCAACATGTACACTGCGGCATGTGTGGGCTTCAGGCAGAAGTCTTCATGCTTTTTGATGTATTTCAGAACTGCAGTTTCCTCTGCTTGGAGCAACAGTGAGGTGGGCAGGGCAGTAAGGATTTCTTCTCTTACATCTGCTAGCAGAGTCTGAACATCAGACAGGATGGCATTGTCTCCCTCAATCCGTGTAATGGCTACTGCTATAGGTTCCAGGAGTTTCAGGCTGCTTACCACTCTCTCCCAAAATACATCATCCAGGAGAACCCTCTTGATGAAGCTGTCCATATCGGAAGACTGTAATATGGCCATTTCTTGGAGAGACTCCTTCCCCTCCAGGAGATTGTCAAACATGATGACAACACCACCCCAACAGGTGTTGCTGAGCAACTTCAATGTGGTGCTCTTATTCTTCTCACTTTGTTTGGTGAGGTAGATTTCTGCTATAACTTGATGACCCTTCACATACCTAACCATTTCCTTGGCTCTCATGTAGAGTATCTATTGTTTTCAGTGCCATAATGTCCTTGAGGAGCAGATTTAATGCATGAGCAGCACAGCCAGTGGGTGTGATGTGAGGGTAGGACAGCTCCACTTTAGACCAAGCAGCCTTCATGTTCGCAGCATTTTCTCTAACCAGTGGAAATTCCTCCTGTGGTCCAAGGTCATTGATGACTGCCTTCAGCTCATCTGCAATGCAGAGACCGTTGTGTCTGTTGTCCCTTGTGTCTGTGCTCTTGTAGAATACTGGTTGAGGGGTGGAGATGATGTAGTTAATTATTCCTTGCCCACGAACATTCGACCACCCATCAGAGATGATTGCAATACAGTCTGGTTTCCCTATGATTTGCATGACCTTCACTTGAACTCTGTTGAACTCTGCATCCAGCAAATTAGTAGACAAAGCATGTCTGGTTGGAGGGGTGTATGCTGGGCAAAGAACATTCAGAAATCTCTTCCAATTAGAAGTTGACCGATGATGATTTTTCAACGCCGATAACGATTATTGGAGGACCAAAAAAAGCCGATAATGATTCATCGGCACATTTATTTATTTATATATATATAAGTATATATATAAGTGTTCTTATATTTTAACTTAATATAATACATAAATAAAATCAATTTAGTCTCAAATAAATAATGAAACATGTTCAATTTGGTTTAAATAATGCAAAAACACAGTGTTAGAGAATAAAGTAAAAGTGCAATATGTGCCATATAAAAAAGCTAACGTTTAAGTTCCTTGCTCAGAACATGAGAACACCAGATTTCATTCTGGTGGTTCCTTTTAACATGAGTCTTCAATATTCCCAGTTAAGAAGTTTTAGGTGGTAGTTTATTATAGGAATTAAAGGACTATTTCTCTCTATACCATTTGTATTTCATATACCTTTGACTATTGGATGTTCTTATAGGCACTATAGTATTGCCAGCCTAATCTCAGGAGTTGATAGGCTTGAAGTCATAAACAGCTCTGTGCTTCAAGCATTGCAAAGAGCTGCTGTCAAACGCAGGAAAGTGCTGTTTGAATGAATGTTTACGAGCCTGCTGCAGACTACCACCGCTCACTCAGACTGCTCTATCAAATATCAAATCATAGACTTAATTATAATATAATAAATATACAGAAATACGAGCCTTAATATGGTCAAATCCGGAAACTATCATTTCGAAAACAAAACGTTTATTCTTTCAGTGAAATACGGAACCGTTCCGTATTTTATCGAACGGGTGGCAACCCTAAGTCTAAATATTGCTGTTACATTGCACAAACTTCAATGTTACGTCATAATTATGTACAATTCTGTCAAATTAATGAAGGTCTTTGTTAGGAAGAAATGGTCTTCACACAGTTCGCAACGAGCCAGGTGGCCCAAACTGCTGTATATACCCTGACTCTGCTTGCTTAGAACGCAAGGGAAGTGACACAATTTCCCTAGTTAATATTGCCTGCTAACATGAATTTATTTTAATTAAATATGCAGGTTTTAAAAAATATACTTGTGTATTGATTTTAAGAAAGACATTGATGTTTATGGTTAGGTACATTGGTGCAACAATTGTGCTTTTTTCGCGAATGCGCTTTTGTTAAATCATCACCCGTTTGGCGAAGTTGGCTGGGACTCGATAATAAATTTACAGTCACCGCATTGATTATATGCAATGCAGGATAAGCTAGTTAAACTAGTAATATCATCAACCATGTGTTGTTAACTAGTGATTATGTTACGATTGATTGTTTTTTATAAGATAAGTTTAATGCTAGCTAGCAACTTATCTTGGCTCCTTGCTGCACTCGTGTAACAGGTGGTTAGTCTGCCACACAGTCTCCTCGTGGATTGCAATGTAATTGGCCATAATCGCCATCCAAAAATGCAGATTACCGATTGTTATGAAAACTTGAAATCGGCCCTAATTAATCAGCCATGCCGATTAATCGGTCGACCTCTACTTCCAATGCACATTGCCTGTGAGCATCAGAGGTGAACCAGTTGCATACACAGCTTGAGCAAGACATTCCTCAGCATTTCTCTGACAACGTTCCTCCATTGAGTCAAAAAACCTTCTGATTCTTCACATATGATTTGACTATCGATAAGGTGTCAGAGGTTGCTTGTTGTGAGCGCTGAGGGAACTTTATGAACTTGGCCAGATGATTCTGCATCTTTGTTGCATTCTTCACATATGATTTGGCACAGTATTTGCAAATGTACACAGCTTTTCCAACTACATTAGCTGCAGTGAATTGTCTCCACCCATCAGATAGTGCCCATGGCATTTTCCTGTGACGTTTAGAAAACAATGAGTTTTAAAAAATTACAGATAAATAGTTAAGCGGTTAGATTAAACAACTCCTTTGTAAGACAAATGTTTTAAAATGGAACATGTATGGAAATGACATGTTCCGTGAATGAATTAACACTCTTCAGTTAGCAGGCTCAAGCAAGCTAAAACCCACATGGTAGCAAAAACATACTAGCAGAAATTGTTAACAAGTTAGAAATGATTTAAACACACTTTGTTGTAGGCTACTATTTACAAGTTAACAACAAATCATGTATGTCATAAAATATATTCACCCCACCCAGTATTGTAATCAAAACTTACCAGAAAGCATGTAGTCCTTGGCTCAGACAGTGTAGTGGTGGGGGCTCAATTGCATCTCATTAGTGTACACGATCTTGAGAATCTTTCTTTTTTCCCTTTTAATTTTTAAAAATGTTACCACATTTTTTCCTCCTCAATTTCGTGGTATTCAATTGGTAGTAGTTACAGTCTTATCTCATCGCTGCAACCTCCGTACAGACCTGGGAGAGGCGAAGGTGGAGAGCCATGCGTCCTCCGAAACACAACCCAACCAAGCCGCACTGCTTCTTGACACAATGCATATCCTACCTGGAAGCCAGCTGCACCAATGTGTCGGAGGAAACACCGTACACCTGGCGACCTGGTCAGTGTGCACTGCGCCCGGCCCGCCACAGGAGTCGCTAGTGCACGATGAGACAAGGATATCCCTGCTGGCCAAACCCTCCCTAACCCGGACGATGCTGGGCCAATTGTGCGCCGCCGCAGAGAACGCGTTTCCACAGCTCTAGAGTCCAATGGCGGCGAGCTTTACACCACTCCAGCCGACGCTTAGCATTGCGCATGATGATCTTAGGCTTGTGTTTGGCTGCTCAGCCATGGAAACCAATTTCATGGATCTCCCGACAAACAGTTATTGTGCTGACGTTGCTTCCAGAGGCAGTTTGGAACTCGGTAGTGAGTGTTGCAACTGACTCAAAAGTCCCAATGCGAAGTTACACCTCTATTTTTCAAGTTTTTATTTTAAAAACTATTGGAATTCCGAACAATACCAAAGCCATGTCGGATAATGTTTTATGGAAGACCTGGCAAGCCAGCCTATTCCCTAGAATGTCAACACCCAACAAAAATAACGT
The DNA here is from genome assembly GCF_034236695.1 of Oncorhynchus nerka. Taxonomy (NCBI): domain Eukaryota; kingdom Metazoa; phylum Chordata; class Actinopteri; order Salmoniformes; family Salmonidae; genus Oncorhynchus; species Oncorhynchus nerka. The sequence goes on along the minus strand of NC_088405.1, from coordinate 22,277,398 downwards.
CAACGTATGACGTTGAGAAATAGTTGAGAAATAGTGCATTGTGGGTAGTTTACGAGATATCCGGAAATAAGTTAATTAATATGTATAAACGCTAAAACATAACTATGTTTGTAGTTATAGATAAGCAGATCTTGACTACAACTAAATTACTAAGTATTTGACCACACTGTTACTTTGGAGAGTAAAAACTCATGCTTCCTACCCTTTAAATGTAATGCATTCCTCACATATTCAGCTAGCAAGGAAAAACGGACTGTCCTGAAGTGTGTGGCATTTTTAAATTTTTTGGCCATGTGTGTTGAGGACAGTATCAGAACCATACCCATGTAAAAGCTTAGTATATTGTGAAGGTGTTACTGTTAACTTCACTCTTGAGGGATTTTGATACCCTAATTACGATGAAGTTGAGTTATTCACTATGAAAGATCAGTATCTTATTGTGGGTGTGAAACGTGCCAGTGTGTTTGGAAGGTCTGTTGTTAACGCAGGTTGACACTCCTGATAACATCAGCAGTCACACTGCTAGCCTTAGGGGAACACATCCCAATAGTGCTCCTTGACTGAACTAGAACGCTGAATTAGAGGTTGACCGATTAATCGGAATGGCCGATTAATTAGGGCCGATTTCAAGTTTTCACAACAATCGGAAATCTGTATTTTTGGGCGCCGATTTCCGATTATAAAAAAATAAAGAAAATGTATACCTTTTATTTAACTAGGCAAGTCAGTTAAGAACACATTCTTATTTTCAATGACTGCCTAGGAACAGTGGGTTAACTGCCTTGTTCAGGGGCAGAACGACAGATTTTCACCTTGTCAGCTCAGGGGTACCAATCTTGCAACCGCACAGTTAACTAGTCCAATGCTCTAACCATTGCACTCCACGAGTAGCCTGCCTGTTACCCGAATGCAGTAGAAGCCAAGGCAAATTGCTAGCTCGCATTAAACTTATCTTATAAAAAACAATCAATCATAATCACTAGTTATAACTACTAATCCAGTTTAGCAGGCAATATTAACCAGGTGAAATGGTGTCAATTCTCTTGCGTTCATTGCACGCAGAGTCAGGGTATATGCAACAGTTTGGGCTGCCTGGCTCATTGCGAACTAATTTGCCAGAATTTTACGTAATTATTACATACATTGAAGGTTGTGCAATGTAACAAGAATATTTAGACTTAGGGATGCCACCCGTTAGATAAAATACCAAACGGTTCCGTATTTCACTGAAATAATCAAATCAAATCAAATTTATTTATATAGCCCTTCGTACATCAGCTGATATCTGAAAGTGCTGTACAGAAACCCAGCCTAAAACCCCAAACAGCAAGCAATGCAGGTGTAGAAGCACGGTGGCTAGGAAAAACTCCCTAGAAAGACCAAAACCTAGGAAGAAACCTAGAGATTAACCAGGCTATGTGGGGTGGCCAGTCCTCTTCTGGCTGTGCCGGGTGGAGATTATAACAGAACATGGCCAAGATGTTCAAATGTTCATAAATGACCAGCATGGTCGAATAATAATAAGGCAGAACAGTTGAAACTGGAGCAGCAGCACAGTCAGGTGGATGTTGAAACTGGAGCAGCAGCATGGCCAGGTGGACTGGGGACAGCAAGGAGTCATCATAATAAACGTTTTGTTTTTGAAATGATAGTTTCCGGATTCGATCATATTAATGACCAAAGGCTCGTATTTCTGTGTGTTATTATGTTATAATTAAGTCTGATTTCATAGAGCAGTCTGACTGAGCAGCAGCAGGCCCGTAATCATTCATTCAAACAGCACTTTTGTGCGTTTTGCCAGCAGCTCTTCGCAAGCACAGCGCTGTTTATGACTTCAAGCCTATCAGCCTAATGGCTGGTGTAACCAATGTGAAATGGCTAGCTAGTTAGCTGGGTGTGCGCTAATACTGTTTCAAACATCACTCGCTTTTAGATTTGGAGTAGTTATTCCCCTTGCGCTGCAAGGGCCGCGGCTTTTGTGGAGCGATGGGTAACCAAGCTTCGAGTGTGGCTGTTGTCGATGTGTTCCTGGTTCGAGCCCAGGTAGGGGCGAGGAGGGGGACGGAAGCTATACTGTGACACTGGCAATACTATAGTGCCTATAAGAACATCCAATAGTCAAAGGTATATGAAATACAAATGGTATAGAGAGAAATAGTCCTATAAATACTTTATTAACTATAACCTAAAACCTCTTACCTTGGAATATTGAAGTCTCATGTTAAAAGTTAAAAGGAACCACCAACTTTCATACGTATGTTCTCATGTTCTGAGCAAGGAACTTAAACGTTAGCTTTTTTACATGGCACATATTTTACATGGCACACATTTTTACATGGCACATATTACTTTCATCTCCAACACTTTGTTTTTGCATTATTTAAACCAAATTGAACATGTTTCATTTATTTGAGGCTAAATTTATTTTATCAATGTTTTATATTAAGTTAAAATAAGTGTTAATTCAGTATTGTTGTAATTGCCATTATTAAAAAATATTTAAAAAATTGGGCGATTAATCGGCATCGGATTTTTTGGTCCTCCAATAATCGGTATCGGCGTTGAAAAATCATAATCCGTCGACCTCTACGCTGAATCCCTCTGAGTCTCACATTTGCCTCAAAGTAATAAGTTAAGTTGTTTTTGCGGCAAACTGTCACAGACTAACAACACAGTTAAGACCTAGCTCTGTCAGTACTGGGGTCCTCAACCTAACCATGAGAAATGTCCATGTTAAAACACTAGCTAGGTTTCCATCCAATTGACAACACATTTTCATGCGAACATTCTCAAATCTGCATATAAACCATATGCACATTTTCCCAACAGAGATGTTTCCATTAAATTGACTTGTGTGATAACGTAGGGCACATAAAAATACATTTTGTGGTAAAAAAAAGGCATTATATAGCGAGTGTGCCCACTCTGGTATTTGCATGTGCGGTCTAGCTGGCTGAAGTGCATGTAAAACCTACATGATGAAATTATTATGGACAAAAGAGTGAGAGTTTTTAAAAATGTTAAACGGCAGCCAAGCATCGATTTATCATGTAACCAGAATAAGACCCTCAATGGTTATTGGAAAGGAGCATCAAGCTCATCAACTTGCCCTTTTCTCATCCTGTGAAGTTCATCATCATTTATTTAATCTGTAGCCTAATAAACTGAGTCGTAGTGGGAGGACCACACGCCATCGCGTGACTTCAGGTTTACTTCGATATGATGGTTATTATATCAATATTTACTCATAAAAGCCTTTCTTCCACCAATTTTTAAAAATTAGAAGTTTATTGCATAATTCATTTTACCGACACATAATGATCCCACATTGTCAACATTTGTAAAGTTTACCGAAAAATGTTCCGGTTCCATGAGACCTGTCATGACATTTGTTTTATCCAACATATACAATGAACAAAAAATATGAACGCAACATGTAAAGTGTTGGTCCCATGTTTCATGAGCTGAAATAAAAATCCCAGAAATGTTCCATATGCACAAAAAGCTTATTTCTCTCAAAAGTTGTGCACAAATTTGTTTACATCCCTGTTAGTGAGCATTTCTCATTTGCCAAGATAATTCATCCACCTGACAGGTGTGGCATATTAAGAAACCGATTAAAAAGCATTATCATTACACAGGTGCGCCTTGTGCTGGAGACAGAAGGCTGCTCTAAAATGTGCCGTTTTGTCACACAACACAATGCTACAAATGTCTCAAGTTTTGAGGGAGCATGCAATTGGCATGCTGACTGCAGAAATGTCCACCAGAGCTGTTCCCAGAGAATTTAATGTTCATTTCTCTACCATAAGCCGCCTCCAACGTAATTTTAGAGAATTTGGCAGTGCTTCCAACCAGCTTCACAACTGCAGACCACGTGTATGGCGTTGTGTGGGCGAGCGGTTTGCTGATGTCAATGTTGTGAACAGAGTGCCTAATGGTGGCAGTGGGGTTATGTTATGGGCAGGCATAAGCTACGGACAAGAAACAAAAGATAGCGTGACGAGATCCTGAGGCCCATTGCCGTGCCATTCATCCACGACCATCACCTCATATTTCAGCATGATAATGCATGGCCACATGTTGCAAGGATCTGTACACAATTCCTGGAAGCTGAAAATGTCCCAGTTCTTCTATGGCCTGAATACTCACTGGACATGTCACCCATTGGGCATGTTTGGGATGCTCTGGATGGACGTGTATGAAGGAGATGTGGCAAATGGTGGTCACACCAGATACTGACTGGTTTTCTGATCCACGCCCCTACCTTCCTTTTAATGTATTCGTGACCAACAGATGCATATCTGTATTCCCAGTCATGTGAAATCGATAGATTAGAAACCTAATTTATTTATTCTAATTGACTGATTTCCTTATATGAACAGTAACTCAGTAGAATTTTTGAAATTGTTGCTTGTTGCATTTTCGATTTTTGTTCAGTATACTTGCAAAAAAAGGTTGGATGGCAACCTGGTTACTGACTCACTTATCACGGTATTGCTAATGCAGCATTTGACTGAGTGACAGACAGCACAATTTACAGTTCCAAATGGATTTGTCTAATCTCTGTTGTTATTATCATCTGTTTCTTCCCCATAGAAATCCTAAAGCCACTGTTCAAAGAACCAACAAGAAAGTGAACAATGACTCAACACTGCGCATACAAAACCTCTCCATCCTGATCCGACAGATCAAGTCCTATTACCAGGTGAGTGTACAGTGAACCCTGAAGCTCTAATGGAATAATGATAGAGTGCATCTGGTGCTGAGGTCTGGTTCGTTGTACTGAGCTGTTGAAACCATGTGTCTCCTAGCTATTTGGGATCAATGACGTATTTGTCTCTGAGGTTTGTCAGCAAGACAAGTTTCAGTGGAGACTGCCTTGGACGTACGTACACACACACACACACACACACACTTACATTTAAACTACCCTATAAACACACACACACATTGGAAAATAAGTATAAACACACATATTTGAAGATGTCTGTGGTTGGTGTGATGTGGGACAGGGACCTCCATCCAGATGTCACAGAGGATTCTATAAATGGACGGGAGCTGCATGCAGACAGTCAAAGGTTTAGAGCTGAAACACTGATGTGGGTCTCACGCTTTCACTAATGAAGATCCGGAATGTATTTTGGCTTCAGTTTTGTGAAGGCTCCGAACAGTATTAAAACGGACACAAAATTAGGAGTTACTTCCCCACTATAGTAACTTTAAAAGCTGTCTGCCTGTAGTGTCTCTGTTTTGCTGCTCAGCTGAGGTTTTTACTGCATTAGATCATATCATGTTCTTGCATGTGAGAGTAATCTCAGAGCACAGTTAATCCTTTCCATTCTGCTCAAGTAATGAGAGACTTCCAATTAATCTGATGGACAGAGGGAAGGGGGGGCTTCCTGCTGACGATCTGGTATATGCCATGATTGCAGAGGGGAGGGGCTTTGGTCTTAATATCCTACATGTATTTTTTATTTAACCTTTTTACGCCAAGGAACTTCAAACTTTCCACCTTCTCCACTGCTGTCCGGTCGATGTGGATAGGGGGGTGCTCCCTCTGCTGATTCCTGAAGTCCACGATCATCTCCTTTGTTTTCTTGATGTTGAGTGAGAGGCAAGTCAGATAAGAAAAAATTCTTATTTACAGTGAAGGCCTACCCTTGCCAATCCCTAACCCGACGACGCTGGGCCAATTTTGCGAAGCCCTGTGGGTCTCCCAATCACAGCCGGTTGTGATACAGCCTGGAATTGAACCAGGGTCGGTAGTGATACTTCTAGCATGGAAAGCTTATCTAGCAGTCAGCACATCTGTCCGGCAGCTTTTTGCCAACCTCGCAGTCAAGAGGGAACACACTTAGTACTTCACATAGAGGGCAATAAAGAATTTCAGCCATGATAATTTGGTGTTTCTGCTGAAGGCGTTGCTGCTGGAAGAGATAATTGGTCGTCTCAGTGTGTCTTGGCACTCTGAATGATGATCAGGTAGTACGAGATCCAGCATGCACAACATAAACTGCTGGAATGCTTGGAGTTGAAGGTGTGGGAGTTATCAAGCATCACAGTCTCAGTGAAGAGAGGATTTCCCACGACTTAAGTCTCTGTCATTGGTCTTTCTATAATCATCTGCAGCTCAGCAAGTCTCATAGCAACAACTGAAATACAATCTAATTTTATTCATCACATGCTTCGTAAAGGACATGTGTGAACTAAGAGTGAAATGCTTACTACGTAGTCTCATTCCAATAAGCCCAATGCTCATCATCAAATGTTATTGGTCACATGCACCGAACACAGCATGTGTAGACTTTACACTGAAATGCTTACTTACGGGCTCATTTCCACCAGTCCAGAGTTAAAAGGTAAGACAAATACTTTCTAAATACCATATTGAAGAGTAGGATGATGGCCAAGGCTCTGGTCAAAGCTTGGTTAACAGTCCTACTTGGGTAGAAAGAATGTCCATTACCTTGGAACATCCAATATAAACATCCCTTGAACATCTCATTGAAACAGGGCCATTGTTTATCGACAGGTCATTAGCCTTGAGAAAGCCCTGCTAGGCCCTCTCAAAATGTCTTTCAAAATGATCTGTCACAGAGCCAAGAGCCTTAATAAGACCCTTAGTAGCCGCGTGTAAGCTGGAAGCAGTAGCCTCAAGCACAACAAAACAATAAATGTGTTGTGCTTCTAGGGTGGGTGTCATCAGTCTTTTCCTGGCCCTCTCTGCCTTTGTGTTAACCTCATGATTCATTATATATATATTCAGCCCGGTGTCCATTAGAAGCCCCCACTGTTCCTCCTGCTCTTTTCTAGCAAGTCTCTCAATGGTCATTGGGAGGCTTTAGCTCCCACAATCAACTACCCAGTTAACTGGAAACGCCTTGGCATTTTCCCTTTGTGTGGACAACATTTTCCCTTTGTGTGGCGTTGTTTTGGTGTTGGATTAGACATGAGCAGAGCCTTGTCAGTTTGAGATCCACTTGATTACTACCTCATTCACTTTCATCAAGGGTTGAGATTGGATGGATGGCTGGCCTTTGGTGTGGGTGACAACAGTTCTTGACTAGTAGATCAGAGTGGGCCAGCTGTCAGAAAACACTGCTTGTCTTTTTCTGGTGTCACTTTTTTCGCTGATTAGGGAACACCAGTAATCGCTCCGCTGAAACAAGAAAGGCTCAGTCTTACGATCTTGAACGATGTGTTTAGAAGCAGAGTGCAAAGACATTCGCTCAGATTAAAGGTCAATTGCCGGTCAACAGACCCCTTGACATCTTAGTGAGGCCTTGGCTTGAAGCCACCTTCAGCACATACTTCTTATTCCTAGGCTCTGGATTACCTACTATCCAGCCTTAAGTTGTTATCTCTGCCCTGGCTAAGGATCACCCTGGTTCTTCAGTGCTGCTAGTTATCAACCTGAATGACTGGTGGGCCTGGTTGAATCTAAGCCAGGCTAGTGGATGGGTGGCCGATAGCCTATCGGTTAGAGCGGTGGGTGAGTAACTGAAAGGCCGCTAGATCAAATTCCAGAGCCGACAAGGTGAAAAATCTGTCTGTGCCCTTGAGCAAGGAACTTATCCCTAATTGCTCCAGGGTCGCTATTGATAATGGCAGACCCTGGCCGTAACCCGACTCTCCGAGGATGTCTCAGGGGGAGTTAGGATATGCAAATAATATTCGGACAAAATTAGCACCCACCAAATGATTTACATTTAGCAGACACACTTATCCAGAGTGACTTACAGTAGTGAGTGCATACATTTTCATAGATTTTTTATATATATTAACATACCAGGTCCCAATCATTCACCATCCACATCCTCTGCGGCTGTTCAAAGTCTAGAAAAAGGCGCTTGGTTATTGACACATTGAAAAATGGATTTGGTTTTCTTTGCTGTGTTGCCAGTTGTTCCTTTTCCTGCTTTTTCATTTATCCATTTGAATCTCACACGTTCCAGATGGACATGTTAGAAATGCTATCAATTCTCTAGCTTCTATTTAAGGGAGTTAACCGCAGCATCTATAGTGAGCACATGGCAGCAGAGCGGATATGGTGGTGATGTACTAGTGTGTGTGTAGCTTGGTATTGCTTTGTCTGTCAAGCTTCTGCAGTGTAGCTTCACCCTTTAATATCAGGGTAGGAGGAACATTATTGAGTTACTGATCATGCTGACTCATCTCAAAGTCTTCCGGCGTCAGGCTATAGACCTCCACTCCTCTGGGATTACCCCCCCCCCCCCATATGTTTTTTACAGTGTCAGCGCTCTCATGTATATACCATGTGTCCCAATGTTTCTGCTATTGCACTTATAGACTGTCTAGACACACTGCTGCTTAAATATGTGTAGGCGCTAGTCACTCGATGAAATAGGGAGGTAATAGCCGTTGGGGGTTCTGTTGTTGGCATGGAGAGGGTGTTACTACAGTACGATGCTGTATTGTGGTGATGTTTTGTAGGAAGAAGCAATACTCATGAGTTGTTTCTGTCAGAAGGATTGATTGATTAGAGCCAAGTTGCCAACACTTTCCTAGGTATGACTTTGTAGTATTATGCTAAGAGTGCATGAGATTTTCACTTTAAAATTGCATAACTTTTTATTTATGAAGTAGGCTATTCATTCTTTGTCATGTTCTTTCAGGATCTTCATCACTCAGCTGTACAGCATACCTTCTTCAGCTAGGCTTTGGTCATTGGGATCAGGGCATGAGGTAATCATTGGTGGATGCATCGCTCACAGGTACTTCACAGTCCACTGAATTCCACTGTGAAGCTGTAATCCTCAACAGTCCACTGAATTCCACTGTGAAGCTGTAATCCTCAACAGTCCACTGAATTCCACTGTGAAGCTGTGATCCTCAACAGTCCACTGAATTCCACTGTGAAACTGTGATGCTCACCAGTTCACCGAATTCCACTGTGAAGCTGTGATCCTCACAAGTTCACTGAATTCCACTGTGAAGCTGTGATCCTCACAAGTTCACTGAATTCCACTGTGAAGCTGTGATCTTCACCAGTTCACTGAATTCCACTGTGAAACTGTGATCCTCACCAGTTCACTGAATTCCACTGAAGCTGTGATCCTCACCAATTCACTGAATTCCACTGTGAAGCTGTGATCCTCAACAGTCCACTGAATTCCACTGAAGCTGTGATCCTCACCAGTTCACTGAATTCCACTGTGAAGCTGTGATCCTCAACAGTCCACTGAATTCCACTGTGAAGCTGTGATCCTCACCAGTTCACTGAATCACTGTCTGGTGATTCATCAAGTCTGTGATGGGCCAGAAGGCGATTTGGAGATCTAACCCGTTAACTCTATTTCACACTGGAATTAGTCATTTTACAAACATTCCAAGCTGCATTTTAAGCGATAATGTGGAGAGGATGTTGGGATTTATTGCATTTTTAGTTTCCTAGTAATGATACTTAGTCATTTTGGGTTTGCCAGTATTGTTGAGATTAGTCCTGTTAAGGCCTCTCTTCTAGGCTACTCAAGCCAAATGAATGTTAGAACACTTTTTAATTTGGTGGTCTCGGGTTGGCACGCATACAGTCCAGAGCTGTTTGGAGCTCTCGCCAGCCAAACATGTTCCATGTGTGTAGCATCACGTCAAGCTCAAAAATAGACATGACTTATAGGCCTACACTTTTCAGTATCGATATGAATTGAAGAGTGGACCTGTGTTATGTCGCCCTTTAGCACTGCTTTGCTTTGGGGTGTGTTGTGAAGGCAGTCGCTCGTTTTGTTTTCACTGCGTTAAGGGGAACAGAGCTCCATTCACACACAGGGCCTGGTCCTCGGGGAACTGAGCCTCATGCATCATGTGACCCCACCCCATTCCCAGTTTAGAAGCCATTAAAGAGGGGATGGCACACTCACAGCCCAGATCCTCTTTGCTATCATCCAAACGTTAAATAATCATCCACATATGAGGCTTTAATGCTGCATGTGTCTACTCTGAGCCCCAGAGTAGTGGAGCTTGTTTTAGAGGCTCAGGGAGACTGTTCCCCTCTCGGTTAAGGCTGGCAGACCTACACAAAGACTGTGGGCCAGAGGGCTGAGATGTCTAGAGCATAGCCTCAGGTGGATGTTGTTGTTTTTGTCTTGGACTTCATCATGGAAAGATTTAAAGGAATGTGTGTGTGATGTGTGTTGTTATGCGAAAGCTTCAAGCTGGAGGTTGTTTTTCTTTCTTTGAATCATCACCATCATCGGCAATCCACAACATTTATTTCATTTGGGAATCTCGTAATCCGTAAGGGATTTCTTCCATTGCCCTAACATCTGAAACATGAGTGAATCCAGTTTATTAGGGCATGTAGGCCTGCTTGTGGCTTGAGGCTAATCTCACATGCTAAACCTAAATGTCCGGTTGATGTCAGAGCTGTGCCGATAGCTAGTAAACACGCATCATCCCCAACGGCCTCACGGTGTTGTCCTGGGTTGCCATAAAGATATGATTGAAGCTAGATTCTACTCTGCAGCCCCTGTATATATATATATACCAGTCTAGACAGTAGTAGACAATGTGATTTTTATGGCTTAGTAGAGTTGGATTTTACAGCTCATGGCATCATGTTCATCCATCTAAAAAGAGATGCTCTCAGTGACCTCACCGTGTTCAGAGAAATTATAATTCTATGATCTATCATCAGTACTGCCCCTGTCTTAATATAGCCTAATATATAGCCTAACAAACCACCCTCGTTGAGCACCACCAGATCTCTAGCAGGCCTGGAGTACTCTGTTAACACTCAAACTGGCAGGAGTACTCTCTTTTAACACTCAAACTGGCAGGAGTACTCTCTTTTAACACTCAAACTGGCAGGAGTACTCTCTGGTAACACTCAAACTGGCAGGAGTACTCTGTTAATACTCAAACTGGCAGGAGTACTCTCTGTTAACACTGAAACTGGCAGGAGTACTCTCTGTTAACACTCAAACTGACAGGAGTACTCTCTGTTAACACTCAAACTGGCAGGAGTACTCTCTGTTAACACTCAAACTGGCAGGGGTACTCTCTGTTGACACTCAAACTGGCAGGGGTACTCTCTGTTAACACTCACACTGGCAGGAGTACTCTCTGTTAACACTCAAACTGGCAGGAGTACTCTCTGTTAACACTCAAACTGGCAGAAGTACTCTCTGTTAACACTCAAACTGGCAGGAGTACTCTCTGTTGACACTCAAACTGGCAGGAGTACTCTCTGTTAACACTCAAACTCTTTCGCAACATCCTGATCCCCACATAATCAGTTGAGAGGCTGGCTAAAATGAAACCCCTACAGAGAGAGGCCTTTTTTTGACAGAGAGTAAGTGATCCATCCCCATAACCTGCTTTAGTACAGAAGTGTTTTAATTTAGCCAAGAATGACGGTACTCTAGAACCTTGACCTACACCACTATTTCTATCTAGTAAGTGTTCTCATAACATTATAGCCACTTCAGAGACTTAGATTTAGGTTGTCTTATTAAGCATGCATGGAAGAGCAGCACATTTCAAGCTTCATTTAGATAAAAGTAGAGAGAACAGAGCTTGATTTTGTAAGAGGGGCGGGGCACTGTTGGCACCTGCCAGAAGATGCCTGTCTCTGTGAGTGGTAGGGCAGGTTTCAGACCCTACGGGAGGGGAGTGTGGGCTGAGCTTGTGCCAGTGGAGGTGCCTCCACCAGGCTAGGTCCTTGACAGTCTGACCCCTGGGGTCATTTGGTCAGCTGATGCTACTAGTGAATGAGACAGCAGGCATAATTACATGGATGCGTTGAATAGAGGTCTGTCATTTATCCAAATCGGCACAAAATCTATGATCTCTTGGAAATTACAGTAACCTTGGGCCAGGATTGAATTGTTACCTACATTAGCAGATCTGATGTAACCAGGCACAGTAGAGACCATGTTTTATGTCACTATTCACACCGGGAGGTTTTCTGAATTCTTTGCGCTGAACTCATTCAATTTCATAATCATTTAAATTGTGTACGCTTATCTCAACTCTGAATCAGACCTACAATACAGTCTAAAGGTTTTCATTATGCTCCTGCTTTTTTTGAAATCCTCAACATTAGGAGATCTTTTCTTGCATTAATTTAACATGATACAGATCTGTCACGCATGGTGTTAAGTGGTGTGAGACTATGGTGTGTAACTAACTAGCCGGTGCTCAGGTGAGAAAGAGGAAGGCTGCTGTGGTGCAGCTTGTTTCCATTGTGTTGCTTTCTGGAGTTGCAGCCTCTCCCCCTCTTTCCCCACTCTCCCCCTCTTTCCCCGCTCTCCCTCTCTTTCCCCGCTCTCTCTCTCTTTCCCCGCTCTCCCCCTCTTTCCCCGCTCTCCCCCTCTTTCCCCGCTCTCCCCCTCTTTCCCCTGCTCTCTCTCTCTTTCCCCGCTCTCCCCCTCTTTCCCCGCTCTCCCCCTCTTTCCCCGCTCTCCCCATCTTTCCCCACTCTCTCTCTTTCCCCGCTCTCTCCCCCTCTTTCCCCGCTCTCCCCCACTTTCCCCGCTCTCCCCCACTTTCCCCGCTCTCCCCCTCTTTCCCCACTCTCTTTCCCCCTCTTTCCCCGCTCTCTCTCTTTCCTCCCTCTTTCCCCGCTCTCCCCCTCTTTCTCCGCTCTCCCCCTCTTTCCCCGCTCTTTCCCCACTCTCTCTCTTTCCCCGCTCTTTCCCCACTCTCTCTCTTTTCCCCGCTCTCCCGCTCTTTCCCCGCTCTCCCCCTCTTTCCCCGCTCTCTCTCTTTCACCGCTCTCCCCCTCTTTCCCCACTCTCTCTCTTTCACCGCTCTCCCCCTCTCTCTCTTTCACCGCTCTCCCCCTCTTTCCCCACTCTCTCTCTTTCCCCGCTCTCCCCCTCTTTCCCCGCTCTCTCTCTTTCACCGCTCTCCCCCTCTTTCCCCACTCTCTCTCTTTCCCAGCTCTCCCGCTCTTTCCCCGCTCTCCCCCTCTTTCTCCGTTCTCTCTCTTTCACCGCTCTCCCCCTCTTTCCCCACTCTCTCTCTTTCCCCGCTCTCCCCCTCTTTCCCCACTCTCTCTCTTTCCCCGCTCTGTGTGTCTTCTTCTGCTATCTGAACAGCTTGTGTGTGCATGCGCACATGTGTGCGAACGAGAGAGACACCCAGCGAAGATTCACCCGGCTGGGGAGAATAAACCCTGTTGTCGTTGCTATGGTAACCAACTCTGAGTGCTAATTCAGAATGCCTGTGATTCAAGCATTCCAATTCTTAAGCAAGCAAGCAACCATCTTCCCCCTCTTCTCTTCCTCCTCTCCAACACACACACAGGCGCACTCTCACTCTGCTGCACAATTGCACCCCTGTTTGAGTGGTGCTGGTAGCGGAACCTGGGGAGTTGGGGGTAGTGAGCGACTTAGACAGACAGAGACAGAAACACAGCAGTCTCCTCCCTCTCTCCTTCCATCCCTTCCTACAGCTGGTTCCTGGGGCTGGGGATCCACACAGCTAGGGCACATTGTGTCGATGCCCAGCCCAGTCCAGCCCCGCTGAGGAAGAAAAGGGAGTAGGTAGATCAGCATTAAAGTGCTGATTGGGCCACGCTAAATGGCAATTGAACCATGAGAAAATCTGCCTACTGTGAGACCAGCAGTCCCGGTTGTTGTCAGCTCGAATGTTGTCATTAAAACATTGTTTGATTGGTTGACAAGATGAACAATGCTCATTGGTCAACCATGCATCTTTTGGTGCCCCGAGCGCCGAGCCAGCGGAGCGAGCACCACGAACCGTGGAGCTTGCAAAATTGCTTGCGTTTTGCTGCCCTACTCATTGAAATCAATGAGAGACCTTGGTTGCTTACTGCGGCCTGTCTGTTAGCATCTTAAAGCATATGGCAGCAACTGTATTAGAAAGGTAAATCAGCAGGACAGAAGATGTCAGCAAGCAGTTTTATTGTGTCAGCAGAGCACACTGTCTCATAAGCAAAAATTTCATATGACTGGGAATACAGATACGCATCTATTGGTCACAGATACTTTAAAAAGAAAGTAGGGCCTAGTCTATCAGGAAAAAGTAGCCTCTAGGCTACCTGGCTAACTAGGCTAAGAGCGTTGGGGCAGGTAACCTAACGTTGGGGGGGTTGGGGCAGGTAACCTAACGTTGGGGCAGGTAACCTCACATTGGGGGTTGGGGCAGGTAACCTAACGTTGAGGGGTTGGGGCAGGTAACCTACCGTTGGGGGTTGGGGCAGGTAATCTAACATTGGGGGTTGGGGCAGGTAATCTAACATTGGGGGGTTGGGGCAAGTAACCTAACGTTGGGGGGTTGGGGCAGGTAACCTACCGTTGGGGTGGTTGGGGCAGGTAATCTAACATTGGGGGGTTAGGGCAGGTAACCTAACATTGGGGGGTTGGGGCAGGTAACCTAGCATTGGGGGGTTGGGGCAGGCTGCCTAGCGTTGGGGGTTGGGGCAGGTTGCCTAGCATTGGGGGTTGGGGCAGGTTGCCTAGCGTTGGGGGTTGGGGAAGGTTGCCTAGCGTTGGGGGGTTGGGCAAGGTAACCTAATGTTGGGGGGTTGGGGCAGGTTGCCTAGCATTGGGGAGTTGGGCAAGGTAACCTAACGTTGGGGGTTGGGGCAGGTTGCCTAGCGTTGGGGGGTTGGGCGAGGTAACCTAACGTTGGGGGGGTTGGGGCAGGTAGCCTGGCGTTGGGGGTTGGGGCAGGTTGCCTAGCGTTGGGGGTTGGGGCAGGTAGCCTAGCGTTGGGGCAGGTTGCCTAGCATTGAGGGGTTGGGGCAGGTAACCTAACGTTGTGGGGTTGGGGCAGGTAACCTAACGTTGTGGGGGTTGGGGCAGGTTGCCTAGCGTTGGGGGTTGGGGCAGGTAGCCTAGCGTTGGGGCAGGTTGCCTAGCATTGAGGGGGTTGGGGCAGGTTGCCTAACGTTGTTGGAGCAGGTTGCCTAGCGTTGGGGGGTTGGGGCAGGTAGCCTAGCGTTGGGGGTTGGGGCAGGTAACCTAACGTTGGGAGGATTGGGGCAGGTAACCTAACATTGGGGGGGGTGGAGCAGGTTACCTAAGGTTGGGGCAGGTAACCTAGCGTTGCGGGGTTTGGGGCAGGTCATCTAACGTTGGGAGGGTTGGGGCAGGTAACCTAATGTTGGGGCAGGTCATCTAACGTTGGGAGGGTTGGGGCAGGTAACCTAATGTTGCGGGGATTGGGGCAGGTCATCTAACGTTGGGAGGGTTGGGGCAGGTAATCTAACATTGGGGGGGGTGGAGCAGGTTACCTAAGGTTGGGGCAGGTAACCTAGCGTTGCGGGGTTTGGGGCAGGTCATCTAACGTTGGGAGGGTTGGGGCAGGTAACCTAATGTTGGGGCAGGTCATCTAACGTTGGGAGGGTTGGGGCAGGTAACCTAATGTTGCGGGGATTGGGGCAGGTCATCTAACGTTGGGAGGGTTGGGGCAGGTTGCCTAGCGTTGGGGGATTAGTTTGTTTTTCTGCCCTTGAGCAAGGCAGTTAACTCCCAACAACAACTACTCCCTGGGCGCCGATGACGTGGACATCGATTTAAGCCACACCAGCTTGGGTTTTGCAACTGACTAGGTATTCCATTTCCCCTTGCCTAACCAAAAGTTTGCTGGTTTTAATCTCCAAGCCGACTAGGTGGAAACTCCGTCTGTGCCCTTGAACAAGGCACTAAACCCTTATTGCTCCTTTAAATCGCTCATGTAAGCATCTGCTAAGTGACTAAAATGTAGATGTACATTGAACAAAAATATAAACGCAACATGTAACGTGTTGGTCCCATGTTTCATGAGCTGAAATAAAAGATCCCAGAAATGTTCCACATACATAAAAAGATTATTTTGAAATTGTCGCATGTTGCATTTTATAAATTTTTTCAGTATAGTTAGCATAGCATGTCAGGAGGATTCACATTCTGGCATAATGAGGGTTGTGTATGTTTTGAGCAACTCCTTTTGTTAACACCATGTTATCGCATAAATTAGTTATGTTTTGATGCACTGTGTGAAAACACTGTTTGGTCTGAGCAACATGGTACTAGAGAAGGAAGGTTTGGTCTGAGCAACATGGTACTAGAGAATGAAGGTTTGAGCTGAGCAACATGGTACTAGAGAAGGAAGGTTTGGTCTGAGCAACATGGTACTAGAGAAGGAAGGTTTGGTCTGAGCAACATGGTACTAGAGAATGAAGGTTTGAGCTGAGCAACATGGTACTAGAGAATGAAGGTTTGAGCTGAGCATCATGGTACTAGAGAAGGGTCTGAGCAACATGGTACTAGAGAATGAAGGTTTGGTCTGAGCAACATGGTACTAGAGAAGGAAGGTTTGGTCTGAGCAACATGGTACTAGAGAATGAAGGTTTGGTCTGAGCAACATGGGTACCAGAGAATGAAGGTTTGGTCTGAGCTACATGGTACTAGAGAAGGAAGGTTTGAGCTGAGCAACATGGTACTAGAGAAGGAAGGTTTGAGCTGAGCAACATGGTACTAGAGAATGAAGGTTTGAGCTGAGCAACATGGTACTAGAGAATGAAGGTTTGGTCTGAGCAACATGGTACTAGAGAAGGAAGGTTTGGTCTGAGCAACATGGTACTAGAGAATGAAGGTTTGAGCTGAGCAACATGGTACTAGAGAATGAAGGTTTGAGCTGAGCAACATGGTACTAGAGAATGAAGGTTTGGTCTGAGCAACATGGTACTAGAGAATGAAGGTTTGGTCTGAGCAACATGGTACTAGAGAATGAAGGTTTGGTCTGAGCAACATGGTACTAGAGAATGAAGGTTTGGTCTGAGCAACATGGTACTAGAGAATGAAGGTTTGGTCTGAGCAACATGGTACTAGAGAATGAAGGTTTGGTCTGAGCAACATGGTACTAGAGAATGAAGGTTTGAGCTGAGCAACATGGTACTAGAGAATGAAGGTTTGAGCTGAGCAACATGGTACTAGAGAATGAAGGTTTGAGCTGAGCAACATGGTACTAGAGAATGAAGGTTTGGTCTGAGCAACATGGTACTAGAGAATGAAGGTTTGAGCTGAGCAACATGGTACTAGAGAATGAAGGTTTGAGCTGAGCAACATGGTACTAGAGAATGAAGGTTTGGTCTGAGCAACATGGTACTAGAGAATGAAGGTTTGGTCTGAGCAACATGGTACTAGAGAATGAAGGTTTGAGCTGAGCAACATGGTACTAGAGAATGAAGGTTTGAGCTGAGCAACATGGTACTAGAGAATGAAGGTTTGGTCTGAGCAACATGGTACTAGAGAATGAAGGTTTGAGCTGAGCAACATGGTACTAGAGAATGAAGGTTTGGTCTGAGCAACATGGTACTAGAGAATGAAGGTTTGGTCTGAGCAACATTGTACTAGAGAACTGAAACTCCAGTAACAGACCTCTGATTGTAACGTGACCCAGTTTTGAAGCGCAATGAACTCGGAGCTGATCAATAATTCAAGAGTAGACCGTGTGAACAGGAAGTGTAATCTATTCACCTCTCTCTCTCCACTGACACATCTGCTGAACTGTTTTACAGATTGATTATTTTCTCACCATGAATATTGCCAGGCATTCTGCCACTCCGGATGATAGGGAGGCTTTTCCATTTCAAAGCGCTGCAGTATTTCTGCCACCCCATTCTCATTATATCAGATCAACATAACACCCCACAGTGTGGTTCCCATTCCTGACTGTTTTATGTTTTATGCTTGGGCTGTAAACTCCTGTTAGCATGGACTAATCCAACCTCCATATTTTAACAGACAAACACTTATTTTAATATGCAAACCGGGTTTTAGCATAGATTCAGGCTCTGTGATTCAGCAGTTAGCCCTAGGCTGTTTGTTTGTTTTGCCTAGTCAAGCATCCATAATAAAACATCATGGAGTTTATCATTGGCCAATCTGTACACGCTTCCCCCTTCTCCTTTACATAGAATTCAACCCCCACTTCAAGCAGACAGGGGATTTAAAGATTGTGAGATGTGCATGAAATGCACATTTTCATGATCCATCAAACAGGAATACGCTTGATATCCTATATCTTGAATATGAGGCTTTCCATTCCCTGTGTTTTCCCTCCATGAAATAGGAGATTCTTAACCCAAATAGAGAGAGGGTGACATTGAGAGCATGTGCTGTGGGTAGACTGGGTAAAGATTACTCAGGCTTTTGACGCAGTGCCTGACTGTGCAATGTGCTCGCACTGCAAACATGCCTGCCGAGAGAGACAGGGGTGTGTGTGTGTGTGTGTGTGTGTGTGTGTGTGTGTGTGTGTGTGTGTGTCAGTGAGGGGGAGGCAGCAGCTAGAAAAGGGGCAGGTGTGTGTAGTTGAGAAAAAAGAGTGTTTGTATATTTGTCCCTCTGTGGGTTCCTAACTACCCAAGGCCACAGTTGCTGTCTTGGGGTCTGACTCAGCAGTCAGCACCTTAGGCTACATGGGTGTTCTGTGCTTCTCACTTTAAAATGCATTTAGGTGGGATAGCATTTAATGATGAGAAATCACATGCTATTCTACTCAATCTATTCTATTCTGGAAGCATGGACAAATGTGAAGGTACTCCCTTCCTGTGGGGTTAGCCATATAATCCTCCTCCCACCTTTCACCAGCACAGCAGAGCTGCAGCTAGTTCACACTGACACTCTTATCCTGACTGACACATAAAACCATGGCAACCATGGCAAATTCTCTTTGTGTAACCCCAGGAAACGAATGACCTTGAGAACATTCTGACATCCTGTCCCTGGGCTAGTGTGACAGGCATCATCCGTTTTTTGTCCACGCGTGTCTGTTCTTCCTCCTGTCATGTCATACACATCATATGAACGTCTACAACCGTACATCTCTCTGAACAGAGACAAGCTTATTAACAGCCTCATATGACCAGTAGACATAATCATTTCCCCTCTTTTTGCCTTGACACCAGTGGTAGCAATGTGTTACAAAAGCATTGTGTACCTTCTGGCACTAAAAAACCCAAACTGAAAGGGTTTATTATCCTTCACCATGAGGTAATCTCATGTTAAATAACGATACGCTTATTTATCATTGCATCAGAGTGAAGAGTACATAGCTCCATGTAACCCTCTTTAAAATGTCTATGTGGAGTTTGCCTCGGTGGACATTAAATATTGAAGCTAATAGCCCTCGTCTTTTATACTTGAAAAACGACTCTTTCAATTTGACCACAGAAGTCTCAGAAGAGGACGCAAATTAAGATTCACTAGATGTATGTTTCTAAATGTTATGACAGGTAGTTGGAGAAATATTTCAACATTGAACATATTTTGGGCGGGTTCTCTGATATAGGCCCTAGTCCAGTATCTTGGGGTTAGTTTAATCGTTAGACACAGATGCACCAACCCAAGCTCTCCGGACGTAATGTGAGCTGGACAGATGTCAGGCCACCGCCCCACATAGAATTTAATGGTTACTTTGGGTTGGAGTTCTTTGGCCCAAGGCCCAACACAGGCTTAAATTGCTATCCATACACAGTAAGCAAGGTCATTATCAAAGGCCTTAGTTCTGTTCCAAACAGCCAGTCAGTCCGGCAGTCTGTTAGAGATTAGAGACAGGCCCTAGGGCAGTGGGTCAAACCAGCACTGCCCACTAGTCTCATACCAGTCCAACAGACTTCTAAATGACTGAATCAATATTTAAAGCTGTTTAATGACAGTTTAGTTAGTTAGCACCCTCGTTTAGTTAGTACTTGGCTTTTGACATAGATGAAGACCGTGGAGAATCAATCAGTCAGCATGACTGCCTGTCTGTCAGAGTACCAGCAGCAGCATGGTGGTGTGCTGAACTAGGAGGAGCAGGGGATAAGCAGCTTTACTAGTCAGCTGATGACAAGGTTTCTGCTGATGGTGTGACGGTGTGTGCCTGGTTTCTGTATGTGCCTTCTTGTGTGTGAGCTTTAAAGTGTGCGTTTTGATGGGCATCCTGTTTTTATGATGGACATATGAAAACCTTGTTGTTGCACATTCAACACACACACACACAGGACGGGTGATATCATCAAACGATGCCACATGAGACCCTTGCTTTGTCTATTGGTTTCACAAATTGATACTCTTTATATAACATCCCCACTGGGCATCCCTCTGTCTGTACCGTCGCTTCAGAGTAAACGGCTTCCCTGAAACTCTCTGGCTTAGCTATCGCATTGTGGAAGGAGAGGGGAAAGTATTCATGCGTGGTTCTGCAGTGGTCCTTTTAGAGATGGCGTCTCCGTCTTCTTATGCAATCACTACTCATTCTGATGGTCATTGAAAACAATATGTACACTTTTTTTCAGGATATATAACATCTTGTGAACATCTGTAATAATAACTACTACTGTAATAACAAGTCATATTGCAACAACTCTTACTGTAACAACTCTTACTGTAAAAACTCATGCTGTAACAACTCTTACTGTAACAACTCTTACTGTAATAACTCTTACTGTAACAACTCTTACTTTAATAACAACTCATGCTGTAACAACTCTTACTGTAACAACTCTTACTGTAAAAACTCATGCTGTAACAACTCTTACTGTAACAACTCTTACTTTAATAACAACTCATGCTGTAACAACTCTTACTGTAACAACTCTTACTGTAATAACTCTTACTGTAAAAACTCATGCTGTAACAACTCTTACTGTAACAACTCTTACTGTAATAACTCTTACTGTAACAACTCTTACTTTAATAACAACTCATGCTGTAACAACTCTTACTGTAACAACTCTTACTGTAAAAACTCATGCTGTAACAACTCTTACTGTAACAACTCTTACTGTAATAACTCTTACTGTAATAACTCTTACTGTAAAAACTCATGCTGTAACAACTCTTACTGTAACAACTCTTACTTTAATAACAACTCATGCTGTAACAACTCATAATGTAACAACTCATAATGTAATAACAACTCATACTGTACTGTAGTAACTAATACTGTAATAACAACTCATACTGTAATAACAACTCATACTGTACTGTAGTAACTAATACTGTAATAACAACTCATACTGTAATAACAACTCATAATGTACTGTAGTAACTAATACTGTAAAACAACTCATACTGTAATAACAACTCATACTGTACTGTAGTAACTAATACTGTAATAACAACTCATACTGTAATAACAACTCATAATGTACTGTAGTAACTCATACTGTAATAACAACTCATACTGTACTGTGGTAACTCATACTGTAACAACAACTCATACGTTAATAACGCATACTGTAATAACAACTCATACTGTACTGTAGTAACTCATACTGTAATAACAACTCATACTTACTGTAGTAACTCATATGCTAATAACAACTCATACTGTAATAACAACTCATACTCTATTGTAGTAACTCATACGGTAACAACTCATACTGTAATAACAACTCATGGTAATAACAACTCATACGGTAATACCAACTCATACTTTACTGTAGTAACTCATACTGTAATAACAACTCATACTTACTGTAGTAACTCATATGCTAATAACAACTCATACTGTAATAACAACTCATACTGTATTGTAGTAACTCATACGGTAACAACTCATGGTAATAACAACTCATACGGTAATAACAACTCATACTGTACTGTAGTAAGTCATACGGTAATAACAACTCATACTGTAATAACAACTCATACTGTACTGTAGTAACTCATACTGTAATAACAACTCATACTGTAATAACAACTCATACTGTAGTAACTGATACTGTAATAACAACTCATACATACTGTAGTAACTCATACGGTAATAACAACTCATAATGTAATAACAACTCATACTGTAATAACAACTCATATGGCAATAACAACTCATACGGTAATAACAACACATACTGTAGTAACTCATACGGTAATAACAACACATACTGTAGTAACTCATACGGTAATAACAACTCATACTGTAATAACAACACATACTGTAGTAACTGATACTGTAATAACAACTCATACTTAATGTAGTAACTCATACGGTAATAACAACTCATACTGTAATAACAACCCATACAGTAATAACAACTCATACTGTAATAACAACTCATACTGTAGTAACTGATAATGTAATAACAACACATACTTACTGTAGTAACTCATACGCTAATAACAACTCATACTGTAATAAGGGAAAGGGGGATACCTAGTCAGTTGTACAACTGAATGTATTCAACTGAAATGTGTCTTCCGCATTTAACCCAACTCAAACTGTAATAACAACTATTACTGTAATAATAAGTATTTTTGATGTGTTCCTCCAGGAGACCCTCCAGCAGCTGGTGATGATGCCTCTCCCCAACGTGCTGGTGCTGGGCAGGAACCCTCTCAGTGGTACGTCTTCATCTGACTGACCTGCCAACAATGCACACTGTTACACTGGGAGTTCAGTGGGGAAATATTCCATCTTCTCACTGAGGATGTTAGTGTCCTGTATTAGAATACAGTGTAGACTCCTACAGTGTAGACTCCTACAGTGTAGACCCCTACAGTGTAGACCCCTACAGTGTAGACTCCTACAGTGTAGACCCCTACAGTGTAGACTCCTACAGTGTAGACCCCTACAGTGTAGACTCCTACATAATGTGAACCCTTTAGAACTTCATTATTATGCACCACACATCATGTAGGTCTGTTGCTTCATCTTGAAATCAGTTTTCTCCTCGTCCTTGTGGGCAGATGTCCTTTCCACCAGCTAGAATCGCTCTGTTCTCTTCATGGTAAGATATTGGGTTATTGGATAGTCATGTGAAACTAAGATAAAACCAGCCATTGATTGTGTTGTAAACATATTTGGATTTAGGAAACACATGATTTGTTTTATTTCAAATCAAATTTTATTGGTCACATATATATGGTTAGCAGATGTTAATGCGAGTGTAGCGAAATGCTTGTGCTTCTAGTTCCGACAGTGCAGCAATATCTAACGTGTAATCTAACAATTCCCCAACAACTACCTAATATACACAAATCTAAGTAAAGGAATGGAATAAGAATATATACATATAAATATATGGATGAGCGATAACCGAGCGGCATAGGCAAGATGCAATAGATGGTATAGAATACAGTATATACATATGAGATGAGGAATGCAAGATATGTAAACATTATTAAAGTGGCATTATTAAAGTGACTAGTGATCCATTTATTAAAGTGGCCAATGATTTCAAGTCTGTATGTAGGCAGCAGCCTCTCTGTGCTAGTGATGGCTGTTTAACAGTCTGATGGCCTTGAAATAGAAGCTGTTTTTCAGTCTCTCGGTCCCAGCTTGATGCACCTGTACTGACCTCGCCTTCTGGATGATAGCGGGGTGAACAGGCAGTGGCTTGGGTGGTTGTTGTCCTTGATGATCTTTATGGCCTTCCTGTGACCTCGGGTGGTGTAGGTGTTCTGGAGGGCAGGTAGTTTGCCCCCGGTGATGTGTTGTGTAGACCTCACTACCCTCTGGAGAGCCTTGCTGTTGTGGGCAGTGCAGTTGACATACCAGGCGGTGATACAGCCCTACGGGATGCTCTCAATCTGTAAAAGTTTGAGGGTTTTAGGTGACAAATAGTGGTGCAACGGAGCACACAACTCTCGGATCGGATCACGGTTTTGAGTCACGGATCGGATCATTTTTCGGATCAGCAAAAAAAAAAGGGAGACATTTAACTTTGCTTTCCATTTATTACATAAAGAACACTTAAAGCAAGGAACTTTTCAATGTTGAAATAAAATATTCAAATAAAATATTCAATACTCAATTGTTAAATTAAAGTGCAATATGAGGCATGATACCTTCTTCCTTTGGACAATAGTGAATGAAAAAATAGCCCGTGTCCACGTCATAAAAACAAGTAAAAAAAGAAAGAAAGGAAAAACAGACCTGAGCTTATAACTTCACATTACTTTTCTAAAAGATGAGGATGTCTACATTGTCTGGGGAGAGGGGAGACCTCTTTACAGTCACTATGTCTCCTGCCGTGGAGAACACCCTCTCGCTAGGAACTGAAGTGCCAGTCACAGCCAGGTAGCATCTTGCCACCATGACAATGTGATGGTATTTACACTCATTGCTTTTCCACCATGCCAGTGGATCACCCTCCACTGGAAGGCCGCTTGCTGCCTTGTAGGATGCCATCTCCTCTTTGAGGGTGTTGGCAAACATCTTGCCTGTGTCCTTGCTCGAAAAGGTCTCCCCGAAAAGCTCCTTAATGGCTGAATTATTTTGTGTAGGAGATGCCTCTGAGTCTGCTCCTGTTGGCTCTGTGGCTTGACCCTGCAGAAAAAAATACTTGATCTATTTAACTAATTATTTATTTTCATATTTCATAGAACTATAATTGTGGCAATAATATTTAATAAAAGCCATTATTATTCCAAATAAAAAATGAATGATTCTAATAGCAATAGCATAGACTAAGATTAGACTGCAGTATATTATTAAACAAGTAATTCACTCTTATTATTTTCTTTACCTCTTCAGTGACCACAATCTCAGTGGTGAGATCAATGAATGTCCTCCGGTGTAGGGCAGGTTCTCGGTGAGACAGGGACTTGAACAGACAGGGACTTGAACAGACAGAGGTCCACTCCTCGGTGGTGTAGTGAGCAGTCACAGTCACGTAGCTTTCTGTTACCCTGGAGGTCCACTCCTCTGTGGTGTAGTGAGCAGTCACAGTCACGTAGCTTTCCGTTACCCTGGAGGTCCACTCCTCTGTGGTGTAGTGAGCAGTCACAGTCACGTAGCTTTCCGTTACCCTGGAGGTCCACTCCTCTGTGGTGTAGTGAGCAGTCACAGTCACGTAGCTTTCCGTTACCCTGGAGGTCCACTCCTCTGTGGTGTAGTGAGCAGTCACAGTCACGTAGCCTTCTGTTATCCTGGAGGTCCACTCCTCTGTGGTGTAGTGAGCAGTCACAGTCACGTAGCTTTCTGTTACCCTGGAGGTCCACTCCTCTGTGGTGTAGTGAGCAGTCACAGTCACGTAGCTTTCCGTTGCCCTGGAGGTCCACTCCTCTGTGGTGTAGTGAGCAGTCACAGTCACGTAGCTTTCTGTTGCCCTGGAGGTCCACTCCTCTGTGGTGTAGTGAGCAGTCACAGTCACGTAGCTTTCTGTTACCCTGCAGGTCCACTCCTCTGTGGTGTAGTGAGCAGTCACAGTCACGTAGCCTTCCGTTATCCTGGAGGTCCACTCCTCTGTGGTGTAGTGAGCAGTCACAGTCACGTAGCTTTCCGTTACCCTGGAGGTCCACTCCTCGGTGGTGTATAGAGCAGTCACAGTCACGTAGCTTTCCGTTACCCTGGAGGTCCACTCCTCTGTGGTGTAGTGAGCAGTCACAGTCACGTAGCTTTCCGATACCCTGGAGGTCCACTCCTCTGTGGTGTAGTGAGCAGTCACAGTCACGTAGCTTTCCGTTACCCTGGAGGTCCACTCCTCTGTGGTGTAGTGAGCAGTCACAGTCACGTAGCTTTCCGTTACCCTGGAGGTCCACTCCTCGGTGGTGTAGTGAGCAGTCAGTCACGTAGCTTTCTGTTACCCTGGAGGTCCACTCCTCGGTGGTGTAGTGAGCAGTCACAGTCACGTAGCTTTCAGTTACCCTGGAGGTCCACTCCTCTGTGGTGTAGTGAGCAGTCACGTAGCTTTCTGTTGCCCTAGAGGTCCACTCCTCTGTGGTGTAGTGAGCAGTCACAGTCACGTAGCTTTCCGTTGCCCTGGAGGTCCACTCCTCTGTTGCAGTCACAGTGGAGGTCCACTCCTCTGTGGTGTAGTGAGCAGTCACAGTCACGTAGCTTTCTGTTACCCTGGAGGTCCACTCCTCTGTGGTGTAGTGAGCAGTCACAGTCACGTAGCCTTCCGTTATCCTGGAGGTCCACTCCTCTGTGGTGTAGTGAGCCTTCACAGTCACGTAGCTTTCCGTTACCCTGGAGGTCCAATCCTCGGTGGTGTAGTGAGCAGTCACAGTCACGTAGCTTTCCGTTACCCTGGAGGTCCACTCCTCTGTGGTGTAGTGAGCAGTCACAGTCACGTAGCTTTCCGTTACCCTGGAGGTCCACTCCTCTGTGGTGTAGTGAGCAGTCACAGTCACGTAGCTTTCCGTTACCCTGGAGGTCCACTCCTCTGTGGTGTAGTGAGCAGTCACAGTCACGTAGCTTTCTGTTACCCTGGAGGTCCACTCCTCTGTGGTGTAGTGAGCAGTCACAGTCACGTAGCTTTCTGTTACCCTGGAGGTCCACTCCTCGGTGGTGTAGTGAGCAGTCACAGTCACGTAGCTTTCCGTTACCCTGGAGGTCCACTCCTCTGTGGTGTAGTGAGCAGTCACAGTCACGTAGCTTTCCGTTACCCTGGAGGTCCACTCCTCTGTGGTGTAGTGAGCAGTCACAGTCACGTAGCTTTCCGTTACCCTGGAGGTCCACTCCTCTGTGGTGTAGTGAGCAGTCACAGTCACGTAGCTTTCCGTTACCCTGGAGGTCCACTCCTCTGTGGTGTAGTGAGCAGTCACAGTCACGTAGCTTTCCGTTACCCTGGAGGTCCACTCCTCTGTGGTGTAGTGAGCAGTCACAGTCACGTAGCTTTCCGTTACCCTGGAGGTCCACTCCTCTGTGGTGTAGTGAGCAGTCACAGTCACGTAGCTTTCTGTT
Source organism: Oncorhynchus nerka (assembly GCF_034236695.1). Lineage (NCBI taxonomy): Eukaryota > Metazoa > Chordata > Actinopteri > Salmoniformes > Salmonidae > Oncorhynchus > Oncorhynchus nerka. The sequence goes on along the minus strand of NC_088405.1, from coordinate 22,250,809 downwards.
ACCCTGGAGGTCCACTCCTCTGCGGTGTAGTGAACAGTCACAGTCACGTAGCTTTCCGTTACCCTGGAGGTCCACTCCTCTGTGGTGTAGTGAGCAGTCACAGTCACGTAGCCTTCTGTTATCCTGGAGGTCCACTCCTCTGTGGTGTAGTGAGCAGTCACAGTCACGTAGCTTCCCGTTACCCTGGAGGTCCACTCCTCTGTGGTGTAGTGAGCAGTCACAGTCACGTAGCTTTCTGTTACCCTGGAGGTCCACTCCTCGGTGGTGTAGTGAGCAGTCACAGTCACGTAGCTTTCTGTTACCCTGGAGGTCCACTCCTCTGTGGTGTAGTGAGCAGTCACAGTCACGTAGCTTTCTGTTACCCTGGAGGTCCACTCCTCTGTGGTGTAGTGAGCAGTCACAGTCACGTAGCTTTCCGTTGCCCTGGAGGTCCACTCCTCTGTGGTGTAGTGAGCAGTCACAGTCACGTAGCTTTCCGTTGCCCTGGAGGTCCATTCCTCTGTGGTGTAGTGAGCAGTCACAGTCACGTAGCTTTCTGTTACCCTGGAGGTCCACTCCTCTGTGGTGTAGTGAGCAGTCACAGTCACGTAGCCTTCTGTTATCCTGGAGGTCCACTCCTCTGTGGTGTAGTCAGCAGTCACAGTCACGTAGCTTTCCGTTACCCTGGAGGTCCACTCCTCTGTGGTGTAGTGAGCAGTCACAGTCACGTAGCTTTCTGTTACCCTGGAGGTCCACTCCTCTGTGATGTAGTGAGCAGTCACAGTCACGTAGCTTTCTGTTACCCTGGAGGTCCACTCCTCTGTGGTGTAGTGAGCAGTCACCGTCACGTAGCTTTCTGTTACCCTGGAGGTCCACTCCTCTGTGGTGTAGTGAGCAGTCACAGTCACGTAGCTTTCCGTTGCCCTGGAGGACCACCCGTCTGTGGTGAGGGCAACAGAGGGTGACTTGGATAATTCGTCGACAATTTTGATATTTTCCTGTTCATAAAGATCTGGCACGATCTTCATACTGAAGTGGGTGCGCGAGGGGATTTCATAGCGTGGCTCAAGCACTTTCACCATTTTTTGAAACCCTTTGTTTTCCACAACAGACTATGGCCTCATGTCTGTAGTGATAAACATTCCAATAGATTTGGTGATGGCTTCAGCCCGGTTTGATTCTGCAGCAAAGGGCTTAAATGTCGCGGTGAGAAGTTGTTGTCTCTTGGCTGAGTTGGCTCCCGTCACTGACACACCAGGGTGACGAGGCTTTAAATGTGTGGCCACGCTCCATGTATATCCATGATCATACGGCTTTCTTGTGGCACAATGCCTACACACCGTAATGGTGTTGTCCACCACCCTTCTTCCGACATCATATTTGACAGGGAAGACTAAATGCTCCTATACATGAGACTTAAATGAAGCGGGAGGCTTTTCCAGTTCTTCAGCTCCTCCTCCAGCCGTGGCTGTCACCGCTCTTTTTTCTTCTTTACTTTTTGCAACGCGAGCATCCAGGATTGATTCGTTGGGATTCAACATGTCCCGTTCACATGAACAGAACACACAACTGCTTTAAAAAATATATATTTAATCAACCTTCAGGCTTCATAGTGAAACACAGCATCTGTCTTGTCTTTATCTTTTCACTGCAACTCTGCATCGAGATTTAGGGAATTATTACTTTAAAAAGTAACAGCAGTAGTAAAACTGTATTTCACACTATGATGGTTAAACTTTGCAATTGATGCGCGGTCCACGTGCGTGCCGAACCGTTGTGGGGGTGATACGTACGGATCAACTATGGTCCATTACACCACTAGTGACAAGCCACATTTCTTCAGGCTCCTGAGGTTGAAGACGCACTGTTGTGCCTTCTTCACCACACTGTCTGTGTGGGTGGACCATTTCAGTTTGTCCGTGAGGTGTAAGCAAAGGAACTTCAAACTTTCCACCTTCTCCACTATGTGGATAGGGGGTGCTCCCTCTGCTGTTTCCTGAAGTCCACGATCATCTCCTTTGTTTTGTTGACGTTGAGTGAGAGGCAAGTCAGTTAAAAACAAATTCTTATTTACAATGACTGCCTACCCCGGCCAAACCCTAACCTGGAAGACGCTGGGCCAATTGTGCGCCGCCCTATGGGACTTCCAATCACGTTATGCCTGTTTGTTGAATCTTGAATGAGCTACTGTGAAAAATAGCTAGTATCTTTCTCTAGAGTCAAGACCCAGACAACACAGCCATGTCATTTGATACTCCTATGTGCAAAATATTATCAGACCAACTCAGTCCTGAACCACAACATGCAGCATTCCAGTATTTTTCCTGTGACCTTTGACCCTAGCGGTGTGCAGCAGCAATAGTAGCTGGAGCCATCTGAAAGTGATTGCCCATGTGGCTTTTATTATGAAGTCATTAAGGCTCTATGGGGGATGGGAATCCAGAATCCACCCTGGACTATTAATCCACTCTGTTACTAAACACTACAAAACCCCACTCTCTCATCTGGTTCCCTCTCCCCTTGGGTGCCCCCTACCCCAGACTGTCTGTTGGCCACAGACACAGTCTTCCACACTGAATATCCCTTCAATTCAGTCTGATCCTGCTTCAAAAGAGAAGCACTTAGACCAGCTAGAACACAATGTGCCCCTGAAGGCTAATCTCCTGTTCAATGAAGACTACTGTAAGGCGTTGTTTGTCTTTATAGTAAACCTACTTCTCCTTTGGTTTAACAATCAAGCCTTCATTTCAGAGAAAGGGTATGAGTCTCAGTTTCCTGCCTTGTAGAAAGTAGTTTGCACGTACTTTGTATTGCTGACATTGTAACATTCTAGTGCGGTCGTTTAGATGCCAGAGAAGTGTCCCTTTTCAGGAACAACAACTGTAAGGAGACAACTGCTCTCCAATGGCAGGTGGAGGCAGGCCAGACTGACGGTCACCAGCAACACTGTGTGGGGTTGTGGGAAAGTCATGAAACCTACAGTCACATTTAGAAGCCTGAAGATGGTTAGAAGACCTAGGGAGTGGTGAGAGTAGGGGAAATAGGTGAATATGAAATCAGTTTCAGTGGTGAAAAGTGAAATTTAGCAAAAGTATTTCTTATCAGAGGAACCATGTGTAGTCCCTGACCCACAGATATACTGACCCACATTATACTGTAGATATACTGACCCACATTATACTGTAAATATACTCACCCACATAGATATACTGACCCACACTATACTGTAGATATACTGACCCACATTATACTGTAGATATACTGACCCACATTATACAGTAGATATACTGACCCACATTATACTGTAGATATACTGACCCACATTATACTGTATATATACTGACCCACATTATACAGTAGATATACTGACCCACATTATACTGTAGATATACTGACCCACATTATACAGTAGATATACTGACCCACATTATACAGTAGATATAATGACCCACATTATACTGTAGATATACTGACCCACATTATACAGAAGATATACTGACCCACATTATACTGTAGATATACTGGCCCACATTATACAGTAGATATACTGACCCACACTATACTGTAGATATACTGACCCACATTATACTGTAGATATACTGGCCCACATTATACAGAAGATATACTGACCCACATTATACTGTAGATATACTGACCCACATTATACAGTAGATATACTGACCCACATTATACAGAAGATATACTGACCCACATTATACTGTAGATATACTGACCCACATTATACAGTAGATATACTGACCCACATTATACTGTATATATACTGACCCACATTATACTGTAGATATACTGACCCACATTATACAGTAGATATACTGGCCCACATTATACTGTAGATATACTGACCCACATTATACAGTAGATATACTGGCCCACATTATACTGTAGATATACTGACCCACATTATACTGTAGATATACTGACCCACATTATACTGTAGATATACTGACCCACACTATACTGTAGATATACTGACCACATTATAGATATAGTGAATAACAGTGATTGGGCCAATTGGCATTGACAAAATAGATATTGTCATTGTGATGAAAATGACTAATATGATGATATGAAATGACAGAGAGGCCAGGGCCACAGTAGACTTGTACTGTCGTCCACCAGAGGAAACGTGTGGTCCAGTGTCACTCAGAGGCCTTGGGTCCCTGCTCCCCGGAAGAACCCCCATCACCAGGTTCCTGTGAACAATAGCTGGGCAGGAAGGAATGCAACTCTAAAGGGTTCGTCACTGTCTGTGCGCCCCTGTGAGTTTCCTGCCAGGAACAAGGGAGTGTAGTGATGGAGGGAAGGAGGAGGGAAGGAACCAAACTAGGCACGTAGAGCACTATGATAACAAAGCCTGGGGAGCCAACCCTCTGTCTGCTGAGCCAGGGCTGCTCAAGGGGACATCGTCTACTTTAAACCTCCTCTTCTCTTCTTGCCCCTTCTCTCCTCTTTATTTCTCTCTCATTCTCTCGCCACATCTTTCTCTTTCTTGCTCTCCCCATCTCACGCGCTCGCTCGCTCACTCTCTCTCTCTCTCTCGCTATCTCTTCAGACATGCTTGGTTCAGTCAGACTCTTTAAATTATTCATCCAGTGCCTGCCTGCTCCTTATCTTTAGCGCTCAAGAAGATTTGCCTTTCCAAATCACTATACAGGCTTTCAGTTAGAGGAAACAGCATTTAGAAGGCATTTGCCTTTCCAAATCACTATACAGGCTTTCAGTTAGAGGAATCAGCATTTAGAAGGCATTTGCCTTTCCAAATCACTATACAGGCTTTCAGTTAGAGGAAACAGCATTTAGAAGGCATTTGTTACTGCTGGCATTCTAAACTCCGACTAGAAATATACAACGGCTACTCTCTATTTCCCTTATAGATATTGATTAGCTTTGATAATGTATTGTGAGCATGGGCCTTAAAACCATCTAATCGTCGTCTGTTCCACCCTTATCCTGGCTATCAGAATATCATTTGAGTTCCTCACTGTGACCTTAACACTTAAAATGGAAGTTCACACGTTTACATGTTGACTTTTCCCTCTTTCTGTGATTGTAGTTGCACTGCTCTCATAACAGACCTACTTCTCTCAATTGATATTCTGAGGCAGTTCCTGTTCTGGACCGAGGAGGTTGCAAATATAGGCCAGTTACAGTTATTTTTATTACTAATGGTGCTTCAGTCTGGGCCAAAAACATCCTGTTAGTTTAGCTGAGATTTATGTGTGCTCCTCTAGATGTCGTGTGTGTACATCTGTAAGAAATCCACATGGAATGAGATAAATCTTGTCTTCAAAGAGGATGCCACATTAGGATTGGTGAAACTGTTGTGTCACGATCAGTTGTTGATTCGTTACAGATATATAATAATGATAATAATACTATATTATTATATAAGATATAGCTCAGCTGAAGTGTTGCTAGTGATTAATGTTTATCATGGCTCTTATCATTAGTGGACTTGGCACTATAAGCAGTACATTTATCACCGCCTCTTGGAAGCGTATATTCCATTGTATAGGCTACACCCAATAACCTTCTAAACTCACTACCTCTGCTGTCACTAGACACCCAACATCTGCACCCACATGGAGAAGACGGATGCACCATAGCATACACTTACAACAGGATGTTGCCATTGATATTATGGCTGTCCGTAAAGATGTTTTATCTACTGGTGGGGATTTACAGTAGTTATAATTGCTGCGTGGCCCTTTTTCTGAATAAACATGCCTGGTTGTCTAAGCCTGTTGTTAGTAATCTGTGTTTATGGCCCAGCTCCGCTCTCTACCCCTGGGGCTGATGAGCTTAACACACACAAACGCACAGAGGGAGAAACAAACCACCTGGCTCATTATTTTACAGTATAATCCTACAGATTATTACCTCAGCCTTGGTGAGCTTCCTAACAGCTGTTTTCTCATTTCATCTATGTGTGGCTTGGCATCATATGATACCTAGCGGATTGGATGGCTGAAAAATACAGTACAGTCTTTTTGGTTGGGGACAGCAAGCATTACCGGTTTTACATGTGTGTAATAGGGTTACCTGGATGGCTCATCTCGTGGCTGTAGTACGCAGCCAATCTGTGAGACCGCGGGGGCAGTTATCTTTTTAGCCTTTTGCGAAAGTTCATGGGATTTGGTTATGAAATGGATTTGAAACTAGGGGCAAATCCCCGGGAAGTTTAACAGCTACAGTCGAATATAAAATGTGTAAAAAGTGTAATCAAATCGATGCTTAGTATAATGGTTATCAATGGTAGTAAAACGCTAATTGACAATCTCTTTGTGTCTGCAGAGCAAGGACTGGAGGAGATGAGGAAGCTTTTGTTGCTGTTGCTTGGCTGTGCCGTCCAGGTAAGTCTTAGACTCGTCACCACCTTAATCATCTGTCAGCAGTCTACCATTACCATACTCCTGTAGGATGAACCCTCTTTCTACTACTGTTATAAGTAGCTCTTACTCACTAGTTCCTGAACATCTATAACCCTCGGCATTATTGTTCAGACAAGTGTTAACACAGCTACAGTTTATATGAGTAATGTGAGTCAAATTTGTCATTCTCACTCAGACTAGCTTTAGTTCCCCGTTTCCTCTCCCTCGGCAGTTGGCACTGTGACAGGTGGTCTGTCCTGGCTGTCCTGGTAGCGGGTCAGAGGGGCTGCTCCCTGAACCGACCCGTGTCTCTGTCTCTGCCCTGAGCCTGGCTGGAGTAACGATGACGATGCATCACACATAACCAGCGCCCTAGCAAGAGAGATGCTAACCTCACACTGTCGTTCTCGTTCACACTTAGCTCACTGTTCAGGGGTTCTGAACAGGCTACTTCTCAAAGACTCCTTAAGGGAAATGTGTATCCGTCTCATCTGTCTGTGTGAAGTCGATGGTTTTTTTCCCATCATGATTTGATTACAGGTTAAAGGCATATAAAATAATAGTTATTGCAAAATGTCTGCATTTTTTTTAAGTGGACAGTCCTATCTCCCTTACTCTCAACAACAGGAAAAAACAAAGTAGCTGCTCACAACGCATGGTTACCAAATAATATACTAAGAGAATACCTACACATTCCTTCAGACATCGCTTTCCTTAAAGCCAACCAATCACAACTCAGGCCATTCTCCTGTGTTTCGGAAGCTGACCTCAGGAAGAGCTCTACAAATGTTCCACTCAGTCTGTCATCCTAACCCCAAACTGCTTATTTTTGTTTGCAGTGTGAGAAGAAAGAGGAGTACATCGAGAGGATCCAGACCTTAGACTTTGACACAAAAGCTGCCATAGCATCTCACATCCAAGAGGTATGAGAAAAAAAACACATTTTTGTGAGGGCATCTAGTTAAAACATAAACCCTGAGACCTCATGTGTTTGTTTTGGGCCAGTTTGTTATGTAACAGCTCAGACACACCAGTAGGATAGTCAAACATTTGCCTGCAGAGAGTACTTAGCATCTCTGAACAGAGTATCGGCAGTCAATCGCTTGTTTATTCACACAGCAAAGACCTTGGAAGTCGTCAGACATTCAGCCTTAAAATACTCCTAACCAGGTGACGCTAGCGTTGTTTGGCAATGCATGTCTGTGTGTGTTGCTTATGGTCTAGATTCCAAGCTAGCTGCGCTAATGTTGCAATTTTGTAGAAAGCTCTTGTTGATACTAGCCAGATGGCCACAGCTAGATAACTAACTAGGAAGATGACGAAGAAACATTTTCAAATCACTCTCCGTAATCCCACACTGCCAGTGCCAGTGCAGCACAACATAACTAGCTAGCTAAGGACACTGCACTAACTTGGCAGCTAACACAGGCAGCTGTTTCATGGAAACTAGCTAATCCATTGTGATTTTAATTATAATGTCAACTCTAGCTAGCTTTAGTGTTGTGTGCATTGCATCTGTGCACTTAGCTAGCTACCATCCCATAGCCTACATTGCATATGAAGTGTGACTGGCTCATCCGTGGATGTACAGAAAATGCCCTCTTTCCTTTTTTTAAATGTATTGGCTACCCCACGTACGGGTTTGTGCGCTCTGATTGGCCCAAAGTCAAGTTGTTGGTCACTGATGAGCGTTTGCGATTCTACAAGTAGAAACGGTAGGGTCGTCGCTACCAGGTCAGCACGTAGCAGGTACCGCTTTTGTTCTAGCAAGAGAAGGAACGTCCTCCCACTGTGATAAGTACCCTTCAGCATCCTCTGTGTTTCATGCTTAAAGACACTTCACAGCTGTCTGAGTTAAAGTAGTTGGCTCTCTATTGCTGTCAACACACCTGGGTCTCTGTGTATTGGCTGGCAGAGTGAGATGACTCTATGCTCTTGTTTTGAAGGTGACCCACAACCAGGAGAATGTTGTGGACCTGCAGTGGCTGGATGGGGGCGAGCTTCCCCCAGAGGACCTGGACTCCTTCTCCAGGAACATGGCCTTCCATCTCAAACGCATAGTGGACGAGAGAGACGACCAGCTGGAGGTACATGTCTGAAACATTGGTGCATTTTTAACTCACCCCACAAGAGAGTACATAAAAGGTTGTCTTAATGAAGAAGGGTGGAAAATGGTTAACAATCTATATAGAGTCTGGATGGTGTCTGTCTGTGCATTTATATGGCATGTGTGTGAGTTGAACCTAGAGCAGTCTGATTAAGCATGGCCCACCCATACAACTGCCATGGCCTGGTAGAGCAGCAGTCCCAGCATTCTATTGGCCAGGGGGGCGGACAGGGGAGGGGGGTGGGGTGATAATGATCTCCAGATCTCCTCTGGAAACCAGACGCTCTTCATTAAAAGCCCATTTCCTTGCATGGCCACTGGGTTATAAACGGAGGAGGAGGGTAGTGGGGTGAACTAAAATGACGATGATGGGAAGATATTGTTTGATTTCCTCTCTTTTTCACAGACCATTTAAACCCAACGTTTTTTCCCACTCTTATCTTCAAACCCAGCCCAATTCACCTTTAAACCGTAACAGCATTAGGCCAATTAGTACTTGGCTTTTCATTATGTTTGGGGTTTCCATTTCAGTAACTGGTCCCGGTGTCTAGGTGCTGCTGCTTCTTCCCTCAGAGGCCCGTCCTAATCGGAGTCATTTCCCTAAGCTCACACCTCCCAGACTGAGCAGACAGAAAAGCAGGGCAGCCTGACGCAACATATGGTAGACTATGTAGTGCAAACCACACCCTCAGTATACTCAATCTTCAATACCCTGCCTGACAACTACTTTGACCATCATTGTGATCAATGATCTAACACGGTTGTAAGCAATTTGTTAGATGACTTGGGCCGATCATTTCAAGTAAGGAAGGCGTGACACATGTCTCAGGTATACACTTTGTGTATAAACATGTATATTGAGATGCACCCCTTTTGCCCTCAGAACAGCCTCATTTTGCTGGGGCATGAACTCTACAAGGTGTCAAAAGCGTTTCACATGTTGACTCCAATGCTTCCCCCAGTTGTGTCAAGTTGGCTGGATGTCCTTTGGGTGGTGGACCATTCTTGATACACACGGGAGCTGTTGAGCGTGAAAAACCCAGTAGCGTTGCAGTTCTTAACACACTGGCTCCTACGACCATACCCCGTTCAAAGGCACTTAAATATTTTGTCTTGCCCATTCACCCTCTGAAGGGCACAATCTATGTCTCAAGGCTTAAGAATCCTTCTTTAACCGGTCTCCTCCCCTTCATCTACACTGATTTGAAGTGGATTTAACAAGTGACATCAATAAGGGATCATAGCTTTCACCTTTATTCACCTGGTCAGTCTATGTCATGGACAGAGCAGGTGTTCCTAATGTGTTGTACACCCGGTGTATATGATGTGTGTAGGATACATAGCCATGGTCTGTGAGTTGTGTTGTGTCCTTCCAGACCATCGTGGAGCTGACCCAGGAGAGGGACTGTGGACTGTACTCTCCCCAGCCGTTCTGTGCCCAGTCGCCCAACGACTCGCCCAGCATGCGCCGCACAGAGAGCCGGCAGCACCTGTCTGTGGAGCTGGCCGACGCCAAGGCCAAGATCAGACGTCTGCGCCAGGAGCTGTAAGTTCCCCCGTTGGCCTTTCACCAGCTCTGTACGCACCCCATTGGCCCTTCTGAGTAAGTCTGTAGTGGTAGACTGCAAAATGTCTGTTGGATCTCTAAACACACCATTGGTTCTCAGAAGTTGTGTAAGCTTCCTACAGGTATCCTATAAGTACTGTGGGTGTCCCATGTACTGTCTAGCAGAGTGTCTAAATTTGACACTGCATTCAGGCAGTTAACCCACTGTTCTTAACTGACTTGCCTAGTTAAATAAAGGTAAAATAAAATAAAACATTCACCTGCTGCTTTCCCAGAACTGTGTGCCATTGGAGCTGGGAGCCGTGACTCAGCTCTCTCTCTGTCTTTTGAGGAGTATCTTGTTCTCTGTTTTCCAGTTCATATAGCACTCTAACGCTGACCGGAGAGAACAGCAAAAGCAGGACACTAATTGCAGAGCTAAAAATCATTACATGTCAGGGGTATTGTTCGAGGAGAAAACATTTCCTGCAGCCTCTCAATAAGATGCAAGTGGTTCTATGCTACTGTTTTGGCGTGATAGTGCTCAACCTTTTTGCAGTGTCATAATCAACTTCCTCTTCAGAGTCCATTAGCCTTGGCAGAGACAAAGGCCAGTGGTCAGTTTATGATAGGGAGGGGTTGTTACGATAAGCTTTCTTTGTTTCAGGGGGAAGTGTTTAAGAATGCACAAACTAAGCTGCTGACTCTGTGGATTCTCTTCATCAAGTCCATCAAACGATTGAAATGGTTTGTCCAAGTAATGCTGTTGGCATTCGAACCAGTTCTGAGGTATCGGGCATTTTACGATGATCATAACTCCAGAAGATATCAGTGAAGCTGCTAGTGCTGTACCCGACTAAAAAATACACTGAGCTTGTCTGATGCTTTAAGCACACTAAAATAATTAGGACAAATGACTCAAGAGGGAGCCAGACCTCAAGAAAAAACGGTTAGCTCCTTCTGGTGCTGCTGACCTTTGCAGATTCTGAAGTAACTGGTAATAGGCTACACCAGGGGTCGGAAACCTTTTTCATGTAGAAAGTTTACAATTTATCTTACAATTTCTTTCGATCTGCGTGACAGTTATGATTTTCATATGCACAATTCCGTGCATTACGTCTACTTATCTCCAAATCATTGTCGTTTGGTTAATCTAAATTCTATCTAAATTATTCAAATCTAAAAGTTACTTCTATTGGCATATAGGTAAAAATAATACCATACAAAGCCAACAAATCAAAACATTGCAGGTATAAGATATCCTGATAAAATAAATATCATATGAATCACATGACCTGTCTGCAACGAACCTGAAACATTGTATCAACTATCACCTGTGTCCGGCCTGAAGCCTGCACTAGCAAACTTGCAACATTATATGAATTATTTTGGGTCCTCGTTTCCCGTGCAGTGACACAGATGTTTCCACCAAATCAGAGCATGACATTTCGGGGGTTATTGAAAGGGAGGAACTATTGTCATTCTCATAACAGACTTTTGAGGTGAAGAAAATAAATACTTTGAGAAGCTCCACAGCTCATTAGCCAAGTGGTGGTGAATTAAGACAATCAAAAATACTATCAGACATCCCCACATTGGCACAGTTATACATTTGGCCTACTTCTATGCGTAATTAGGTCCGCATCCTTACTCAACATAGACAGGAGAGCTCCAAACAAAAGACAATGAATACATTGACAAAACTCGTAAATGGAATGAAATAAACCAAAACTTGTTTCTCACAAGTGTAGCATAGGTTGTAAGCCTTGCAAACAACGTGTCCACTCCGACAATGAAAACAGTAAGCGACTGTAATATTTACATATTGAATGCATTAACAGAAATTACTGTAACCAAACAAACATTGTAGATTAGAAATGATGGGGATTAACCGTAAATGTAATACTGATGTATGTAATGGGGAATTGATAGGCACTAACAAAGGACAGACAATTCACACAATGAATGTGCACAAATTGGCATTCTGGAGAGCGATGCACCTTGTGCATCTTAACCACACTCCCCTTCTTCTTGGACTGTGCCATCCCTGCGGCCTCCGTAATGGATTAGTCCATTGAGACAGGAGCCAAACAGACATAAAACATGTTTTAGATTTGCGACCGCTCTGCTAAATCTCGGTCGACCAACAGCCTATGGACCGAACAATGGCCCAGTTGACTAAATGGTGTCCGCCATAGAAGCTGCAGACTGCTTCTCTGCAGGAGTGCATATAGTGTAGTCTCCTGTGGAGATGATACATCATCACATACGGCTCCTGTCACCCAGGCCAGTCCTGATGCTGTCTCCGACTGATACCGACTCAGATGTCTGGGGATTTGGCCCAGATCAGATGATTCCATGACAGGGCATTATAGTTCTTTATGTGTCTTTGACCTACAGAGCACAAAATCTATTGAATTCCACTTCTTTTTCTCCGATTTCTGGTCATTGTACACTGTGAAGCACCAACACTCGAGGGAAAGGGATCATTCTCTGTTAAACCCAATACATAGAGATCCACTGTGTTCTACTGTCTACTGATTGCCAGGGAAGGTCCTCCTGAGGGCACAGTAAAATGACCATGTGACCATAGCTCCGGCAGAATATATTTAGAAAATATGCTTAATTTTCATGTTTTTTTACTTCAGTACAAAACCTGGTGTTAAGAGGAATGCAGGAATAGATTGTGTAGATATAGATGACGATATGGCCCCTAAAGACCCAGTCGCAATCTTAATCCTGTCAGGTTCTGTAGAACGACAGGATGGCACATTGTCTAATGTGAATGGTAGACTGTAAAATGTTGGTAGACCATGGTACCACGGTTGTTAGTGACTCAGAGCTGCTGCAGGCTCAGTGCTGTCACCCACACAGGTTCACAGTGGATGAGCAGCTTTGTGTTGAGCCTAGTCTTGTCATCTACTCTCTTTATTAGGGCCTAAATGAAACTGGGGGAAACACTGAAAGGTGTTGAAAAGTTGTTTTACTGCTGTGGCGAGACTGAATGTCTGATGACATGATCTATTGTGGGATGAGATTAAAGGGTTCCAGACACACAAGGTACACACTGGAAATGTGTGTGTGCGCCCGCGTGCGTGAACCCTGTGCTCACCAAAAGCAGCTGTAGCAACAGCAGCAGAACGTGAGTTTTATTCCACTCTCGAAGCTAGCTGCTCACAAGCCTCTGATTTCAACATGCACATCACAGGAAGTGTGGAACAGAATAGTGATAATAATTCCTCCAGCCAATAGCAGACCCAGTAGAGATCACTAATCTGGACCAGGGAGACTGGAAAGCATCTCAGCTCATTTGAGGAATGCACAGTCCTCTTCAAGGCTCTGTGTGGCACATTCTTCATTCCTCACCGACCGGCAGCCAGCAGGACTGGCCTCCCTCAGCCTCAGCAAGCCCCAACCTGCTCCCAAGCCGAGTCGCTCTCGCATCTAAATAAACAGCAGGAGGCCATACAAATTGCATTTAGGTTGCATTGCCTGTCTATTACGGCGTCACAATAGAGCAAATCCATTAACAGAAGAACCTGATGTTGTGATTTGGGCTCTATTTGCTGCTCATGCTGGGTTGAGGGGGTCTGAAGTCAGTCTAGTCAGAGACATGGGGAAGAAAGGAATCTATTGGCATGTTACACAATTAACCAGATGTTATCTGGATTTGCTGGATTATAAAGAGCCGGTGGAACCAAAGCAAGGCAGCTCTATCAGTTAGAGATTTGCATGTCATGGAAAGTTGGTTGTGAGGTCATTTGTAGGTTGTTTTTGTGGTCCTACTTTGTATATTTCAGTTGAAATATGTTTGTATCATTTGGTAAATAACCCTATCCCCGGCCCCCGACCCACACACACCCACAAGCAAACCAGCTGACCTGGCCCAGTAAGGAAAGAGGTCCATGGATTCCTTTCTACTGGGTACACATCTAAGTAAAAATTCCAGTGTCTCAAGGCAACTTTAAAGAAAACAGAAACAAATATTTGTGTGGGACAGTTATGGGTTTGTTTGTGAGGAATGGTGTTTTTCAAATGCGTACATATGTGAATGTGTTTTACAATGTCTCTCTTTTTTTCACTTGCACCCCCCTTCTCTCTTACTCGCTCTCTCTCTTCTCCCACCCTTCTCTCTCTTCTTCTCTTTCTCTCTTCTCCTCCTTCTCTTTCTCTCTTCTTCCTCCTTCTCTCTCTGTCTTCTCCCTCCTTCTCTCTCTGTCTTCTCCCCCCTTCTCTGTCTTCTCCCCCTTCTCTGTCTTCTCCCCCTTCTCTGTCTTCTCCCTCCTTCTCTCTCTGTCTTCTCCCTCCTCTCTCTGTCTCCTACCCCTTCTTTGTCTTCTCCCCCTCTCTCTATCTTCTCCCTCCTCTCTCTGTCTTCTCCCCCTTCTCTGTCTTCTCCCCCCTTCTCTGTCTTCTCCACCCTTCTCTCTCTCGTTCTCTCTCTCTTCTCCCCCTTCTCTCTCTCTCTTCTCCCTCTCTTCTCTTTCACTCTCTCTTTTCTCTCTTCTTCTCTCCTCTCTCTCCAACCCCCTTCTCTCTCTTTTCTCTCTCTCTCTTCACTCTTTTCTCCCCCTTCTCTCTCTTTTCTCTCTCTCCTCCCCCTTCTCTCTCACTATATTTTCTTTCTCTCTCTTCTCCCCCTTTCTCTCTCTCTCGGTTTCTCGTGTTTGTCTCTCGATCTCTCTCTTCTCCCCCTCGCTTGCTTTCCCTCTCCCCCTGTCTTTCCCCATCTCCCCCCCTCTCTCTCTCTCTCTCTCTCCCCTGTCTCTCTCTCTCTCTCAGGGAGGAAAAGAGTGAGCAGCTGCTGGACTGCAGACAGGAACTGGACAACATGGAGACTGAAAATAAGAGGTTTCAGCAAGAGGTGCAGGACAAATCTACCTACTACAGCACAGAGCCATACAAAACAACTCAATACAGCACAGAGCCATACAAAACAACTCAATACAGCACAGAGCCATACAAAACAACTCAATACACCACAGAGCCATACAAAACAACTCAGTACAGCACAGAGCTATACAGAACAAATCAATACAGCACAGAGCCATACAAAACAACTCAGTACAGCACAGAGCCATACAAAACAACTCAGTACAGCACAGAGCTATACAGAACAAATCAATGCAGCACAGGGCCATACAAAACAACTCAATACAGCACAGAGCTATACAGAACAAATCAATACAGCACAGAGCCATACAAAACAACTCAATACAGCACAGAACAACTCAATACAGCACAGAGCCATACAGAACAACTCAATACAGCACAAGGCCATACAAAACAACTCAGTACAGCACAGAGCTATACAAAACAACTCAGTACAGCACAGAGCTATACAGAACAAATCAATACAGCACATAGCCATACAAAACAACTCAGTACAGCACAGAGCCATACAAAACAACTCAATACAGCACAGAGCCATACAAAACAACTCAATTCAGCACAGGGCCATACAGAACAACTCAATTCAGCACAGGGCCATACAGAACAACTCATTACACAACAGAGCCATACAAAACAACTCAATTCAGCACAGAGCCATACAGAACAATTCAGTACAGCACAGGGCCATACAGAACAATTCAATTCAGCACAGAGCCATACAGAACAACTCAGTACAGCATAGAGCCATACAGAACAACTCATTACACCACAGAGCCATACAGAACAACTCATTACACCACAGAGCCATACAGAACAACTCATTACACCACAGGGCCATACAGAACAACTCATTACACCACAGGGCCATACAGAACAACTCATTACACCACAGGGCCATACAGAACAACTCATTACACCACAGGGCCATACAGAACAACTCATTACACCACAGGGCCATACAGAACAACTCATTACACCACAGGGCCATACAGAACAACTCATTACACCACAGAGCCATACAGAACAACTCATTACACCACAGGGCCATACAGAACAACTCATTACACCACAGGGCCATACAGAACAACTCATTACACCACAGAGCCATACAGAACAACTCATTACACCACAGGGCCATACAGAACAACTCATTACACCACAGGGCCATACAGAACAACTCATTACACCACAGAGCCATACAGAACAACTCATTACACCACAGGGCCATACAGAACAACTCATTACACCACAGGGCCATACAGAACAACTCATTACACCACAGGGCCATACAAAACAACACAATACAGCACAGGGCCATACAGAACAACTCAGTACAGCACAAGGCCATACAGAACAACTCAGTACAGCACAGAGCTATACAGAACAACTCAATACAGTACACAGCAATATATAACAACTCAGTACAGCACAGAACTGTATTAAATGGTTACCCAGACTATTTGCATTGCCCCCCCTTTTCTATACTGCTGCTACTCTCTGTTATTATCAATGCATAGTCACTCTAATAATTTTACCTACATGTACATATTACTTCAATTACCTCAACTTACCGGTGCCCCCGCACATTGACTCTGTACCGGTACCTGCTGTATATAGCCTCCACATTGACTCTGTACCGGTACCTGCTGTATATAGTCTCCACATTGACTCTGTACCGGTACCTGCTGTATATAGCCTCCACATTGACTCTGTACCGGTACCTGCTGTATATAGCCTCCACATTGACTCTGTACCGGTACCTGCTGTATATAGCCTCCACATTGACTCTGTACCGGTACCTGCTGTATATAGCCTCCACATTGACTCTGTACCGGTACCTGCTGTATATAGCCTCCACATTGACTCTGTACCGGTACCTGCTGTATACCTGCTGTATATAGCCTCCACATTGACTCTGTACCGGTACCTGCTGTATATAGCCTCCACATTGACTCTGTACCGGTACCTGCTGTATATAGCCTCCACATTGACTCTGTACCGGTACCTGCTGTATATAGCCTCCACATTGACTCTGTACCGGTACCTGCTGTATATAGCCTCCACATTGACTCTGTACCGGTACCCCCTGTATATAGCCTCCACATTGACTCTGTACCGGTACCTGCTGTATATAGCCTCCACATTGACTCTGTACCGGTACCTGCTGTATATAGCCTCCACATTGACTCTGTACCGGTACCTGCTGTATATAGCCTCCACATTGACTCTGTACCGGTACCCCCTGTATATAGCCTCCACATTGACTCTGTACCGGTACCTGCTGTATATAGCCTCCACATTGACTCTGTACCGGTACCTGCTGTATATTGCCTCGCTATTGTTATTTTACCGCTGCTTTTGAATGATTTGCTACGTGTTACAGCGTTAACATTATGTGTGCCACAGAATGTCAACACTGCTGAGTAAACAGAGGGAGTCAATTACAGCTGATGTCAGACAGAGCTCCCAAACCACATCACATGACTTAGCACCAGCATTACACCACTTAATACATCAATACACATGATCTGTCTGCCATGAACCAACGTGTCTCTTCTGAACTCCAGCTACACACTACAGTATCTGTCTGCCATGAACCAACGTGTCTCGCCTGAACTCCAGCTACACACTACAGTATCTGTCTGCCATGAACCAACATGTCTCTCCTGAACTCCAGCTACACACTACAGTATCTGTCTGCCATGAACCAACGTGTCTCTACTGAACTCCAGCTACACACTACAGTATCTGTCTGCCATGAACCAACGTGTCTCTCCTGAACTCCAGCTACACACTACAGTATCTGTCTGCCATGAACCAACGTGTCTCTCCTGAACTCCAGCTACACACTACAGTATCTGTCTGCCATGAACCAACGTGTCTCTCCTGAACTCCAGCTACACACTACAGTATCTGTCTGCCATGAACCAACATGTCTCTCCTGAACTCCAGCTACACACTACAGTATCTGTCTGCCATGAACCAACGTGTCTCTCCTGAACTCCAGCTACACACTACAGTATCTGTCTGCCATGAACCAACGTGTCTCTCCTGAACTCCAGCTACACACTACAGTATCTGTCTGCCATGAACCAACGTGTCTCTCCTGAACTCCAGCTACACACTACAGTATCTGTCTGCCATGAACCAACATGTCTCTCCTGAACTCCAGCTACACACTACAGTATCTGTCTGCCATGAACCAACGTGTCTCTCCTGAACTCCAGCTACACACTACAGTATCTGTCTGCCATGAACCAACATGTCTCTCCTGAACTCCAGCTACACACTACAGTATCTGTCTGCCATGAACCAACGTGTCTCTCCTGAACTCCAGCTACACACTACAGTATCTGTCTGCCATGAACCAACGTGTCTCTCCTGAACTCCAGCTACACACTTTCACACATAAGCGATACACTAACCGTGCTGCTGAGCTATGCCAGATGTGTCACACAAAGCTGGCCCAGACCACTAGACCAAAGCTCCACCCATGAGACCTCATGTCACCTCTGGTGTCCTGACTGCCCTCAGAGTTATACAACACATCAAACCATTGCCACCACCTTCTGTTTTACTTTCTTAATCATTAGGTTAATGCCCTTAACCAATTAGCGGCTGAGCTATTTATAGCTTGGCTAACCCCTTAGATGTTGTCTTTGTTGTAAACATAATTTGCAGCGTTAGGGAGTAGGGCCCACCACAACAACATGGCAGAGCTGCTTATAATTGTGTGTGTGTGTGTGTGTGTAGGGTCATTTCAAATCCCTCTTCCAGAGAAGATGACTGACTCATGACACTATTGACTAAGAGGAGCTTCAGCCTGCCTCTGTGTATTACTGCCATGTGTGTTTACCTATATGGTGTCCACCTATACAGTCCATGGCGTGTTTGTTTACCAATATGAATTATGCCTGGCGCAATGCATGTATATAGTGGGAGTCCGTGTGAAACAAATATCTTGTATGAGTGTGACACTGACATGTAGTGTTTCGTTTGTCCCCTCCAGAGCCTGCAGTTGTTGTCGGACGCCCGTTCTGCCAGGGCATATCGTGACGAGCTGGACGCCCTGAGGGAGAAGGCCGTCAGAGTGGACAAGCTGGAGAGTGAAGTGGGACGCTACAAGGAGAGGCTCTACGACATTGAGTTCTACAAAGCCAGAGTAGAGGTACGCCAAACAAAGAAATAGCACCCAACAAGCTTGACGTGTCAGTGAAGCATTCATTGGGTGTAACATAAATGTATTGACCTGTTGTCCCAATGTTGGTTGAATGCGTGGTAGTGGGGATGGTAGTAGTGATATGGCTGTGGTTGACGTATGTGTGAAATCTGCTGGGTCCTACAGGAGCTGAAGGAGGACAACCAGGTTCTGCTGGAGACCAAGGCCATGCTAGAGGACCAGCTGGAAGGAACCAGGGCTCGCTCTGACAAACTCCACGAGCTGGAGAAAGAGAGCCTGCAGCTCAAATCCAAGATCCACGACATGGAAATGGTAAAGGACAGAGGGAAACTGAGTGTGTTTTGTGTGTGGGATCAGAGGAATCAAACAGACATAGTGATATGACTGATTTTACAAGCTCATTTTTTGGAGCCATCTTGTAGGTCATCTCTGATGAATGCCCATACTATACTGTAAGGCTTAGCTTTTGGGGAGCCGTCTGACAGTGTGTCGTGTGTATGTTGTCTGTCTGTGTGTTTGTTAGGACCGGGACATGGACAGGAAGCGTATTGAGGAGCTGCTAGAGGAGAACCTGGTCCTGGAGATGGCCCAGAAACAGAGCATGGACGAGTCTCTCCACCTGGGGTGGGAACTACAGCAGCTCTCCATGACCCCTGACCTGACAGAGGGTGAGCAGCCTGGAGCAGCAGCCCTCAGCACTGGGGCTCTGGCTCCAACCCTGGCCCTGGCTTTGGTCCTTCATACACACACAACAGATTGGACAGGGTTTATCTACACATGACTAACTCCTGTAATTAATATTCAATGACTCCAAGACCCAGATTAGCACTGGGCCTGGATTTGGAACGATGTTAATGGGGTTAACTGGTCTTGGATCAGGATAAACCCTGTCAGTAACTACAGTTAGGGATATTCCATACTTCCTCTTCCCTTGGGGGACCTCTTACCACTATAACAGAACCTGTAGCATTTGCATACAGTATGTTGTTGTGTGCCTAACCATAGATGGTTTCATTGTGCAGTGCCTCAGAAGTCCCTGGGCCACGAGGTGAATGAGCTGACATCCAGCCGGCTGCTGAAGCTGGAGAAGGAGAACCAGACCCTGCTGAAGACTGTGGAGGAGCTGAGAGGTTCTGCCAGCAAACACGTCCCTGCACGTCTCCTCAAGGCCGACAAGGAGAACCAGAGGCTCACCCAGAGGGTCAGAGCAGCTTCTATACTTGTATAGAATATATACTGAATTCCACTCACTTGCTTCCTGAACATTTCCCCTTCTCTAGCCCACCCAACATGGGCTCCACACTTGTTCCTTGCATCAACAACATAACAATGGCTGTTTGCTCTTTACCCCTACAGTAGCGTCTTGTTCCAGCCCCCTAGTTTTCACCCCAGGACTTGGCTTTCAGGCCCCTTAGCTCCATGACACCAGAGGGAATTGAAAGAACAGAGTAATTCTTGAAGACCGTTTCCTATTCTCTCTCAGACTTGACACTTGAAGGACACTCCATAAACTAACTCTCGGCTATTTTCAGACACTTAAGCCTTCTCTGTGCTCTCCGCATAGAATGCATGAAATGTGCCTTTCTCACACAAAGACAAGAGGTAAGACTGTGTTAGGCAGCACCACTGGATCGGTCTTTATGAGAGCCCATTTTAAAGTGAATCCAAGCAGGAGCTCTTGTACAATAACAGTTTAACTGGCTGTTTAACTGGCTGCCCGTAGATGAGCAATACGTAGGCAGTTTTGAGTTAAGCTGCTTTGACAGAATTAGGTGCTTGTAGGATATCTATGATATGATTAGTAATAATCAGTCTGCCTTGTGAAGAGTTCACCCTGTAGACCAGCATCCTGTCCAGGGGGTGTACTTGTACATCAAGCTGCCTCACGCTACAGAAACAGGAGATCGGCTCCTATGAGTCGTTCCAGCTTGCACAAACCAAGGCTTGTGCAAGATTCATCAGAAGGGCTTTATATGGACCTGCCTACGAGTCCCTTTAATAAAGGACATGTATCACAACACTGCCACTGTGACTAGAGAAATATAAATAGCATAATCAATTCAGTTTTATTTTTGCAAATTCAAATTCAAAAACAGGCTCTTCAATTTAACAGCGACCGAATCCCAATAGAATGGTGCCCAACTGTGATGGGTAATGGTATGGTAGACAAGCACCTGCCTGTACTGCACACTCTCATTGTGTCTGTGATCTAAGTGACTGGGTGTCATGGTAACAGTGTGTGTGCCTGCAGCTGGTGCAGCTGGAGAGTGAGCTGAACACAGAAAGGGAGAGTCTGCACAGTGCAGAGCATCTTGGCACCGACCTGATGAAGGAGAAGGCTCTGCTGGAGAAAACCCTGGAGACGCTGAGGGAGAATTCTGAGAGACAGGTACACACACACACACACACACACACACACGCGGTGGGTCGAGGGACTGAATTTGTTTTGATCTGGTCTGGTTCCAAGAGTCTCCGAATTACATTACTACCTATGTATCCAGATCGAGTTTTCTTAGGAGATAGCAGTCTTTGTGCTTGCATTCTCCCAACTAGTTGGAGACCTCTGTGTGGCTTGGGGGATAGAGCAGACAGAGTGTAATGAGGTCACAGGGTGTTTAGATGGATGATGTTTACAGTGAGAAGACATGGATACAAGCCAGATCTCTGGTGAACCTACACTACAGCGTTAACTAGGAAAAAATCAGGACCCTAGGTATAGTCTTCTCAGTTCTCATATTCAGGAAAGACTCAGGGTTCTCTTCATATTAACACCATGCTGAAACATGACTTGAGTTGACCTAGCATACTGCCACTCTGACGTCCTCTATGTCGTGTCCCAGGTGAAAGGCCTGGAGCAGGAGAACGAGCATCTGACCAATACCGTCTCGTCGCTGAGGCAACGCTCCCAGGTGGGCCCTGAGGCGCGGGTCAAAGACGTGGAGAAGGAGAACCGCGTGCTGCATGAGTCCATCCGGGAGACCAGCTCCAAGCTCAACAAGCTGGAGTTTGAGCGTAAGCAGCTGCGTAAGGACCTGGCGGTGTACAAGGAGAAGGGCGAGAGGACAGAGGAGCTGGAGGTGGAGGCGCAGCGGCTGGAGAGGGAGAACGAGGCCCTGCAGAAGCGAGTAGCCAGCCTGGGCATCACCTGTGACAAGGTCTGCCTCTCTGCATGCATTGGTGGCTGTATAGTTCACCTCTAGTTGTCTGTGTACCTGCTGTCTATTCTGTGTCCCCATCATATACAGTAGATGGGACTTTGAATGAGGAGCATTTATTCATTGATACATTTTCCCACATTCTCTCAAATCATCAGGTGGCGTCTCTGGAGAAGGAGAACGCAGAGCTTGAGGCAGAGGGCCGTCGTTTGAAGAAGAACGTGGAAGGCCTGCGGAGCACCTCCTTCCAGCTGGAGGCCCTGGAGAAGGAGAATGCCCAGCTGGACGAGGAGAACCTGAAGCTCCGCAGGGCTGCAGAGGTGCTCCGCTCGGCCGGGAACAAGGCGGCTCAGCTGGAACTGGAGAACCGGGAGCTGGAGAGCGAGAGGAGCCAGCTGAAGAGAAGCCTGGAGCTGCTCAAAGCCTCCTCCAGGAAGACGGAGAGGCTGGAGGTGAGCTACCAGGGCCTGGACACGGAGAACCAGCGGCTGCAGAAATCCCTAGAGAATAGCAGCCGCAAGATCCAGCAGCTAGAGGGGGAGCTGCAGGACGTAGAACAGGAGAACCAGAGTCTGCAGAGGAGCCTGGAGGAACTGAAGATCTCCAGCAAACGTCTGGAGCAGCTGGAGCAGGAGAATAAGACTCTGGAGCAGGAGAGCTCTCAGCTGGAGAAGGACAAGAAGCAGCTGGAGAAGGAAAACAAGAGGCTGAGACAGCAGGCGGAGATCAGGGACTCCAAGCTGGACGAGGACAACCTGAGGATCAGCCACCTGGAGAAGGAGAACCGCTCACTGGGCAAGGAGATGACCTCCTTCAAGGACTCCTGCAACCGCCTTAAAGACCTGGAGAAGGAGAACAAAGAGCTGGTCAAACAGGCCACTATAGATAAGAAGACCCTGGTCACTCTGCGAGAGGTAATGGTGTCGCTACTACCCCAGAGAGGCATGTTGTAATGTTAGGAGATATATTGTAATGCATTGGGTGAATGCCCATAAGGCTTCAAATGTGCATTTAGATGATCGATAAAGTTCTGTTACAGTCATTGCGCCTGCATTATGCACGAAGTAATAGAACCAGAGCGCTCTGTCAACACATTTTCAGAAACTTGGAACTCCACTGTGCCTCATAAGATTATATTATTCATTAATAAAGGATTGGGGTGTAGGGATTACAAATGTAAAGTGATTCTGGGTTGGCGTTTGATGTTCCAGGAACTGGTGAGTGAGAAACTGCGGACTCAGCAGATGAACAATGATCTTGAGAAACTGACCCACGAGCTGGAGAAGATAGGCCTTAACAAGGAGAGGTTGCTGCAGGCCGAGCAGAGCTCTGACGATGACAGGTAACACACACACACACAAACCACTATGCTGCTGCTCAAAGGTACCACATCGATGAAGGTTCATAGTAGGTACTCTGCCATCAATACACTGTCAAGACCTTGAATTCTTTCCAGGGAAGACCCTTGGTCTTTAATGATTGTGAATGTCCCTTATCTGCAGGTACAAGCTGCTGGAGTTCAAGCTAGAGTCCACTCTCAAGTCTTCTCTGGAGATCAAGGAGGAAAAGATAGCTGCCTTGGAGGCCAGACTGCAGGAGTCCTCTAACCTCAACCAACAACTGCGCCAGGAGCTTAAAACTGTTAGTTCCCAAACAATACATTACAACAGTCCAGAAGACCAAAACATTATCCCCGAGAGATTCTGTGTTATGTTCTTTAACACACGACTCAGAGAAACGCTGAAATGCTTCTGAGGCCATGTATTGTGTATTCATTCCTTTTTCATTATGTTATCAATTCCTGAGGCACCAGGAGCCTGGAAAACACAGAGAATAGTCTCCACAGCACGTTTTTCAACTCTGTGACGAAAACTAGAACCCTTGCTGGGGTGCCAGAACAGAGAACAGTATATCTTTGGAAGATTTGGGGGGATGGAGGTTTAACCCTTTGACCTTTCCAGGTGAAGAAGAACTATGAGGCCCTGCGACAGAGGGAGGAGGAGGAGGAGAGGATGGTGCAGAGCTCACCCCCCAGAGGAGGGGACAGGGAGGACTCTCAGGCCGTCAACAAGTGGGAGAAGGAGAGCCACGAGACCACCCGGGAACTGCTCAAGGTCAAAGACCGCCTCATTGAGGTGGAGAGGAACGTGAGTACACTATCTAATCAACAACTCAAAACAGCCGTCTTAGATACTGCATGTGACAGTGATGTGTCACTGAAGTGTGAAGGACTCTGCATATAAATAATGCCTGTGTATATCTTGTCTGTCTGTCTATACCATCTCCAGAATGCCACCCTCCAGGCAGAGAAGCAGGCCCTGCATACCAACCTGAAGCAGCTAGAGACCCAGAGCAGTAACCTGCAGGCCCAGATTCTGGCTCTGCAGAGACAGACTGCATCTCTACAGGAGAACAACACCACACTACAGACCCAGAACGCCAAACTCCAGGTAAGCCCGGGTTCCTTCTGTTGCTCCCTCACTGCTGTGCCATGAACTCTATTTTCTGGCCTTGTCTACACTGCATCTATAGCCTGTATTGTAGTTTAAACTCTCCCCAAGCGTGTCTCTTCTCTCCACTCTGCCCCGTGGCTAGAGATAATTCCTTTCTCATTGAGCTTTGCTCCACAACATCTATTTTGATGTATTTTTTGGCAGCAGATCAACAAAATCTTGCATTCTGCTGCAAACCAAAACTAATTACAACTTTGAACATGTCTGTGCTTGTGATTTGTACTGGCAAAAAAAATATTTGACCACTGATGTCTATCCAAATCAGACAGGGACATGCAACGTCTCAACCATCAGAGTTGACTAGAGGGACAGGCTGGCTGCGTACACAGTGCCCCCTGTTGTTCAGAAGTGACACTGGTGTCTATTCAAATTATTTTGTGGGGTTCTTACCCTGGTTTTCACATAATCAGTGAATCTAATCTATTGCTATTCCTAGCAGGACATGACAAAATCCTTGAAAAAACTGTTATAGTTAAGGGCATTTTCTGATTGAGTTCAGACTGCTCAGATCGTCCAATCAGAAGTCTTGTTTTCCCCTCTAGGTTGAGAACTCAACGCTGAACTCCCAGAGTGGCGCTCTCATGGCCCAGAATGCCCAACTGGCGACGCAGCAGTCCAGTACGGAGAACGAGAAGGAGGGGGCGATGAGGGACAGGGAAGACCTGAGGTCCACCTATGAGATGCTGCTAAGGGACCATGAGAAACTGGCTGCCCTGCATGAGAGACAGGCCTCCGAGTACGAGGGCCTCATCGGCAAACATGGAGGCCTGAAAAGTTCCCACAAGAGTCTAGAGTCACAGCACAGAGACCTGGAGGACAGGTGGGGTTTCTACTGGCACTGTTATGTGCTTAATGCATACTGTAGCACAGCTGGCCTACCATCACACACTTAACCACACTCATGGCCAAACACACACGTGCACGACAGTCTTATTATGCATTCACCTCCACTCTACCATTATACAGCACTCAAGTCAGAGACGCGTGTAAACGCACAGCTGCTGTTCACTAACAGGTAGTACTGTATTTACAGGTATAACCAGCTGCTGTTCACTAACAGGTAGTACTGTATTCACAGGTATAACCAGCTGCTGTTCACTAACAGGTAGTACTGTATTTACAGGTATAACCAGCTGCTGTTCACTAACAGGTAGTACTGTATTTACAGGTATAACCAGCTGCTGTTCACTAACAGGTAGTACTGTATTTACAGGTATAACCAGCTGCTGTTCACTAACAGGTAGTACTGTATTCACAGATATAACCAGCTGCTGTTCACTAACAGGTAGTACTGTATTTACAGGTATAACCAGCTGCTGTTCACTAACAGGTAGTACTGTATTCATAGGTATAACCAGCTGCTGTTCACTAACAGGTAGTACTGTATTCACAGATATAACCAGCTGCTGTTCACTAACAGGTAGTACTGTATTTCCAGGTATAACCAGCTGCTGTTCACTAACAGGTAGTACTGTATTTACAGGTATAACCAGCTGCTGTTCACTAACAGGTAGTCCTGTATTTACAGGTATAACCAGCTGCTGTTCACTAACAGGTAGTACTGTATTCACAGGTATAACCAGCTGCTGTTCACTAAAAGGTAGTACTGTATTTACAGATATAACCAGCTGCTGTTCACTAACAGGTAGTACTGTATTTACAGGTATAACCAGCTGCTGTTCACTAACAGGTAGTACTGTATATTTACAGGTATAACCAGCTGCT
This sequence comes from Oncorhynchus nerka, assembly GCF_034236695.1. NCBI lineage: Eukaryota > Metazoa > Chordata > Actinopteri > Salmoniformes > Salmonidae > Oncorhynchus > Oncorhynchus nerka. The sequence continues at coordinate 22,224,319 of NC_088405.1, read as the reverse complement.
GTTCACTAACAGGTAGTACTGTATTCACAGGTATAACCAGCTGCTGTTCACTAACAGGTAGTACTGTATTCACAGGTATAACCAGCTGCTGTTCACTAACAGGTAGTACTGTATTTACAGGTATAACCAGCTGCTGTTCACTAACAGGTAGTACTGTATTTACAGGTATAACCAGCTGCTGTTCACTAACAGGTAGTACTCTATTTACAGGTATAACCAGCTGCTGTTCACTAACAGGTAGTACTGTATTTACAGGTATAACCAGCTGCTGTTCACTAACAGGTAGTACTGTATTTACCGGTATAACCAGCTGCTGTTCACTAAAAGGTAGTACTGTATTTCCAGGTATAACCAGCTGCTGTTCACTAACAGGTAGTACTGTATTTACAGGTATAACCAGCTGCTGTTCACTAACAGGTAGTACTGTATTTACAGGTACAACCAGCTGCTGTTCACTAAAAGGTAGTACTGTATTTACAGGTATAACCAGCTGCTGTTCACTAACAGGTAGTACTGTATTTACAGGTATAACCAGCTGCTGTTCACTAACAGGTAGTACTGTATTCACAGGTATAACCAGCTGCTGTTCACTAAAAGGTAGTACTGTATTTACAGGTATAACCAGCTGCTGTTCACTAACAGGTAGTACTGTATTTACAGGTATAACCAGCTGCTGTTCACTAACAGGTAGTACTGTATTTACAGGTATAACCAGCTGCTGTTCACTAACAGGTAGTACTGTATTTACAGGTATAACCAGCTGCTGTTCACTAAAAGGTAGTACTGTATTTACAGGTATAACCAGCTGCTGTTCACTAACAGGTAGTACTGTATTTACAGGTATAACCAGCTGCTGTTCACTAACATGTAGTACTGTATTTACAGGTATAACCAGCTGCTGTTCACTAACAGGTAGTACTGTATTTACAGGTATAACCAGCTGCTGTTCACTAACAGGTAGTACTGTATTCACAGGTATAACCAGCTGCTGTTCACTAACAGGTAGTACTGTATTTACAGGTATAACCAGCTGCTGTTCACTAACAGGTAGTACTGTATTTACAGGTATAACCAGCTGCTGTTCACTAACAGGTAGTACTGTATTCACAGGTATAACCAACTGCTGTTCACTAACAGGTAGTACTGTATTCACAGGTATAACCAGCTGCTGTTCACTAACAGGTAGTACTGTATTTACAGGTATAACCAGCTGCTGTTCACTAACAGGTAGTACTGTATTTACAGGTATAATCAGCTGCTGTTCACTAACAGGTAGTACTGTATTTCCAGATATAACCAGCTGCTGAGGCAGAAGGATCAGCTGGAGGAGCTGGAGAAACAGCTGAAGTCAGAGCAGGAGAAGATGCTGTCTGAGAACAAGAGCCACGAGGCCACGGCTGCAGACTACCACAAACTGAAGGAGGAGAATGAAAGGTTAAACTGAATACTGTATGTATAAGGAACCGAGGGGGAGGGGGGTGTGCCCTGAGGTTTACTTTGGGGTGCAAGGGAACATCCCTAAACTGTCAATCCAGCTGAGGAGAAACCTGTGTAACAAGATTTTTTGAGAGCGAGGGAAAAGAAAGTCTGTTTTGAGTGGCAGTATGCAGACATTTTAAGTGGTAGTTTACAATTAGATAACTAACCATTTAGCTGTTATTTTGCTCGTCAATTAGTGAATGGTTTGGTTTGTGGTTTGACCTGTGCCAGGGGCTATGAGTAAAGAATGTGCTGTTTGAAACCCATTCTGATGTTTCTGTGTGTAGGCTGAACATGGCACACCGTCAGCTGGTGAAGGACAATGAGGGCCTGCAGGCCGACCATAAGAACCTGAAGAGCCAGATGAACGGTGCCAAGCTGGAACAGACCCGCATGGAGGCGGAGTTCTCCAAACTCAAAGAGCAGTACCAGCAGCTGGACATCACCTCCACCAAGCTCACTAACCAGTGTGAGGTACGGTTATATACCCCTCAACCCCACTTCTCTACCTCCCACTCACTAACCAGTGAGAGGTACGGTTACATACCCCTCAACCCCACTTCTCTACCTCCCACTCACCAACCAGTATGAGGTATGGTTACATACCACTCAACCCCACTTCTCTACCTCCCACTCACCAATCAGTATGAGGTATGGTTACATACCCCTCAACCCCACTTCTCTACCTCCCACTCACCAACCAGTGTGAGGTATGGTTACATACCCCTCTACCCCACTTCTCTACCTCCCACTCACCAACCAGTATGAGGTATGGTTACATACCCCTCTACCCCACTTCTCTACCTCCCACTCACCAACCAGTATGAGGTACGGTTACATACCCCTCAACCCCACTTCTCTACCTCCCACTCACCAATCAGTGTGAGGTACGGTTACATACCCCTCAACCCCACTTCTCTACCTCCCACTTACCAACCAGTGTGAGGTACGGTTACATACCCCTCAACCCCACTTCTCTACCTCCCACTCACCAATCAATGTGAGGTACGGTTACATACCCCTCAACCCCACTTCTCTACCTCCCACTCACCAACCAGTGTGAGGTACGGTTACATACCACTCAACCCCACTTCTCTACCTCCCACTCACCAACCAGTATGAGGTACGGTTACATACCCCTCAACCCCACTTCTCTACCTCCCACTCACCAATCAGTATGAGGTAAGGTTACATACCCCTCAACCCCACTTCTCTACCTCCCACTCACCAACCAGTATGAGGTACGGTTACATACCCCTCAACCCCACTTCTCTACCTCCCACTCACCAACCAGTATGAGGTACGGTTACATACCCCTCAACCCCACTTCTCTACCTCCCACTCACCAACCAGTATGAGGTACGGTTACATACCCCTCAACCCCACTTCTCTACCTCCCACTCACCAATCAGTGTGAGGTATGGTTACATACCCCTCATCCCCACTTCTCTACCTCCCACTCACCAACCAGTATGAGGTATGGTTACATACCCCTCAACCCCACTTCTCTACCTCCCACTCACTAACCAGTATGAGGTACGGTTACATACCCCTCAACCCCACTTCTCTACCTCCCACTCACCAACCAGTATGAGGTATGGTTACATACCCCTCAACCCCACTTCTCTACCTCCCACTCACTAACCAGTATGAGGTACGGTTACATACCCCTCAACCCCACTTCTCTACCTCCCACTCACCAACCAGTATGAGGTACGGTTACAAACCCCTAAACCCCACTTCTCTACCTCCCACTCACCAACCAGTATGAGGTACGGTTACATACCCCTCAACCCCACTTCTCTACCTCCCACTCACCAACCAGTATGAGGTACGGTTACATACCCCTCAACCCCACTTCTCTACCTCCCACTCACCAATCAGTGTGAGGTATGGTTACATACCCCTCAACCCCACTTCTCTACCTCCCACTCACCAACCAGTATGAGGTATGGTTACATACCCCTCAACCCCACTTCTCTACCTCCCACTCACTAACCAGTATGAGGTACGGTTACATACCCCTCAACCCCATTTCTCTACCTCCCACTCACCAACCAGTATGAGGTACGGTTACATACCACTCAACCCCACTTCTCTACCTCCCACTCACCAACCAGTATGAGGTACGGTTACATACCCCTCAACCCCACTTCTCTACCTCCCACTCACCAACCAGTATGAGGTATGGTTACATACCCCTCAACCCCACTTCTCTACCTCCCACTCACCAACCAGTATGAGGTATGGTTACATACCCCTCAACCCCACTTCTCTACCTCCCACTCACCAACCAGTATGAGGTATGGTTACATACCCCTCAACCCCACTTCTCTACCTCCCACTCACCAACCAGTATGAGGTATGGTTACATACCCCTCAACCCCACTTCTCTACCTCCCACTCACCAACCAGTATGAGGTATGGTTACATACCCCTCTACCCCACTTCTCTACCTCCCACTCACCAATCAGTATGAGGTATGGTTACATACCCCTCAACCCCACTTCTCTACCTCCCACTCACCAACCAGTATGAGGTATGGTTACATACCCCTCAACCCCACTTCTCTACCTCCCACTCACCAACCAGTGTGAGGAACTGCAATATCTGCACCCCCTTCCCACAGACCGACTAGATTGGAATTTGCATGTTCCACATATTTCCCAACTCTATCACAGGAAACTCTTGGTAAATATGCCCCCATGTTATGGAAGTGTTCATAGCTGATATTGGGCAACTGTCCTGACATCTGTCTGTTGGAAAGGAAGGCTGATTGAGTAGTTGTGCCTGGGGATACACAGCTGGTTTCTCAACACTGAGCTCTATGAGGCTTAAAGAGTGTCAGACAACGATTTACACACTGCAAAAGGCACAGCCCATGTACAGTAATACATACAACCATGGAAAAGAAACTTGGAAACTTGCTCAATAACTATTTCCATTGAAAACTTAGGTAAAAAAAAAAAGTTTATTTCTCTCTCCCTAGTTGCTGAGTCAGTTGAAAGGGAACCTGGAGGAGGAGAACCGTCACCTGCTGGACCAGATCCAGACCCTGATGCTGCAGAACCGCACCCTGCTAGAACAGACCATGGAGAGCAAGGACCTGTTCCACGTAGAACAGAGACAGTACATGTGAGAGATGACCCCCGCTATTACATTTTGATAGCCTGTAACCGGTGTCAAACATGTCAACAGGAGAAATGTCTGTTTCTTGGCTATGTAGCTAGATGTCATTTGTCTCTGACGCTAACTGGTCTAGATGTAATTTGTCCCTGACCCTAACTGGTCTAGATGTAATTTGTCCCTGACGCTAACTGGTCTAGATGTCATTTGTCCCTGAACCTAACTGGTCTAGATGTCATTTGTCCCTGACGCTAACTGGTCTAGATGTAATTTGTCCCTGACGCTAACTGGTCTAGATGTCATTTGTCCCTGAACCTAACTGGTCTAGATGCCATTTGTCCCTGACGCTAACTGGTCTAGATGTCATTTGTCCCTGAACCTAACTGGTCTAGATGTCATTTGTCCCTGACCCTAACTGGTCTAGATGTCATTTGTCCCTGACCCTAACTGGTCTAGATGTCATTTGTCCCTGACACTAACTGGTCAAGATGTAATTTGTCCCTGACGCTAACTGGTCTTTCCCTCCTTCACAGAGACAAGCTGAACGAGTTGAGGAGACAGAAGGAGAAGCTGGAGGAGAAGATCATGGATCAGTATAAGTTCTACGACCCCTCACCTCCACGGAGGTAAGTAGCTAGGAGGAATCCACTCACTGCTGTCACTGTGGGTGGTGCTGTGGCCAGACTTGGGAATGCTGCAGTACATCATGTCCATAGGTATCTGTATACTATCTGTCATAGTAAACAGCTGGCTGAGACAAAGCAGACATCCCCCCCACATGAAAATTTAATGTATAACTGCAGTACATTGCTGTAGTCGTCTGGTTAGGATTCATTCTAGTACCTAATCGACTGCACTATACCTAACCATTCAGTTCGGATTCATTTCCGTGCCTGACTAAATGCAGATGGTTTACATCTGAACCTAACCAACCCCTGCATATGGTTGAAATATCTACCTAACCAGGCAGCTCTGGTTTATATTTATGCCTAATCAACATCATAGCTGTAAATTATGGCTGTCTCTGGGGAATTGATATGCTGTGGTTTACAAGAACACCCCAGATGCTGGAAAACCCCTGGTTCAATAGGCATGAAATGGGAAAACAAACTAAATGCATTCCCTTCATTTCAAACCCCCCCCCCCTTTTCCTTCCTACTGAACACTACATTTACATTTAAGTCATTTAGCAGACGCTCTTATCCAGAGCGACTTACAAATTGGTGCATTCACCTTATGACATTCAGTGGAGCAGCCACTTTACAATAGTGCATCTAAATCTTTTAAGGGGGGGGGGGGGATTACTTTATCCTATCCTAGGTATTCCTTAAAGAGGTGGGGTTTCAGGTGTCTCCGGAAGGTGGTGATTGACTCCGCTGTCCTGGCGTCGTGAGGGAGTTTGTTCCACCATTGGGGGGCCAGAGCAGCGAACAGTTTTGACTGGGCTGAGCGGGAACTGTACTTCCTCAGTGGTAGGGAGGCGAGCAGGCCAGAGGTGGATGAACGCAGTGCCCTTGTTTGGGTGTAGGGCCTGATCAGAGCCTGGAGGTACTGAGGTGCCGTTCCCCTCACAGCTCCATAGGCAAGCACCATGGTCTTGGGAAGGTTGAACACCAGACGGGCTGCGGCGTTCTGGATGAGTTGTAGGGGTTTAATGGCACAGGCAGGGAGCCCAGCCAACAGCGAGTTGCAGTAATCCAGACGGGAGATGACAAGTGCCTGGATTAGGACCTGCGCCGCTTCCTGTGTGAGGCAGGGTCGTACTCTGCGGATGTTGTAGAGCATGAACCTACAGGAACGGGCCACCGCCTTGATGTTAGTTGAGCACGACAGGGTGTTGTCCAGGATCACGCCAAGGTTCTTAGCGCTCTGGGAGGAGGACACAGTGGAGTTGTCAACCGTGATGGCGAGATCATGGAACGGGCAGTCCTTCCCCGGGAGGAAGAGCAGCTCCGTCTTGCCGAGGTTCAGCTTGAGGTGGTGATCCGTCATCCACACTGATATGTCTGCCAGACATGCAGAGATGCGATTCGCCACCTGGTCATCAGAAGGGGGAAAGGAGAAGATTAATTGTGTGTCGTCTGCATAGCAATGATAGGAGAGACCATGTGAGGTTATGACAGAGCCAAGTGACTTGGTGTATAGCGAGAATAGGAGAGGGCCTAGAACAGAGCCCTGGGGGACACCAGTGGTGAGAGCACGTGGTGAGGAGACGGATTCTCGCCACGCCACCTGGTAGGAGCGACCTGTCAGGTAGGACGCAATCCAAGCGTGGGCCGCGCCGGGAGATGCCCAACTTGGAAAGGGTGGAGAGGAGGATCTGATGGTTCACAGTATCGAAGGCAGCCGATAGGTCTAGAAGGATGAGAGCAGAGGAGAGAGAGTTAGCTTTAGCAGTGCGGAGCGCCTCCGTGATACAGAGAAGAGCAGTCTCAGTTGAATGACTAGTCTTGAAACCTGACTGATTTGGATCAAGAAGGTCATTCTGAGAGAGATAGCGGGAGAGCTGGCCAAGGACGGCACGTTCAAGAGTTTTGGAGAGAAAAGAAAGAAGGGATACTGGTCTGTAGTTGTTGACATCGGAGGGATCGAGTGTAGGTTTTTTCAGAAGGGTGCAACTCTCGCTCTCTTGAAGACGGAAGGGACGTAGCCAGCGGTCAGGGATGAGTTGATGAGCGAGGTGAGGTAAGGGAGAAGGTCTCCGGAAATGGTCTGGAGAAGAGAGGAGGGGATAGGGTCAAGCGGGCAGGTTGTTGGGAGGCCGGCCGTCACAAGACGCGAGATTTCATCTGGAGAGAGAGGGGAGAAAGAGGTCAGAGCACAGGGTAGGGCAGTGTGAGCAGAACCGGCGGTGTCGTTTGACTTAGCAAACGAGGATCGGATGTCGTCGACCTTCTTTTCAAAATGGTTGACGAAGTCATCTGCAGAGAGGGAGGAGGGGGAGGGGGAGGAGGATTCAGGAGGGAGGAGAAGGTTGCTAAGAGCTTCCTAGGGTTAGAGGCAGATGCTTGGAATTTAGAGTGGTAGAAAGTGGCTTTAGCAGCAGAGAGAGAAGAGGAAAATGTAGAGAGGAGGGAGTGAAAGGATGTCAGGTCCGCAGGGAGGCGAGTTTTCCTCCATTTCCGCTCGGCTGCCCGGAGCCCTGTTCTGTGAGCTCGCAATGAGTCGTCGAGCCACGGAGCGGGAGGGGAGAACCGAGCCGGCCTGGAGGATAGGGGACATAGAGAGTCAAAGGATGCAGAAAGGGAGGAGAGGAGGGTTGAGGAGGCAGAATCAGGAGATAGGTTGGAGAAGGTTTGAGCAGAGGGAAGAGATGATAGGATGGAAGAGGAGAGAGTAGCGGGGGAGAGAGAGCGAAGGTTGGGACGGCGCGATACCATCCGAGTAGGGGCAGTGTGGGAAGTGTTGGATGAGAGCGAGAGGAAAAGGATACAAGGTAGTGGTCGGAGACTTGGAGGGGAGTTGCAATGAGGTTAGTGGAAGAACAGCATCTAGTAAAGATGAGGTCGAGCGTATTGCCTGCCTTGTGAGTAGGGGGAAGGTGAGAGGGAGAGGTCAAAAGAGGAGAGGAGTGGAAAGAAGGAGGCAGAGAGGAATGAGTCAAAGGTAGACGTGGGGAGGTTAAAGTCGCCCAGAACTGTGAGAGGTGAGCCGTCCTCAGGAAAGGAGCTTATCAAGGCATCAAGCTCATTGATGAACTCTCCGAGGAACCTGGAGGGCGATAAATGATAAGGATGTTAAGCTTGAAAGGGCTGGTAACTGTGACAGCATGGAATTCAAAGGAGGCGATAGACAGATGGGTAAGGGGAGAAAGAGAGAATGACCACTTGGGAGAGATGAGGATCCCGGTGCCACCACCCCGCTGACCAGAAGCTCTCGGGGTGTGCGAGAACACGTGGGCGGACGAAGAGAGAGCAGTAGGAGTAGCAGTGTTATCTGTGGTGATCCATGTTTCCGTCAGTGCCAAGAAGTCGAGGGACTGGAGGGAGGCATAGGCTGAGATGAACTCTGCCTTGTTGGCTGCAGATCGGCAGTTCCAGAGGCTACCGGAGACCTGGAACTCCACGTGGGTCGTGCGCGCTGGGACCACCAGATTAGGGTGGCCACGGCCACGCGGTGTGGAGCGTTTGTATGGTCTGTGCAGAGAGGAGAGAACAGGGATAGACAGACACATAGTTGACAGGCTACAGAAGAGGCTACGCTAATGCAAAGGAGATTGGAATGACAAGTGGACTACACGTCTCGAATGTTCAGAAAGTTGAGCTTACGTAGCAAGAATCTTATTGACTAAAATGATTAAAAATGATACAGTACTGCTGAAGTAGGCTAGCTGGCAGTGGCTGCGTTGTTGACTTTGTAGGCTAGCTGGCAGTGGCTGCGTTGTTGATTCGGGGGCTAGCTGGCTAGCTAGCAGTGTTGATTACGTTACGTTGTGTTAAAAGAACGACAATAGCTGGCTAGGTAACCTAGAAAATCGCTTTAGACTACACAATTATCTTTGATACAGAGACGGCTAGCCAGAATAAAATTATTTACCTCAAATAACAATAACTCCTCCCCCATCTCTCTCCTTCCTCTCTCTCCCCTTTCTCTCTCTCTCCTTCCCTCATCTCTCACTCTCACTCCCCTCTCTCGTGTCAGACGGGGGAATTGGATCACCCTGAAGATGAAGAAGCTGATCAAGCCGAGGAGTCGGGAGCGGATGCGTTCCCTGACGCTGACTCCCACGCGCTCCGAGTCCAGTGAGGGCTTCCTGGGGCTTCCTCTGGACAGCCAGGACTCCTCCTCCATAGGCTCTGGCTCCAACTCCCTGGACGACACGCTGACACACAAGAGGAGCAGCAGTGAGTTGACACACTCTCAGGCCTGCATGGAATATTCCCTACTGAACAGATCAAATCCAGCCTTATTTGAAGTGCAATTAAAACACATCAGTATACGTTACAGTAAAATAAACACAATAGAAGGAAGCAATAGACCGATCCTGACCAGGCAGCCTGGGACTAGGTCTTCCTCTCTCAGTACAACTGACAAGAGGGACTGACACACAGGAAGAAGGACTAGATCACATTGTTAGATAAAACACCCAGGAAGCAGAGCACATATTGTATTAATAAATATATGCAGGGTTGGACACAGGAAAGGCAGACACAGGAAATATGATCCACAGAGAGACCAAAGGACACTGGGTCAGACAGGAAAGTACACTCTGACACTAGAACATGAGAGGGTCATATTCAGGAAATGAAGAATGAGCAGGGTCAGATTCAGGAAATGAAGAATCAGCAGGGTCAGATTCAGGAAATGAAGAATGAACAGGGTCAGATTCAGGAAATTAAGAATGAGCAGGGTCAGATTCAGGAAATGAAGAATGAACAGGGTCAGAGTCAAGAAATTAAGAATGAACAGGGTCAGGTTCAGGAAATGAAGAATGAGCAGGGTCAGATTCAGGAAATGAAGAATGAGCAGGGTCAGATTCAGGAAATTAAGAATGAGCAGGGTCAGATTCGGGAAATGAAGAATGAGCAGGGTCAGATTCAGGAAATTAAGAATGAGCAGGGTCAGATTCGGGAAATTAAGAATGAGCAGGGTCAGATTCAGGAAATTAAGAATGAGCAGGGTCAGATTCAGGAAATTAAGAATGAGCACAGGTCAGTTGCAGATGGTGAGGCTTGCCGGGCTGGAGACTCCAGGACAGTAGATGCTTGTTGCTGTGTGGTGGTTGGTTGTGTGGACCTAACGCTTGCGATGCTTGTTTTTCTCTCTCTGTGCAAAAGGGAAGAGAGACTCTCAGAGAGTGCAGCATTCCCATGTGCAGGGTAACCAGGGTTCCTCTAATGGTATGCTAAGAGGGGAGGGCTGGGCGCGGCTTGTAGTCGAGCTGTCCTGTCACTCAGGGCATGTCAACGTGTCATGACTCATCCTTCAGTCAATGTCCATACCTATTAAAAGGTGCAATGCATTATGGGTCACCTGTGCTCAATGCACCAGCTATTAACACATTTTTTGTCTTCAACTATACTAAAGACAACCTTTTATGCAACCATTTGATTTGTCTTTGAATAGCTCTAATAAATAACGTTTAAGTAACACACACGCAATATGAGATATGTCTAAAAAAAAAATTTAAAGACTGAAGTTCCACTTCTTTATTTCTGTGAAATGCAGACAGTCTGGAGCTGGAAATCTAAAATGGTGTCTCTGTATAGTCAGTGTCCCAGAATCTTCTCTTTCCCTGTGAATACTCCTTTCACTGCAGTGCCACTCCTTGTCTCGTCGTTTTACCTCCTAATTGCACCCTTTAATAAACATCACCCGTGTGTGTGTGTGTGTGTGTGTGTGTGTGTGTGTGTGTGTGTGTGTGTGTGTGTGTGTGTGTGTGTGTGTGCTGGCAGCCTGATGTCTTCTATGTAACAACCCTCTTCACAGCCATCCCACCGAGCTGGTGTTTTGTGTATGAATTTGTTTGAACAGTCAGTGAGTGTTAGTGTGTGTGTGCTCATTTGCATGTAAGCGTTTTCCCTTGTGTAACTCTGTGTGTTTGTTTTCGGTCCCAGCTGGGTCTTCAGGGCACTACCCTGGTTCTCTCCCCCTGGTTCTCTCCCCCTGGTTCTGTCCCCCTGGTTCTCAGCATTAACAGCCATCTGTTTTTCCCTCCTTTCTGTTCCTCTCCATCTCCCCTGGTCTTTCTGTTTCTCCCCCCTCTGCTTTGGCTGTAAACTGACAGCTCTGAAAAGGTTGCCCTTTATGAGGACCAGATCGAAGGAGAAAGACAAAGAGAAGGCCATCTACCGCCGGTCCATGTGTAAGACCTCCAATAGCCCACCCAGCGTCCTACCACCTACCTCCCTCCATCACTCCACCTCCTCTGGCCTGCGCCTGCCTCCCTCCCTCGCTCCACCTACTCTGGCCTGCGCCTGCCTCCCTCCATCGCTCCACCTCCTCTGGCCTGCGCCTGCCTCCCTCCATCTCCTAGAGTCTCCTCTCATAGCTCCTAGCTGGTGTCTTTCCTTCCATTCTAGGAATACTAAACTCAAACACTACTGTATCCCTAATAGTAGCTGCATCTATCTTAACACATGTTGTGTTTGGGTTAAATTTGTGTACAGTCAAAGCAATGACATACAAGAACAAACATATGTAGATATTAGAACAAACTAACACTCTCTTCAGTGATTAAGGACACTAATGTGAGTTAAGTTGATTGTAGAGGATAGAGGTGTTCTGTGAACTGTAGGGTTTTTTCTGTAGTTCTTTTCGCTGTAGTGTTGTGATATCTGTAGATGAGCTGTAGTTTATTTTTAGTCCAGGTCTAGTGTGTGTATATGTGTGTGACAGTGCAGTCGCGAGGAACTGTATGCCATTCCACTTTTCTCTACTGTACCGTACTGTATAGTGTGGTGTGACCTGCACTGTGTGACTCTGGCCCCATCTATATATCTCTGCCTGTGGTGTGAGTGCAGCCTGCCGTCTCACCCCTCTCTCACTACAGTGCTGATGCAGGCATGGCTTGGCAGAACCACACTACGCGCTCTCTTTCTCTCTCTCTCTTTCTATCTCTCTCTCTCTCTCTCTCTGCCACCATGTAGGATTTGAAATGGAGCCTTCCATTGATTTCTTTATCTTTTTCTCTCTTTCCCTATCTTGTATTTTCTTTCTTTCTCTCTCATTTTCGCTATCATTCCCTGTCTTCTCTTTTATCTTTCACTCTCTCTGCTATTTTTATTGAGTCTTTTTTCAGTTTGGCTGCATTTCAGCTCTTTTGCATGCTTTGCCAACATGGGCTTGCCGACACTGACTGTGTCACATCTCTGAATGCTGCTGCTCTGATTCTTAGCAGCCACTGCATGCTTAGCCTAGCGCTGCTCCCTGTGCCCTCCCTCTGGGGCCAGTCAGCCCACCACATAAGGGTAGGAGGTATCGGCTAATTGATCTTCATCTCCAACCCAGCTATGAACGACTTGCTACAGACCATGGCGCTGGCGGGGGGGCAGTGGGCAGGCAGCACAGAGAACCTGGAGGTGCCCGTCGAGACCAACGGGGGCAGCGGTGCCCGGCGAATGAAAGGGCTGGGTTCCATGGCCTACTCCACCAACGCTATCAACTACACCACACTCACCCTGCCTTCAGGCAGCAGGGCCAAGAGGAGCCTGAAGATCAAAGGTAGAGACTACAGGACCGCTAGTCGATCCCCCCTTCCTCTGTGTGGTCATCTGAACTATCATCTAGGGAAAGGGAAAGGGGATACCTAGTCAGTTGCACAACTGAATGCATTCAACCAAAATGTGTCTTCCGCATTTAACCCAACCCCTCTGAATCAGAGATGTGAGGGTGCTGCCTTAAACGACATCCACGTCATCAGCCCCTGGGGAGAAGTTGTTGTTAGGGGTTAACTGCCTTGCTCTTGGGCAGAACGGCAAATTTGTCCACCTTGCCAACTCGGGGATTCAAACCAGCGAACTTTCGGTTACTGGCCCAATGCCCTTAACCTGTGTATTTACTGTAGTAGAAAGATCTGCCGATCTTTGTGTGTTTCAGAAGCAAGTCATTAATTATTTTCATTTTTTTCATACTCTAGCCTTCAGAAGATTGGCTGACTGATTTGCTGAGTCAGACTTTGCTTCCCATAAGCCCTATTCTCCTGTAGTCTCCTGTAGTATCCCTCCAATCATAACTCATATTTCCTTATCTCTTTGTCTTTCTTCCAGACAACGCTTCCTGTGAAGATGTTCCAGCATCCTCAGACGACCCCATTGGGGTCAAAGGGCAAGGTAAAATAACTGTTGCCCTTAAGAACAGAAACTCTCATTACTATTATATACCACCAGTTTACTACTGGAATGAAATATCAAATGGCCCCCAAAAAAGTCCCTGTTTTAAAAAGCCCTACAGTAAGTGTAAATGTTGTGCCACTATGATGTAAAGATAGCCCACTAACGTTAGCTAGAAGCTTGGCCCATATCTCTGCATTTCAGTTTGCTACCATTAGAAAGGGATTCAGCCAAGATGTTATCATTAACCGCAAACTCCACCTAACAAATGGTCTTAAGCTGCCTGCCTCCATTAGCTGGTAGATCAGGTTTTCTGCCTACTCCATATCCCCACTCACACACATATAACACACACACACAAGTTATCTCTATTTCCTGTTCACTCTTGGCTAGCTAAAATGCCCTCCCACTGACATGTACATTGTGTAATACAGTAATTATATATATATTTTTTTAATTGCATGAATTTCACAAGGACAGTCTGTTTCACTTACACTCTGTTACATTAATGTTCTGGAATGTTTGTGAGCTAACTAATATAATGGAAGATAGTTTAGGACAATTTAGTATTTCCTAAACTGAGCGTAACTAGCAGTAGCTCAGTATTAGTGAACTGCACTACTGTAGCCCAGTGTAGTGTCTAATATCTGTGGGAGCAGGTTAACCCAGGCAGTTGTGTGTGTTGAATGTGCCAGGCCTGCAGGTCTTTAACAGTACTCAGGCTCTCACCCTCTATTCTCAACCCATCCACTATGTGCAGAGTCCCCGGTAGCATCTGTTGGAAGTCACACATCTGTCTAAGACCACTAAAAGTACCACTTTACTCAAGATTGTTACAACTATAAATGATTACCGGTCACATACCTGCTGACATCACTTTTCCAAACCTGAACCATCCTGAAGACCACTAATAACAGCAACAACACTATCAGTTTGCATCCCACACACCTGTCCTCTAGTATAATCCTCCTCTCCCTCCCCTTCAGTCACCTGAGCCCCTCCCCTGTTGGCCTCTGGGTCTTGTCAATCACAAGGCTCTTTTCCTCCAATCAGGTTTTACAATAGGTCCTTCGTCTTGAATGATTCCTCCCTTCAAGTATGTGTGCCCCTCCCTCCCCACTCCCTTTGTGTGATTGGGCATGTTGTTGGAGTAGCATGGCACCATGCCACCCTTCCTGCCTGCATGCACCATCTGCTGCCATGTGTGACGTGCTCTCTCAAACTGTGTGTCTCCCTACCAGCCTCCAGACCCTCCAGCCTCCATAGTATCAAGACCATCAGTAGTAATAGCAATAATAACTCCCACTTCTCTCCACTCCAGACCAAAGGTACAGTCACACACCCCCTCTCTCCCACGCTCCTGTATACCATACCTTTGTTGATTCACACACACAATAGATTAAAACAATAAGAAACAGAAGGAGAAAATTAGTATAGAACTCTTCGGAATTGCTTCTTCTCTTAGTCTGAGGTATGTTCTGGAAGGGTCCAGGCTAGGTTTAGCATATTTTGTATTTATTTGCTGTGTCACAAAAAAGCAGGTTCCAGAGCTATGTTCCAGAGCTATGTTCCAGAGCTATGTTCCTGAGCTATGTTCCTGAGCTATGTTCCTGAGCTATGTTCCTGAGCTATGTTCCTGAGCTATGTTCCAGAGCTATGTTTCTGAGCTATGTTCCTGAGCTATGTTCCAGAGCTATGTTCCTGAGCTATGTTCCTGAGCTATGTTCCAGAGCTATGTTCCTGAGCTATGTTCCTGAGCTATGTTCCTGAGCTATGTTCCTGAGCTATGTTCCAGAGCTATGTTCCTGAGCTATGTTCCTGAGCTATGTTCCTGAGCTATGTTCCAGAGCTATGTTCCTGAGCTATGTTCCTGAGCTATGTTCCTGAGCTATGTTCCAGAGCTATGTTCCTGAGCTATGTTCCTGAGCTATGTTCCAGAGCTATGTTCCTGAGCTATGTTCCTGAGCTATGTTCCTGAGCTATGTTCCAGAGCTATGTTCCTGAGCTATGTTCCTGAGCTATGTTCCTGAGCTATGTTCCAGAGCTATGTTCCTGAGCTATGTTCCTGAGCTATGTTCCTGAGCTATGTTCCTGAGCTATGTTCCAGAGCTATGTTCCAGAGCTATGTTCCTGAGCTATGTTCCTGAGCTATGTTCCTGAGCTATGCTTTATATCCAGGGCCTGTCATCACCTTGGGGTGATACTCTAATGTTAGTACTTGAGTTAGTCATACGCCGTTAGAACAGAACTCACCTACAGTACTGCTTCTCTTCAGGCACGTTGAACGGAAACCTCAGCAGGCCCCACAGTGAGAGCAGTGGGGAGTTCAGCCTCAGTCTGGACCAGGAGGAGTGGTCCAGCGGGAGCAGCCCTGTCCAGCAGCCCCTGTCCCGCTCCTCTCACCAGAGCCCCATGCTGCTGCGGAGGTCCCTGGACCCCCAGGCCGCCCAGGCCAGGAAGAAGACGAGCAACTCCTCGGGCAGCGCCAGTGAAGTGGTCTCTCTACAGCAGTTCCTAGAGGAGAGCACCGACCCTGCAGAGGTGACAGCCTGGAACACACAGCAACACTAGATTACAACACTGTACTATACAATTTTGGGATAGGAGTACTGTGTTATTCATAGGCTTCAGATGTGCTATGATAAGAAACAAGTAGAAGTTATTTCACCAATCAAGTCTGCTATAAAGCCCAGGTAATGTCATGGTATGGCAACTTGAATGTCTCCTCTCCATCTCCAGTCTGGCAGCCAAGAGAATCTGACCGTTGAGTCTCCCCGCCTCTCTGGAGGCGCTGAGCATGTGCAGAGGGACCGGCCTGAGCGAGGCTCCACCTCCTGCACCGGCACTAAGGGGCGGGGCATCCTGCGCTCAGCCAGTGGGAAGGCAGCGCCAGTGCACTCAGACAGCCGCCCCCCAAGGGGTGGCCAACCAGGTCGTCCCAGTCTACGGAAGGCAGAGAGTACGCGTGTGAAGGGCACGGTCCAGCCCCGGGTTGGCCTCTCCTCCCAGAGTAAAGCCATGTCTGTGTCTGAGCGTCTGGACATCTCCTCCACCTCCTTCTCCACGCTGCCCCGGGCCAGCAGCGTCATCTCCACAGCTGAGGGCTCCACGCGTCGGACCAGCATACATGACCTGCTGTCCAAAGACGCCCGGCAGCCCGTGTCTGTGGACCACTCACCCTCCTCAAAGGCCTCGCCTCGCGCCTCCACCACGCCCAGTGAGTACCCCCCAACCAGTAACCCCTCACAACACCCCAATCACCAGTCCATCCCCCTAGACCCAGCCCTCGTGCCCCTGTCCCTGCCCAAGTCAGTCAGTATGCCCTGCACGGGCAGTCAGCAACCCCAATAGTAAGGAAACTGATCTCTCTAGCCTGGAGTCCTTCTTTGGAAAGTCCTTCACAGTAGAGTCAGTGTTTATGGACTCCATCTTCAGCGAGCCAACCTTCACAGGGGCCAAGAGCCATACCTTCCTCTCCCTCAACACCTCCCTGGTCAGTAACATCAGTGGTCCCCCAGGCAAAACCCAACCCCAGCCCAACTCTGTTCAAACTGCCCAGAACCAACCAAATGGGCAAAAGTCCTGCCCACCTGACCAGAATGGGGAACAGGAGGTAATTGACACCAATCATGTGCTCGATGCTGACCAATCCCCATCCCAACCCCTTAGCCCAGAGGACCAACAATCATTGTGGTATGAGTATGGCTGTGTCTGAATGTGTGGCGCCCTGGTCAGCTACTGATCTGGGACCTGCATAAGGACCAGTGATGGTGGGGGAGAAAGAAGGAACTCTGCATGCTTTATCAAAGCACTATCATACTATGTTTTCTGTTGAGCTTTCATGTTTTCATGGCTGATTTGTAAATCACAATTCCTCACCTCTGGTTTGGTCTATCTCTTTGTCTTGTGGAAGTGGGGTTCTCTGGATGGCTTTGCTTCAATGGTCCGTTCACACTATTCATTAATCAAACCTCTTGTTTGGCTCACATTTTAAAGCTATTACATGACTGCATTATGTGGGACATGAATAGCTGTTCTTGTTATTTTAATCAACATTTACCATTTATTTTCCAATCACAAATGCATCTTCAGGAAACATGTTGCAAAGCTACATTAACTATCATTTGGACATTCAGTTCATCTTTTTTTTTTAAATCTCCATGTCAGAGGTCCTCCAGAGTCAACATGGAGCTCTGTATGAGGCTTGTAGAACATGTCCCATGATAGGCTGTCTGAGGACCACATTAACTGCCAATAAGCTCTATTTATGGAGTCATTAAATAATCTAGCCCTTCAGAGGAAAGAGCTACTATCTTTAACAGGAAACCAGTTTCTCAACTATTAATGTGAGATAATAGATTGTTTCCCTTTTTTTCTTATTGGGTGTTTGGTATGTGGGAGAATACTGTCCTCTCTAAAGTACTGTATCGCATTTCATTACCAGTCTGATTCTACTGTATCGACCTCGATGCATATTCACTGAACTGCATGGCTTTATTCTGTCCTGGTTTGTTCTGGACCTCTCATTTTGATTGTTGTGATCAAAATGGTTTTGTCTTTTTCTTTGGTGTGTTTGTGTTTTGTGCATATGACACGTTCTGTCTGTTCCATTTAATTTTCTGAACAAATCTTTCTCAATTGGGGTTAAGGGATGGTTTTGGAAGAAACGTCATTCACTAAATGATTTGAGAGGAAATTTAAGTTGTAGAGAGAATGTTGCCTTCCTAGTGTTAGTGTTGAGAGAAATTTGCAAGTGAGACGAATGTGATTGTCAGATTCTTTTGTGAATGAAGGTTCTTCTACTCTTGGTTGTCATGGTATTGGATCTGGGTAAGGTGTCGTGAGAATGCTCACGGCCACAATACAAATTCCAATAGCACAATAACTTGTTTTAGGTTATGTATTATTGTAGACTGACTGGCTACACCTTGTACAAACGTATATTATGAACCATATGAAGTTATATTCAAGGGCAGAAAGCACTCCTTTATGCACCAGTAGTAGGAGTAGTGATGTTGTTGGTAGTTTAGATGTATTTATTTCTGCTTCGTGATGTATTTACCATTTTGAAATAGTTTTATCGTATTTATCTTGTGTGTATAAACCATTAACTGCAGCCTTTATTCAGATGGAATATAACATGCTTTTGTTCTGCAGATGTGGAAGTGTTACAAGAGCGCAGAAAGTCAAAAAGCGGAACTGGGGAGCAACAAAGCTCCTAAACATTAATGATGAGCTCAAGTGGTGAGTGCTGCTCTCCAAGTCCAACAGGGAGATGGGGGGGGCTCCATGGTAACCCAAAGTGGTGTAACAGATATCCCATCATGGACGTGCTTGCTTATGCTACGCTGGTGTGTCGTCGTCGTCCCCCCTGGCCTGGTTGGTGCCACCCGGTAAAG
Source organism: Oncorhynchus nerka (assembly GCF_034236695.1). NCBI lineage: Eukaryota > Metazoa > Chordata > Actinopteri > Salmoniformes > Salmonidae > Oncorhynchus > Oncorhynchus nerka. Next base: position 22,205,544 of record NC_088405.1, on the reverse strand, counting down.
GGCACATGAATGGACCGTCTGCATGGCGTCTGGTGGAACACGCTTTGCCCATATATGTGCCCAATCCCTAATAACAGGAGGACCTGTCTGTCCTGCTACACATACATGCACCCCCTCCCTCCCTCCCTGCTCCTCAGTGATACTGTGTGTCCATAACTTTTTTCTGTTCGTATTCAGGAAAAAGCACCGGTGGCTCTATACAAGGTTGTGGTCCCTTTGCGAGCTTATCTATCTGCAGTACTGCATGGCTTTGGTGTCGTGCAGCTGAAACCCCTCCCCTTATCCTGACTGTTGATGCATGTAGACCGCTTTCCTGTGCGTCCATATCTACATGTTCATCTTCTTCTCTGTCATTTCTGCCTCTAACTTTTTTCTGTCCCCTTCTCTTCTTCTCTTCACTCTGTCTGCCTCCAGCTCAGAGGAAAGTGACCTTCAAGCTGTCTGTTTGACTTTGAAGCCTTTAAAAGTTGGTCTACTTAGATGGTCTTCAGTGAGAAAAGCTTGTAAAAACAACAACATTTAAATCAATTTCAAGAATGCTTCAATAGAGAAAAGTAAACGTCCTCTCTTTTTTCCTTGAATCAAGGAAACAACTCATAAAGGGACATTTCCAAAATGTTACATTTCATATTCATAATCTCCAGCAACCATCCCAACATCAACATATGTGAAAATGGTGTGTTTCTATGTTTTGTAGTAAAACATAGAGGAAGATATGTTTCCAATGACATCATTGTTGTGCATTGTGTGATTTTTAACCAGTTATGAGTAGGTATTGCTTACTAATTGGTTGATGTCATTGGAAAATATATTTTTTATACTGCAAAACATAAATGCACCTTTTTTTACATATGTTGATGTTGGGGTGGTGCTGGAGGTGATGAATATGAAGTAGAAACATGTTGAAATTTCCCTTTAAGACATATAGGTAACTGCCAAAATAAAAGAAATGCCAACAAAGTGTCTTAATAGGGCGTTGGGCCACCCAGAACAGCTTCAATGTACCTTGTCATAGATTCTACAAGTGTCTGGAACTCTATTGGAGGGATGCAACAACTTTCTTCCACAAGAAATTCCACCATTTTGTGTTTTGTTGATGGTGGTGGAAAACGCTGTCTCAGGCGCCACTCTAGAATCTCCCATAAGTGTTCAATTGGGTTGAGATCTTGTGACTGAGACAGCCATGACATATGGTTTACATCGTTTTCATGCTCATCAGACCATTCAGTGACCAATCGTGCCCTGTGGAGGGACATTGGGCCCGTTTGTTTCGCATGGCCCGGTGCGCCGGGTGGGTGTAGATTTCACTTAAGGACCAATGGGAGCACCGGGCCATGCAAAACGACCTTGCCCATTGTCGTCCTGGAAGAGACCACTCCCATCAGGATAGAAATTCTTCACCATAGGTTGAAGGTGATTCTCAGAATAGATGTGTATGTATTGGTGTTTACCTTGCCCTCTAAGGGGTTGAGAGGACCTAAACCATGGCAGGAAAATGCTCCCCACACCATAACATAACAGTGCTGTGAGAACCCTCATTTACTGAAGTTTGTCCTTTATTTTGGCAGTTACCTGTATGTGGTGACAATTGTTTTTCTAAAACAGACTTTCTGGCAAATTTTTACCTTTTTATTTAACTAGGCAACTCAGTTAAGAACAATTTCTTATTTTCAATGACGGCATAGGAACAGTGGGTTAACTGCCTTGTTCAGGGGCAGAACGACAGATTTTTACCTTGTCAGCTCGGGGATTCGATCATGCAACCTTTCGGTTACTAGTCCAACGCTCGAACCACTAGGCTAACTGCTATTGTGACAGACTGCTAATGTTCACTCTACACGGACCTACACTTGGTGCCAATGTTCACGCAAAGCCAAATGGGTGAGCTTAAACTAGACCCTGGGGACTCCACGTTGTCCTCTGTGTGAATTTAAATCAGCTGGACTTTTGCAGTCTGCCATTTGATGTTAATGATACTCTTTGTAAATGAGCATGCACATGCAACATCTTTCTACTGTGGAACAGCTGACGTCTACTTTCAGCAATATGCACCGGAAATAAACTGCATGTGGACACAGAACAACAAGGTCAACCACAATCTGCATGGAGCAATCAATCAACACGCTTTCCTCCCAATCAGAATGGACTATGTTTTTAGTTGTGTTCCTCTGAAATGCCAAAATGACTATCGCAGGAAGCCATGCCATCTGTTTGATTGACAGCCAATCCAATCAAGATAAAGGTTGTGTGAGCTGAATGGCACAGCGTATATGTGTACAGTGCTGTCAGATTACTGTGTCTGTGATGATGACCTAATGTCCACTTCCTCCACTTTTACATAAATCCATTTGATGTAATGAAAACTCCAGAAGACTCCTGTGTGTCATTTCATCTTCACTGCCCACAGCGCCAAGTCTTCATCTCATAAAGGACCGTCAAGTGTCATCTATTCTTCATCTGATGAATAATAACTTGAATAATTTGTTGTTGGGATATTGGATGAAAGTAATATCATGATTTCTACAGACAGATTAATGTAATGCCCCTTTAAATATTATATATGCCTGCACTGTTTATTCTGCTTTATTGAAAATGTTTAGATCCGAACCAGATCTTTGTCAGGGCGGTGAATTGGGAGCAAATACAGTGTGCAGACCTTCCTGTTCTTTACAGGTGTTCTTTATTAGCCCAGCACCTAAATTAAGGATGTGCCTAGAAAGATAGCATATAATCCCAGACGATATGAGTGGAGAATCAATGTTTCATCATCTGCTTTATTACACTGCAGTATTTAGTTTCAAAACAGTGTAAATGACTAGATCTCGCAGAGGGAGATACAATGCAAACGCCATAAATCACTACTACATTGTCTTTCAACCATGTACATGAATAACCAACTATCTACTGGTCTCTTGCCCATAGAAAACAAGGACTCTCCATCCCTGGTTCTGTCCCAAATGTTTGACTATTATTTGTTATTTTTTTACAATAATGGAAATTTCTTGATAACCCGAAGTACAGGCACAAAGGTAAATAACTTTTAAATAAATCATTGTACCAAGCCAAAGCACAGCCTGACAGGATAGTAAGTATGTTAATTTCAAGGTATTTACTAGTCAAAGCTCTGAAGAACTGGTTCATGTCCTGTCTCCTTTAAAAACTTCAAGAGATCCTCTGGCTTTAGTCCCATAGAGCCAGCATTGGTCATGGGATGGAAGTAAACTCGCTCATGGCCTCCGTTGACCAGGTCGCTGTCCAGGACAACCTTGACGCTCTGGTCCTTATCGCAGAAGAGTGCCAGGGCAGTGGCACAGCCTTGGCCCACCTTCAGTTTCTCCAACATGGCTGCCTCCTCAGCAAAGCGGAGGTTGCCGCTACCCAAGCCTAGCTTCTTAGCCAGGTCGTTGAGGTTGACTGGACGGTCATGGCGGACAGAGACTAGCCACAGGCCCTTCTTCTTCTTGTCTTTCAGGAAGAGGTTCTTAGTAACTGCTCCACTGAGGTCTTGCAGGTGAGGCATCATCTCTTCCACAGTGAATACCTAAGGGAGAAAGTGTCAGAGAACATGTTACTTCGGTATCTGATGTCTAAAATGGCTCCCTCTCATTTCATCTACTCTGAAATGGAAGATCTGGACAAGTACAATTTCCAGTAGGCATCTATCCTACTGCTTTCACCTAGACTGGTAACAGATCAACACTGGAGAGGCGACAACTGAAATTAAATGCAATCCTACCAAAAATCAGAAGGAACAAGTCACTGAAGAATAGTACAAGAGAACATATGATACATCTATTAAAAGTCTCATGCGGCATAATTGTCCCATTTTCTACCTGTAAGATCTACACATCGAATAAGCGCCAGTACTAAAATTAACATGGCTTGCCTATACATGTATATAGGATGAGTCCATGTGACAGTCATCGTGCGACATCTAGTTGTGGTTGTAAAAGGGAACACAAAATAAAGCCCAGTTAACTGTCAATTATTTTTCAAAATAACAAAACAATGCACGGCTAAATTCTTATTCTATGAGCGATGGTTGGGATGTGCATTTGTTATCCAATCCAGTGCATTTAAATATTATTCAACAACTCACTGGACCACCTTAGTTTAGCTAACGTTAGCTAGCTTGCTAACGTTATTGGTTCTTACCGGTGGATGGTCTACGCAGACCGTCTGGATATTCAGACTTTCCAAATACTTAACCAACTCAGTCCGGAGATCAGGTGTTGCCATTGTTAATTTGAAGAGAAAAGAAACGCTATTCAGACAAATCGGAACACTCCAACGTAGCATACACGTCCTCAGTCTCGACTCATTCCACAAACCTGTATTTACATAACTGCGCAAGCGCGAACAAACCCAGTCAATGGAGAATTTTGTTTCATGGTTTGTAGATGTGTCACCCATTAGTGATTTTCAGTAGTTGCGACTCAATTCTTAAGTTCCACTGTATTAGAATATAATTAAAAGCCGCCCATGGGTAAATTATTTCCTTGACGTGATGAATAGAATTGCATCAATACACCACTTCAATACAAAGCAATAGTTCGTTACCACCAAAAGATCAGTTCAAAACCAATGGGGGCCACACAAATGCCGCGTTTACGTGATACGAGGTATACCGCAAACATGTCAGTTTTCAACGAGGGCACGAACGTAAATGCCGTCAGCCGCCACACTTAAAATATTTAAACTTGCCGTAGCGTTCAATGTCGAGTGTTGATTTGCACTTTTTACTGAAATCCCCAGAGCAACTCAGTCGTGCTGTCACCAGCTCTCTTCCTTTCTTGTCCCACTACGTGGACGGGTATGACGATTCTTGTGCCCCTCCGCTAAATGAAGCACGAGCTATGTGGAACATTCAGTGACAACTGACAAGTTGCATTGTAAAAATCAATAGTTTTACAATGCCCATTTTATTAGTATTTTATTGAAATTATGTTACAAGCCTAAAAAGACCATTTAATTTGTAGCCCTGATAATAATAACCCTATGCAAATGTCTAAATTGGAAACCAGTCTATCCATTGTGGGTAAAAATATAAGAATCAAGCCATCACAGTGATTGGTAAAAACATTTTATTTACTCCAGTCCAATAGATTACTTGTCCTCAGGCTTGTTGAAGCAGTAGGTGAGGCAGCACTTTCCACAGTAGTGCCTATCAAAGTGGCTGGCCATGAACACGCCAGCGCCACACTCATCAGCTGGGCACTCACGACGCAGACGGTGGATCTTGCCGTTTTCGTCAACCTGGGGAAACACAATGGAAGCCATAAGTACAGCAATGGAACACAAGACAGTGGCTGTGTTCAGTAGGATACAACATAGCAAAAAGTTTACATTTTTTAAAGTGCTATTTCTATGACAGGCCTCATTGATTAGGAATTCTTGACACCACAGGAAGTCTGAATGTTCATTTTAAATATCGGCCAAAAATGTCCTTGGTTATTAGACAAGTTTGGATAGCAGTATGTCCCCGGTTTCATTCAGCTTGAAAACAAATAAAGTAACAAACGTCTACAAAACAATAGTTGGCTCCAATCACTAGATATGGTAGTGGTCACAGCCAATACAGCCTACTACCAAAATTCCTATAATTAATTGAATCTAGCTGAAATCCACAAAAAAAAGTTAATGCCTTACCTTGTAGTACTTGAGAACTGCGAGTTTGACCTTCTTCCTCTTGTGCTTGTTCTTCTTGGGAGTGGTGTAGGACTTCTTCTTCCTCTTCTTGGCACCCCCACGCAGTCTCAGCACCAAGTGCAGAGTGGACTCCTGCAGGAAAAAGCAACAGTTCAACCAAACAGACAACATATAGCTATGACTTCAGTGGTCAAAACTGCATGTAACAAAATAATAAAATAAAAACACTTGACTATGATGGTAATAAACAAAGGTTATTCACCAGTCACAGAATTAACAAAATCACCCAGAATCAAAATATCAATACAATGCTGGGAAACAATTAATTCTCTAACCTGCCACCAAAAATAACTCCTGATGGCAATAGATGTTGCATTAACATGAATTGGTATACTTTGAATATTCAGCACACCTCTTAAATGTAACAAAAAAAGCATCTTAGTGGGCCTTAGGAGGTTAAGGGGGAGGCAGGTAGCCTAGTGGTTAGAGCATTGGGCCAGTAACCGAAAGGTTGCTAAATCGAATCCCTGAGCTGACAAGGTAAAAAAAAAAATGGGTTGTTCTGCCATTGAATAAGGAAGTTAACCCACTGTTCCATGGCCGCCATTGTAATTAAGAATGTTCTTATAACGGACATGCCTAGTTAAAAATGGTGTTTTTTAAGAGGCTGAAAATCAGGCCCAACACCCAGACCTGACCTATAATATAGTTAAATTAGTTAGCCGAGCTGACCCGGTCATTTCCACATGTATACGCAGGGCCATGCTATCAATATATAAGACTAGAACCGAGAGAAGAAATAATAATTCTGCCAAGTTGCTCTTCTGGTTACTGAATAAATCTATAGCTTTTAGCATATTTAAGGCCTAGACAAAATATATGTAAAGCAGTGGCCAAGTCCATTCAGGCCCACCAGCTGTACTTACACCTGATGGCTATAGAACAGAACCCAACCAGAGTCCCAGGTCAGGTAAACATATTGAGACCTCTGAGAAACCCTGGTCTAAGGGAATTGTGTTGGCAGTTAGGTGATGTAATCTACTTCCTGCAACACATTTACTAAGGTGTAGTATTGTCAAATGTTTAGGGAGGCTAAAATGTTCTCACCTTCTGAATGTTGTAGTCAGACAGTGTGCGTCCATCCTCCAGCTGCTTACCAGCGAAGATCAACCTCTGCTGATCAGGAGGGATACCTAGAGGGTGACCAGAGTTTAGTCTGACAGCCAACGGCAGTGCTCTCTTATAATTCAATTCAACGGATGACGAGGATGAAAAATTAATGTAATTACCTTCTTTGTCTTGAATCTTAGCTTTGACATTTTCAATGGTATCTGAAGGCTCAACCTGGAAATAAGAGAACCTGTCAAGTTTTTAAAACAGTAACGTGGCTAACAAGACTTCCCAGGATATTGTGTTACCAGCCAAACGTCAAGAACAAATATCACTTATCAAATGATAAGTTACATGTTAAAATATAGTTCAATAGTTAGCCGAGCTGACCTGGACATTTCCACGTGTATACGCAGGGCCATGCTATCAAAATGTAGCTAGCTAACGTTACTGTAACATTAGACAACTAGCTAACGTAGCTATTTGCGGCTACTCCCAATAAAAAATAGTTGACTTACAAATGTAGAAGGCTGATTGATTACTGAAATGACGCACTCTAGAATACTTTTATTTTTATCATGTACACATGCTCCGCTAGTAGAGGCAAGAAGCCCTCCATCACAACTTGTGACACAAGCCCCAAGTACCCACCTCGAGGGTTATAGTCTTCCCCGTGAGGGTTTTGACAAAAATCTGCATCTTGGCGTTCAATCCACCTGCACATATGAACGATAGCGTTGTATTTATAACTATTTCAGATTTAACACAGTATACAATGTCGTTATTATGGTAAATAATGGCCTAAAACAGAGAGCACGATCTTACCACAGGTCTCCTGCTAATGGCGGATCATGAGAAGAGGGCTTTCGACGCGTGCGACGGGGTTTTCGGGGCTCGTCTGCAGGGAGTAGGTGTGAAATAAGATGCCTGTTCAAAATACCTCTCTCAGTAAAGTTTATTTACATAACGCTTATTTTCACCTTAACATATGTTGTTTCGTTTTTATCTGAAAATATGAAATTCGTTTTGATCGTTTTTTTTGTTGTTGTCGATGTTATAACTACATTACCCAACATACCCTGGAGATGTCCATAGCAACCTTCCTGTT